>NC_080172.1:5862454-6162454 GCF_950295315.1 Erinaceus europaeus
CAGTAAGAGTCACTCGGTGGCTGACCTAGACTACCCACACACGACAACAAAACCCGGTAGTAGCTATCTCTATCATTTAAAAACAGACAGACGGAAGTATACAGCTCAAATCAGGAGGAATAGTTCACTAGGACTGTGCGCCACTTTGCCATGCATATGGTCCAAGTTCAGACTGGCCCCCGCCACTTTGGTGCTGCGGTCTCTCACTTTCTGTCTGCCTCTCCGTCTTCATCTAAAAACAGAACAAAACCCTGAAGTGTATACAGCACATATGTAGAAGAGAGATGACTGAAGACCATGAACTGGTGATAAATTTGGCGAAGGGTTTTCTGTGAAACTGTATACCCGGTAATCATACAGTCTTGTAAATTATTATTAAATAACTAATCAAAAAAAGAACAAGTAGGTAAAACTATCATCATGCTAAAAACTGAAGCGAACCCTTATATATATATGAGACTATGGCTTCCCTGAGGGACAATGTGAGTATCTTCATTATCTCCCTTAGAGAGGCGAATCCATTTTGGATTAAGCAGCTTTGTCAACACCTGAAATTCAGGGGGTTTCTTCCTCTTGATTTCCTATGAAGAAGGATCCCTTCTTTCAGTTCCGATGCTGAATTAACCTGGGCAGGCACCATCGGTAAGGAAGATACTGCAGTGTTGCCCCATTTCCCAGAAGGTAAGTTTACAAATAGCTGTAAGACGCGTCCTCGTCCTGTGATGGCTGCTGCAGACTGGCATCTACCAAGACGCCCTGAGTTCTGAGATGTTGGGTTTTCTGTGCTGTGTTCACAAAGAACCAGGCCTCTCTGCAACTCTTCAAACGTGCCTAGTGGCATCACGTTGACATGCTAAAGTGATTTTTCAAACAGATTTTTTTTTTAAAAAGTATTGTTGATTTTTAAAAATTTTTTCCCTTTTGTTGCCCTTAATGTTTTTCATCACTGTTGTAGTTATTATTGTAGTTGTTACTGATGTCATCGTTGTTGGATAGGGCAGAGAGAAATGGAGAGAGGAGGGGAGACAGAGAGGGAGAGAGAAAGACAGACACCTGCAGAGCTGCTTCACCGCCTGTGAAGTGACTCCCCTACAGGTGGGGAGCCAGGGGCTCGAACCAGGATTCTTAAGCCAGTCCTTGCGCTTTGCGCCACGTGTGCTTAACCCATTGTGCTACCGCCCGACTCCCTTCAAACAATTTTTAAGGACTTCATTTGTCCTTCAGGCTACAATCTTAAAAATTAGCCTTTTGGGTATAGATCAACCTGCCAATGCCTATGTCCAGCAAACAAGCCATTACAGAAGCCAGACCCTCCACCTTCTGCACCCCATAAAGAATTTGGGTCCATGCTCCCAGAGAGATAAAGAATAGGGAAGCTTCCAATGGAGGGGATGGGACACAGAACTCTGGTGGTGGGGACTGTGTGGAATTGTACCCCTTTCCTCCAACAATCTTAATGATTATTACTAAATCACTAATAAAAATAAATAAATAAATAAATAAGTAAGTAAGTAAATAATCAGCATTTCAAATTCCCAGGCAGCAAATTAGGGAGCTGTCCTCTCAAGGAAGGAGGGAATGGGGAAGATGGTGAGATGGGAAAAGGGAAGGAGATAGGAGGGGAGTGGAGCTTGTTGGAGAATGTTGGCAGGCAAGAAAAAACTCATTTTTACTAAGTCACAGCATTTTCAAACATCAAAGGCATCCTAGATCTATGTTTTAGGACAATTTTATAAAAGGGTAAAAGAGAAAAAAATAACCAGATAACCCCAAATATGCCCAACTGTACCATTCAGAAAGGTTTCCTGGTCTGGAATGAAGAAGGCGCCTGAGCACATGGCTCCCAACAGCAGGAGTTTACAGAACCAAAAGCTGGAGAAAGAGAAAGAAAAAAAAAAAAAAAAAAAGGAAATGTATTTAAATGATATTCCAGGAAGGACAAAAGCCCCCTTAGAACGGAAGCATGTCAAGGCATGATCCTGCCCCACTGGTACTGTTCTCTCCAAATGGAGGGGAAATAATTAAGTGACTCCAAACAGCCTTTTCCGGTAATTAGACAAGACTCTGGAATGGCTTCTGATTGGGCAAGACCCCATTTCCCTGCCGAGATGGATGGGACCAAACCCTTGTCTTCCAAGTATTTCTCATTTTGGCTAGCAGGTGCCACAGATCAGATCATCACCCTTAGGGTGGCTCTGTGACAAGAATCTATGCCCCATGATCCCTCAAATCAGAGAGGGGAATGCAAGTAAGGGGATGTGAGGAGGAGGGTCCGAGAATGCTGTTCTGAATATAAGGCAAGAGGGAGAATGTTCCCACCAAGTTGAGGGACTTACCCGTTGTGAATATGGGCTCTACAACTCTTGCTGTTGTTGATGTTCAGGGTCAAGAGGAAGAAGAGGAAGAAGAAGCAGGACATTCCGAAACAGACTCTATACACTGCAGAATAACCCACCAGCTGCTCACAGGTGTCGCCGGCTTTAATGCCTTTACAAATATCTTCAAAAAAAGGAATCTGAAAAGGAGGGGGGAAGGGAATCGTTACAACATCATGTGTGAAAAGGAGGCTGCCTGGAAGGGCTTCCTTTGCTCACAAAGTCAGAACCAAAGGTGGAAAAGCTCTGAGCAGGGGCGCGATAGACAGCATAATGGTTATGCAAAAAGACTCATGACTGAGCCTCAAAGGTCCCAGGTTCAACTCCCCGCACCATCAGAAACCAGACCTGAGCAGTACTGTAGGTGAAAGAAAGGCAGGCAGGCAGGCAGGCAGGCAGGCAGGCAGGCAGGCAGGCAGGAAAAGCTATGAGTACACAAATCGGACTGATGAAGTCTCTCAGAGACTTTTCCCAATTTGTTTCTATTTATTAACTTATTCGTTTGTCCTCACCAGGGTTTCTACCTCCACCTCACATCCACAGTTCACATTTTAGAGAAGGAAAAACTAGCACACCTCCAGTGTGATGGAGGGTTGGGCTTGATTTGGGGACAAGGCAGGAACACTCGTGAGTGAGCTAGTCTTTTGGCTCTTAGTCCGTCCCTCCTCCACCCCCCATCTCCAACCTCACCCCACTGTCTCTCTGGGAGTTGTTTTTTCCTTGTCGTTTTGTTGGGGAGAAGGTTAATGGTTTACAGTACAGCTGTTGACATATGGGTACACTTCCTCATCTCCCTGTGAGTGTCGGCAAAACACTCTCACCCCAACTTGGGTCCTTTTCTACCACCATGCACCAGGACTTCAAAGCCCCCCACCTTCCCCACCCTCAGCCCCTTCCCCCGAATTCTTGGCTTTGGTACAGTCCAATAAACCCACTCCAAGTTTTATTCATTTATTATTTTGTTTGTTTGTCTATAGCCTCCAGGTTACTGCTGGGGTTTGGTGCCCACACTATGAACCCACTGCTCCTGGTGGCCATTTTTTCCATTTTATAGGACAGGACAGAGAGAATTTGGGAGAGGAGGGGGAGATGGAAAGGAAGAGAGAAAGAGAGACACCTGCAGACCTGCTTCATCGCTTGTGAAGCATCTCTCCTGTAAGTAGGGAGCTGGGCCTTGAACCAGGATCATTGCACAGGTCCTGGTGCTTTGTACTGTGTGTGCTTAACCCTACCCACTAGGAAAAGACAGAAACAGGCTGAGGTGTGTGGATCCGCCTGCCAACACCCATGTCCAGCAGAGAAGCCAGAACTCTCACCTTCTGCTCCCCATAAAGAATTTTGGTCCATACTCCCAGAGGGATAAAGAACAGGGAAGCTTCCAATGGAGGGGATGGGACACGGAACTCTGGTGATGGGAACTGTGTGGAATTATACTTGTTATCTTTTACAGCCTTGTTACTTATGATTAAATCACTAATAAAAAAATTTTTTAAAAGAAATGTAAAAAAAAAAAATCTTTAGAAGACAATGTCAGTGTGGGCAGGCTAGTCACTGTCTCCCTAAGCTCCTCCCACAAATCCTCACTCTCATTTATTTTCCCAGAGGCCCTCAGACTCACTGAAGGCTGAGCATGTGGCACTGCCTAGCCCACCCAGAATAAAAGCAGGCGAACAACGCCCCGTCCCAACCCCTAACAGCCTGCTTCCTGCTCTGCGGTGACTCCATCACTGTGCCTTCAGTTACCCGTGAGTATTTCTGGCAAAGAACCTTCCTGTTGAACAAGTTGGCAGGATTTAACAAGGAGAATTGGTTCTGATTCAATATTTGCTATTCCAAGTTTCATTCCAGTTTTGGGAGAAAAAAGAGAGAGAGAGAGAGAGAGAGGAAAGAAAATATAGATCACACACAGATTCCACAGGGTGAGGTTAAGGAGACCCGCTGCTAAGTGGGCGTTGCCTCTCAAGTCTGGCTCTGGGCATGCTGGGACACTGCCTCCTCTGGGCTGGTTCTGTATAGACTTGAGATCCAGGTCTGCTCCCAGCCTCAGGGCAACCAAACTCAAAACCACCAACTATTAAGAAGAAGAAAAAAACAAACAAGCTTCAACCCTAACTCCACTGCTCCCTCATACACCTCCCCTGAGCCCTTCCTGTCTGTGCTGTAAAATGCTATGAGCCCGCATCTTATGAAGCCGGCCTGAGAAACAGCTAGTTCTTGTGCGAAACTCATCGCAACTCCTAGTCCACAGTACCCTCAAGACAGATGTGTAGTTCTCAGGCACTATCTTATCTTGTTTTAAAGATCTATTGAGAAAGAGGCACAGAGAACTAGGACACTGCTAGGTTCTGGCATAAGGCAGGTGGTACAGGGGAAGACGGTCTGGAGTCCCAGCCATGCACACCGGTGCTCTGATAGGCTGAGCGACCTTACTATTTCTCTAAGAAGCACGTTTTTAAAAAAGTGATTTAATCATGATTAACAAGCTTGTAAGGTAATAAGGGAATAATTCCACACAGTCCCCACCACCAGAGTTCCATGTCCCATTCCCTCCATTGGAAGCTTCCCTAGTCTTTATCCCTCTGGGAGCATGGACCAACATTCTTTATGGGGAGCAGAAGATGGGAGTTCTGGCTTCTGTCATTGCTTCTCCACTGGACCTGGGTGTTGGCAGGTGGATCCACACCCCCAGCCTGTTTCTGTCTTTCCCTAGTGGGGCAGGGCTCTGGGGAGGGGAGGTTCCAGCACACATGGTGAGTTTGTCTGTCCAGAGAAGTCAGGAAGTCAGGATGGCATCGTAGTGGCATCTGCAACTTGGTGGCTGTAAGGCAGTAAGATGTAAAGTAAATTGTTCAATAAACAGGAACCCAAAGGTTGGAAAAGAGCAAAGGAAACTAGGTAACTTGGTATGGGAAGAAGCTAGGAAGTCTATTTTAGGTGTGTTCCATGCGGTCTATGACTTTGGTAATTCTTGCCTGAGCCCAACAGGTAACACGCAGGTGGACTAAAAGTATTGTGTGGGAAATGGTGTCCGAGTTAAGAACTGAAAGCACTTTTGAGAACTGGAGTCAGGCATGTCGCATGAACCGCTAGCTGCTGTAGCCGTCTGAAACACAGCAGCAGGTGCACCTTAGAACTCAAGAGAATCCATTCGGTCTAAGGATTCGTTACAGGGCAACATTCTTTTTTTATGACTTATTTACTGGATATAGACAGAAATTAAGTGGGAAGAAGGGAGGAGATAGAAATGGTGAAAGAAGGGGGTCGGGCGGTAGCGCAGCGGGTTAAGCGCATGTGGCACAAAGCGCAGGGACCGGCGTAAGGATCCCGGTTCGAGCCCCCGGCTCCCCACCTGCAGGGGAGTCGCTTCACAGGCGGTGAAGCAGGTCTGCAGGTGTCTATCTTTCTCTCCCCCTCTCTGTCTTCCCCTCTCTCCATTTCTCTCTGTCCTATCTAACAACGAGTTGCGTCAACAAGGGCAATAATAATAACCACAACGAAGCTACAACAAGGGCAACAAAAGGGGGAAAAAATGGCCTCCAGGAGCGGTGGATTCATGGTGCAGGCACCGAGCCCAGCAATAACCCTGGAGGAGGAAAAAAATAATAATAATTAAAAAAAAAAAGAAATGGTGAAAGAGAGTGATCCAGGAGGTGGTGCAGATGATGATAAAATATTGGCCTGTGAAGCATGAAGGCCTGAGTTGGATCCCTGGCAACACATGTACCAGAATGATGTCTGGTTTCCTCTCTCTCTCTCTCTCTCTCTAATAAATAAATAAAATACAAAAAAAAAAAAAAAAGGAAAGAAGAGAAGAGAAAAAGAAAAAGAAAGACCTGCAATTTTGCTCCACTTCTTATGAGGCTTTCCCCCTGCAGGTGGGGACCAGGGAATGAACTCCGGTCCTTAAGCACAGCAACACATAAGTTCAACCAGGTGCACCACTGCCCAGCACCCAGGGGACCTTCAATAAGGTGACTGCTTCCCTGGTACATAGAGAACTGAATTCCAAAAGTAGCGCTCACCTACCTGTGACTAGCCAAACAGCTAGTCACCCTGGGGTGGGAAATAGCTTATCTGGAAAAGCCCACACCTTGCTCCGCACAGGCACTGACCGGGTGAGTCCTGACAACACGTGGACATCACTGCGGGAGCTGTATACATGGTGGTGGGGTGCCGTGCTCTCTCTCCTCTCTGTGTGTGTCTCTCTCTCTCTCTTTCATCTCTTTCCCCCCATCATTCCCATCACCAAAGGTCTGTGTCCCCATCCCCACCACCATCGATAACCACTCTAGTTCTGCCACAGTCTTGAAACTAGGTCAACATTTTGGCGTTTTTTTTTTCACATTTGTAAGTCCTTCACCTCCTGACTTGCTTCCCTGACCATCATCTTCTCCAGTTCCATCCACTTTGTCCCAAAAGACACAATATCATCTTTTTTCTTTATTGCGGAATAATAATACTCTTCTGAGTCTAGGTCCCATAAATCTTTTTTATCCAGTCAGCTGTCAAATGGCATTTTGGTTGTCTCTAGGTTTTTGTTATTGTGAATAATACCACTCTCTCTTTCATCTCTCTCTCTCTCCAGAAAGAAAGAAAGAGAGAGGAAGGAAGGAAGGAAGAAAGGAAGAAAGGAAGGAAGGAAGAAGGAAGGAAGGAAGAAAGGAAGAAAGGAAGGAAGGAAGAAGGAAGGAATGAATGAATGGAGGAAAGTAAACTGGACTGGGGGGGCAGGTGGTGGCGCACCTGGTTGAGCGCACATGTTACAATGTGCAAGGACCTGGGTTCGAGCCCCTGGCCCCCACCTGCAGAGGGAAAGCTTCACAAGTGGTGAAGTAGTGCTGCAGATGTCTCTCTGTCTCTCTCCCTCTCGATCTCCACCTTCCCTCTCAATGTCTGGCTGTCTCTAACTATCCAATAAGCAAATAAAGATAATAAAAATAGAGAAAAAAAAGAAATCTAGACCAAAGAGCCCACTCACTGACATCACACATGCACAGGGACAGGGAAAATCATTCACTAGTTTAAAAAATAGAAAAGAAATATAGTTACCACCCATGCACAAGAAAGTATATCTGAATTCCCAAATCAGGAAAAAAGAATCCCAAACAACAACACGAGCAATTCACTCATAGATGAGAACAAGATGACACTCCACACAGCTCACAATGTCTTCATCGCTAGTCCGCCCCCTCCCTCCCACCCAGAACTCCACTCGCAGGCAGATAAAGACAAAACAGGAGACCTAGAGAAAGGCCTGCAGGTCCTCTTGGCCAGGAGCCCAGACCCGGCAAACCCAGAAAAAACGTGCAGGCTTCGGGAGTGGTTCTTAAAGAAATAAAAAGAGGAAGATAAAAAGCAGTGTTTCTATAACACCCAAGTGCTACTTGGAAGAGATGAGAAAAACACCATACTAGCCAAGGGAATGATTCTTATTCCAACTTCTAGATCTTTGAATAAAATCAAGCTGCAGCAAAACCCTTCCAGTAGCTCAACGTGAACAACAGACAAGGAAGAGAGAGAGATGCAGTGCTGGCTAGATCGCCCCCCTCGAAAACCAAGCTCGGAATCAAAAGCCTCTCTGTCTGCCTCTGCTCTTTCTGACAGCCCACTTCTCTTCAGCCCTCCCGGGATAATTTGTTTTTCTCTGTGGAGTAATTCTAGGCTTCGTGACATTGGGCTGTTACCTACCAAAGGGCAGAGCTGTGTGACACGGAGAATGCCGAGACTGGCCTCTGTCCTTCTGCGAACAGTATGTTGACAGCCAAAGTTCATTTCCTGATAAACTAACTCTCTCGGGCTCTCGGGCCCTTTTTTTTTGGGGGGGTGGGGGGATATTTTTATTTTATTTATTTATTTTTAAATTTCTTTATTGGAGAATTAATGTTTCACATTCAACAGTAAATACAATAGTTTGTACATGCGTAACATTCCCCAGTTTCCCATATAACAATACAACCCCCACTAGGTCCTCTGTCATCCTTCTTGGACCTGTATTCTCCCCATCCATCCACCCACCCACCCCATACAATATGCCAATTCCAGTTCAGGTTCTACTTGTGTTTTCTCTTCTGATCTTGTTTTTCAACTTCTGCCTGAGAGTGAGGCTAGGAAACAACACTAATCAAACTTGAAACAATAAGCTTTCAACACAGACAAGACAACTGGGGAGGGACTGAATAATGACAGGACTGTGAGTTTTCCATGCAAGGGGGGTGAGCAGTGAGCTCACATCATCTCTAATTCTTACGGGCTGGCTGGTGGCGCACCTGGTTAAGCGCATACATTACTGTGCGCAAGGACCCAGGTTCAAGCCCTCTGTTCCCACCTGTAGGGGGGAAGCTTCACGAGTGGTGAGATAGGAATGCAGGTGTCTCTCTGTCTCTCTACCTCTCTCCTCTCTCAATTTCTCTCTGCCTCTATTTAATAATAAATACATAAAATAATTTTTTTTTAAAGTGCATGTATAAATATTTACAGGAGGCTGGGTGGTGGTGCACTGGGCTAAGTGCACATAGTATGAAGTGCAAGGACCCTCCAAGAACTGGGGTTCAAGCCCTCAACTCCCAACCTGTATGGGGGATGCTACACAAGCGGTGAAGCAGGTCGGCAGGTGTGTGTGTGTGTGTCTGTCTGTCTGTCTCTCTCTCCCTCCTTCATTTTATCTCCTCCTCCTCTCCCAGTTTCTCTCTGTCTCTATCCAATCACAAATGAATAAAATATAAAAATCAAAACTCCAGTGGAATCAGACTTAACCTGTGCAGTATTCATTCTACACCAGCATCACACAGTCACATACACTCATGGCAACACCCGTGCTTGGCCATGCGCTCTTTCCTGGCCGCTGCACGCAGGCACGGTGCTAGATCCTAGGACTACATCCTAGGATCCTAGATCCTAGGTGCTAGATCCTAGCCATGAAAGAATCAGCTGAAAATCCACAATGCTAACAGAGAGGTCACGTTCTCATGGCATGCTCTCTACATGAAACTCTAGTCTTTAGTTAAGGGGCAGCTCAAGCATTTTATTGTTGTTATTTTTGACTATTCATGATTTTTGTCTTGATAAATCATGGAACTCTAATATCCTAAAAAAAAAGTCAGGGAGTCGGGCGGTAGTACAGCAGGTTAAGCGCACGTGGCACAAAGTGCAAGGACCAGCGTTAAGAATCCCAGGTTCAAGCCCCCAGCTCCCCACCTGCAAGGGCGTCACCTCACAGGTGGTGGAGCAGGTCTGCAGGTGTCTATCTTTCTTTCTCCCTGTTTTCCTCTCCTCTCTCCATTTATCTCTGTCCTATCCAACAACAATGACAGTAATAACAAAAATAAAACAAAAAGGGGAAATAAATAAATTTAAAAAAAATCAAACTATAATGTCTGTAACCAGCCACTTAAATTTACACACACACACACACACACACACACACACACACACACACACACACACACACACACACACACGCGTCTCCTCCTCCCTCATACTTCCTGGCAGTGTTCTGTCTGCCATTGTGAGCTAGGAGTAGCTAGGAGCCCTGGTGTAGCTAGGAGCCCATGGAAGTATACGGAAAGCCTAAAGAATCTTTTCCTTACTCCTGACTCCCAAGATCTTTCTCCACCAGTGACTGGGAAAGCACCACCTGAGGCCTTGAGCTCCTTTCTCGGCTTGCCCCCCCTCCTACCCCCCATTTCCTGTTGTGAAGACAGAGGCAGACCTCAAGGGATGACTGTTAGTTGAAGTGGAAAACAGAGGTGACCACAAATCTAATACTTATGCCATGATTTAACACGTGAGCTAAAAGCTCTCTCTCAGTCTAGGTTGTTTTTTTGAAGTCTGCAAATGTCAACGGTGAAAATATTATTCCGCGTGATCTAAAACACCATGTAGTTGGTCTCAGCAATAAACGACAGGCTTTCATCCTGAGGCTGGAGAGACCAGCTCTTGTTTTAACTTTGCTGTTTACTGGTTGAAGGTTAAGAGAAGTCTGTATCTGAGACCTGGAATTGGGGGCATAGAAACCCCACGTAGAACTCTTTCATTCTTAACTGGCATTTTATGCTGGGGTGTGTGTGTGTGTGTGTGTGTGTGTGTGTGTGTGTGTGTGTGTGCCTTATCGAGTATCCAGTTCTTTGATTCTGGGGTTGTTTTGTTGTTGTTGTTGTTTATTAAATTTATATCTATAGAGTTATTTTCAAAGATTCTCCTCCTGCGCAGCAAGCAGAGTACGTTGTACAATATAGTAACTTCTGCCCCTCAGGTCTACCAGTGAGCACAGTTCTGAGGCTGAAGCTAAGTTTGCATCATAGAACCTCGAACCCTTTCTAGAACATTCAATTGAAGTTCTCACTGGGACCTAATTAGAGTTTCCCTGGGGGACTGTGGGGACAACTGGCAATGGCCTTTCTATCTCCTACATTTCCCGCCGCAAGCTTCCCAGTTAAGTCGGCTTTGAGGACCAGGACATCTTTCTCCTTCTCCTTCTCCTTCTCTTTTTTTCTCCTTCTCCACCTCCTCCTACTTCCCCTTCTTCTTCCCCTCCCTCCTTCTTCTTCCCCTCCTGTTTCCTCCTTCTCCTTTCTTTTTTCTTTTATTATTTATTTTCCCTTTTGTTGCCCTTGTTGTTTTATTGTTGTAGTTATTATTGTTCTTGTTGACCATTGTTGGATAGGACAGAGAGAAATGGAGAGAGGAGGGAAAGACAGAGAGGGGGAGAGAAAGACAGACACCTGCAGACCTGCTTCACCACCTGTGAAGCGACTCCCCTGCAGGTGGGGAGCCGGGGTTCGAACCAGGATCCTTACGCCGGTCCTTGCACTTCACGCCATGTGCGCTTAACTGCCCGACCCTCTCCTTTTTTTTTTTTTTTAAATTTATTAATAAGAAAGAGAAAAAAAAAACAGACATCACTCTAGTACATGTGCTGCTGGGGACTGAACTCAGGACCTCCTGCTTGAGAAACCAATGCTTTACCCTCTGTGCCACCCACCTCTTAGACCAGGACATCTTTCCAAGCAGTTTGTAATTTTGCTCTAAATTCTATCTAAGACATAACACCATGTGGGGGGAAACAAGAGTTCCTGGAACCCTTTCATCTCTTGCTCTTTTTCCTTGCTCAGACCTCCCCCTCCCCGCCTCACACAAAGAAATGCCAGAAAAGTGATGGCGGGAAGTCGCTTTGCACTTCAAGCAACATCTGGACTAACGGTTATCCCCGCTGAGTCTTGCTTTTGAATCTGAACCAAAGACAAAAGAGGTCTGATCCCTGTCCAGTAATAATGAACTTGCCAGGAGCCGAAAGGAAACAATATTTATTGTCCTTGGTCTGTAAGATCTGTTACCCAGAAGTTTGGGGGAAGCATCAGATATTAACAGTATTGCTTTCAGAAGTGGTCTGGTTGTAGGAGGGGTCCAATGATAAGATGTGAGAAATAAAGTTTCAGGAATCCTGTTTCTCTGTCACCATCAATAGCATCTGTGAAGCAAGTCTCTACAGACCTGGCCTTGGAGCATTCTGCAGATAATTAAACCAGACAAGAGCATACGGTTGGAAACAAACAGTTTTGTCATTATAAACGAAGCCAGAAGGACCAGACGTGGCACAACACAAACGCAGACACAGACACAATAAGATGTGTGGTGAATAGCTAAGGCTTGATACTGCTCCACCAACTTCAAAAAAGTGATTGTGCTACTTGGTTAAACTATAACCTGAGTTTATGCTTAAAAAAAAAAAAAAACTAAATAACAAAAAACTTTTGAGTTGCCCAATTCCTAACCCTCCCCTCTCTTTCTCCCTTCCTCCCTCCCTTCCTTCCTTCTAGTGTGGTGCCAAGTACCATGTTTCTTAGGTATGTGTAGCACACAGTTACAGCACCGGTACAGTCCTTAGAGATCTGGACATCTGGTGGGTGAAAAGTGAATTGTTGGGCAAGCACAGACAGAAGGAAGTCCTAATTTTAGACTGCCTATGAGCACAAGGGTTAAGTTTCCAAGCTACAGATAATGTGAACGCCATGAGCTGGGAAACAGTGTCATCAGCCTAGCTGTGTATTTCTGGTGGTCTTTCAGGTGACATTAGAAGTCAGGAATCTTTCCATCCCTCCCTGGTCTGGAGACTAGACGTGGAGTAGACGGTCTGTACAGTGGAATGGACTGTTACCCTCTCAACGAAGGCCAAGGGCCGGGACGAGCGTGCAGGAGTTGTGCAGCAGACTTCTATGCCTGGAGGACCCAGCTTTTTTTTTTTTTTTTAATCACAGCATCACCTCGTCAGAGCCAGCAGTACTTTGGTTTCTCTCATTAAAATAAACGAACCTTAAAGCAAACAACAACAACAGCCTTGTGCTCAATCACCAGGGAGTTGGCATTTTTTTTCCCTTGGGGGGGGGGGATGGTGGTGGTTTTAAACATTTCAGTGAGACTATTTCTCTGACCTTAAAATCAGTCTAAAATTGTCTTCCTGCACGCTGACTTTGATCTGTGTGGGTTTTATTTTTGGTTCCATGGGCTGTGTTTGTGTTTGAATAACAGATGTGAGGATTTTTTTTTTTTCCTGCTAGAACTAATAATGGTTTCTGATCCACAGAGACATGTTGGCACGTGCAAGGCATGCCATCCCCTCCCAAGGGGCAGGCTCTCTCCTCTCTATCTCTCTCTCTTTTCTTCTTTCTTTCCTTCCCCTACCTCCCTCCTCCTCTGTCTCCTCTCTCTCGCTCTCGCTCTCTTCTTGCAAGCAGATAAATTACAATACTTAATCTGCTCCTCCAGAAGTTATAAACAGGAGGTGTACAGTTGGATTCACTTAAAAACACACGTTCTGCTGGAGCAGCAGTGAGGTCTGTGGAGAAGAGCTGGGCGTGCAGGCGAGAAGGCAGGCTTGGCTCTGGGTCTAGGGAGTAAGTTATCACCAGTTGCCATTTGCCTTTGAGATGCTAATTTATACTTAAATTCAGCACAACTCAGCAGCCATTCTTCCTGGCAGTCCAGGGCTGGACAGACTGTTCTGAACAACGCCAAGGAGTAAACATTTCCCACTTTGGGGGCAAGTGGTCTCTAGCAACGCAAAGCAATCCTGCCATTATGTTGAAAAAAGCAGCCAAAACAGCAAGCCGGCAAGTGAGCAGGGCTGGGTTCCAATAAAACTTTATTTACGTCAGTAAGCGTCGGCCCACAGACTGTATTAGACCTTCCTGGCACTCTGCATCATGCACAGGCAGTTATTCTTGCCCTCTCTCTAAAGAAGACACTTCAGTGGCCTAAACGTTGTGCAGAGGGTGGCCAGAGCGCCTGCTTAAGCAGCAATTAACTGGGCTGTGAAGACCGCCACAGGTTCAACTAGACAAGAACTGTGCAGCAATAGGCCAAGTGTTCGACATTCAACACTGTGTATGTGTCAGTTTTATTCCCTGTGGCCTTTTAAAAAATAAAGGGTGGGGCTGTCTGCCCTGGGAAGTCTGGTTGGCATCACGGTAGCATCTGGAACCTGGTGGCTGAAAAAGAGTTACGATATAAAGCATAACAAATTGTTGACTAATCGTGAACCTAAAGGCTGGAATATTGAGGATGAAGATTTGGGGTCTCCATTTTCCCTGTTTCCCCAGAGACCTGCCCCACTAGGGAAAGAGAGAGGCAGGCTGGGAGTATGGATCGACCTGTCAACGCCCATGTTCGGTGGGGAAGCAATTACAGTAGCCAGACCTTCCACCTTCTGCATCCCACAATGACCCTGGGTCCATGCTCCCAGAGGGATAAAGAACAGGAAAGCTATCAGGGGAGGGGAGGGGATACAGAGTTCTGGTGGTGGGAATTGTGTGGAGTTGTACCCCTCTTATCCTATGGTTTTTTTCAGAGCTTCCATTTTATAAATAAAAATTAAAAAAAATAATAAGGGGTAAGAGGACCTAGAAATTGCTTACTTGGAGGAACGCACACTTTGCCACATACAAAGAGTTGGGTTTGAGCCCCTGGTTACCATATGGAAGTACCTACAAGGGGAAGTTTCATGAGTGGAGTTTTAGTATCTCTCTTTCTCTCTCCCATGCTCTGTCTTTCACCCTCTATAAAAGGAAAAAAAAATGACTGTCCGCTGGCAGTGGTGGTATTACATAGGTGAGTAAACTCCAACAGTAACCTTGGTGGACAGAGAGAGAGAGAGAAATGAAAAAAGGAAGGAAGGAAGGAAGGAAGGAAGGAAGGAAGGAAGGAAGGAAGGAAGATGGACTAGGTAGTGGTGCACTTAGCTGAACACACGTTACCAAGTAAGGATCTGGGTTCAAGCACTCAGTCCCCACCTGCAGGGAGGGGCTCTTGACAAGCTGTGAAGCAGTACTAAAGGTATCTCTTTTGCTCTCCCTACTCTACACGGCTCCCCATTCCTTTCCATTCTATTAAACATGAGAAAAATAAAATTAAATACATTTTAAAAAGTCATTCACAGAGAGAAAAATAATTACTTGCATCTGCTCATCATTATCAACTATATAAGAATTATACTATAAACTGCTTTAAGTCCTAAGCTGAGCATTTTTGGGTTGGTAAAGTATTGGGATAAAAGGGGCCCAGTGGTGGCGCACCTGGTTGAATGAACATGTGACAATGTGCAAGGACCTGGGTTCAAGCCCCCAGTCCCCACCTGCAGGGGGAAAGCTTTGCAAGTGGTGAAGCAGGGCTGCAGGTGTCTGTGTCTCTCCATTTCTATCTCCTCCTCCTCTCTCAATTTCTGGCTGTCTCTATCTAATAAATATAATAAAAAATTTAAAAAAATAATTGGGCCAAATCATTTAAGAGTCCCCGAGTCTCTCCACTGCTGGAACCCTCGAATTCCAGGTCAAGGTAAAATGGAAAAGAGCCCACCTGGGGGGGGGGGGTCACTTCACAAGTGGTGAAACAGGTCTGCAGGTGTCTATCTTTCTATCTCCCCTTCCTCTCTCAATTTCTCTCTGTCCTATCCAATAAAATGGAAAAATTGGCCACCAGAAGCAGTGGATTCATAGTGCTGACACCAAGCCCCAGGGATAACCTGGAGACAGATAGATAGATAGATAGATAGATAGATAATAAATAAATATAAAAAATGGAAAGATTCTCAGCCAGAAACTGAGTCCTGCTTTTCAGTCCTAGGCTTGAGGAGATGAGTAACTAAGTGGTGCATAGTAGTTCTTTCTTTTTTTTTTTTTTAACATTTTTTAGTATTTATTTATTTTATTCCCTTTTGTTGCCCTTGTTTTCTTGTTGTAGTTGTTATTGTTGTTGTTGATGTCATCATTGTTGGGTAGGACAGAGAGAAATGGAGAGAGGAGAGGAAGACAGAGAGGGGGAGAGAAAGACAGACACCTGCAGACCTGCTTCACCGCCTGGGAAGCGACTCCCCTGCAGGTGGGGAGCCGGGGACTCGAATGGGGCTGGTCCTTGTGCTTTGCGCCACGTGCTCTTAACCTGGTGCGCTACCGCCAGACTCCCCATACTAGTTCTTTCTAAAGGTAGCTATATATAAATCCACTGGCCTGTAGGTCAAATTGCTACTTGTGGGCTAGGGAGATTTTTCAGGGCTTGACCCAAATCACCTATAATCTCTGGGGTTGCTGCTTTCTAAAAGGCAGGGGCAGGTCTATTTTAGTTACGTTCCAAGGGGCCCGTGACTAGTAATTCTTGCCTGAGCCTAATAGCTAACACAAAGGTGGACTAAAAAATACCTAAAATAGACTTCCTTGATCCTTCCCACCCAAATATCCCTAGTTTCATCTGCTCTAGTCCTACCGTTGGGTTCCTGTTTACTAAACATTTTGTCCTGCTTTCTATCTCACTGCCTTCCTGCCACCAAGTTTCAGGCACTACATGATGCCATCCTGACCTCCCTGGGCAGACGACCTCACCAATGTGTCCTGGAACCCCACCGCCCCAGAGCCCTGCCCCACTGGGGAAAGACAGAAACAGGCTGGGGGTGTGGATCCACCTGCCAATGCCCATGTCCAGCAGAGAAGCAATGACAGAAGCCAGACTTTCCACCTTCTGTATCCCATAGAGAAATTTGGTCCATATTCCTAGAGGAACAAAGAGTAGGGAAGCTTCCAATGGAGGGGATGAGACACAGAACTCTGTTGGTGGGAACTGTATGGAATTATACCCATGTTACCTTACAAGCTTGTTAATCATTATTAAATCACTAATAAAAAATTAAAAAACAAACAAAAAGGTAGGGGCAGGGACCTAACCAGAAGACTGCCTGACTTCCATCATGTCCAAGGAGAAAAGGAATTTCAGGAACTGCTTTCAAGACCGGGAGGAAATTGCAACCATCCGCTCCCATCATGCCCACATTCTGTTAGCTCTTGTCCCTGTGTTCCTCTGAAATCCACTCCACCCCGGCACTTACTCCTCCTGCCATAACAAGAGCCAAAAAAGCTCTTTTTCCCTCAGGGTGAGAGCAACCAGTCAGTGGAATGGTGCAGTTTTGCATTACCACTAAGTCAAAGGAAACTGACCCAAACCCATCGGCAGAAAATAATGTGGAAAACATGTTTCCAAAAGAGATCCAGAAAGATGAATAAAACATAATTCTTCAAAACAAAGGAAGTTAAAAAGAACAGAGTGCTATTAAAAAACAAAAATCCTAGTAGCCGCCCCTCTCAGTATCAGAAGACTATCATACCATGGGCTTTCACCAAAAAAGGGGGGGGGGATGCTGTAGCATTGCACTTTTGTGTGAAATCTAAAACACTACACAAAAGTCACAGACACAGAAAAGAGATCGGGGATTGCCAGAGGCGACGGGCTGAGAGGTGAGTGAGGGTCAAAGGGTAGAAATCTCCTTTTATAAAAATAAATACTTCAGGGAGTAGGGCAGTAGTGCAGTGGGTTAAGCGCACATGGTGCAAAGCGCAAGGACCAGCGTAAGGATCCCGGTTCAAGTCCCCAGCTCCCCACCTACAGGGTAGTCACTTCACAGGCGGTGAAGCAGGTCTGCAGGTGTCTTTCTTTCCCCTCTCTGTCTTCCCCTCTTCTCTCCATTTCTCTGTCTTACCTAACAACAACAACATCAATAACAACAACAATAACAACTACAACAACAATAAAAAACAACAAGGGCAACAAAAGGGAAAATCGAATAACTATAAAAATAAATACTTCAAAATTGAAATCCAGAAATCAGTTCCTTTTTCTATAGCAACAAAAACAATAAAATATCTAGGAATAAACCTAACCAAAGAAGTGAAAGACTTGTATACTGAAAATTATGAGTCACTACTCAAAGAAATTGAAAAAGACACAAAGAAGTGGAAAGATATTCCATGCTCATGGGTTGGAAGAATTAACATCATCAAAATGAATATGTTACCCAGAGCCATCTACAAATTTAATGCTACCCCCATCAACATCCCAAGCACATTTTTTAGGAGAATAGAACAAATGCTACAAATGTTTATCTGGAACCAGAAAAGACCTAGAATTGCCAAAACAATCTTGAGAAAAAAGAACAGAACTGGAGGCATCACACTGCCAGATCTCAAACTATATTATAGGGCCATTGTCATCAAAACTGCTTGGTACTGGAACATGAACAGACACACTGACCAGTGGAATAGAATTGAGAGCCCAGAAATGAGGCCCCACACCTATGGACATCTAATCTTTGACAAAGGGGCCCAGACTATTACATGGGGAAAGCAGAGTCTCTTCAACAAATGGTGTTGGAAATAATGGGTTGAAACATGCAGAAGAATGAAGCTGAATCACTGTATTTCACCAAATACAAAAGTAAATTCCAAGTGGATCTAGGACTTGGATGTTAGACCAGAAACTATCAGATACTTAGAGGAAAATATTGGCAGAACTTTTTTCCGCATAAATGTTAAAGACATTTTCAATGAAACGAATCCAATTACAAGGAAGACTAAGGCAAGTATAAACCTATGGGACTACATCAAATTAAAAAGCTTCTTCACAGCAAAAGAAACCACTACCCAAATCAAGAGACCCCTCACAGAATGGGAGAAGATCTTTACATGCCATACATCAGATAAGAGTTTAATAACCAACATATATAAAGAGCTTACCAGACTCAACAACAAGACAACAAATAACCCCATCCAAAAATGGGGGGAGGAATTGGACAGAATATTCACCACAGAAGAGATCCAAAAGGCTGAGAAACACATGAAAAAATGCTCCAAGTCTCTGATTGTCAGAGAAATGCAAATCAAGACAACAATGAGATATCACTTCACTCCTGTGAGAATGTCACACATCAGAAAAGGTAACAGCAGCAAATGCTGGAGAGGGTGTGCGGTCAAAGGAACCCTCCTGCACTGCTGGTGGGAATGTCAATTGGTCCAACCTCTGTGGAGAACAGTCTGGAGAACTCTCAGAAGGCTAGAAATGGACCTACCCTATGACCCTGCAATTCCCCTCCTGGGGATATATCCTAAGGAACCCAACACATCCATTCAAAAAGTTCTGTGTACACATATGTTCTTGGCAGCACAATTTGTAATAGCCAAAACCTGGAAGCAACCCAGGTGTCCAACAACAGATGAGTGGCTGAGCAAGTTGTGGTATATATACACAATGGAATACTACTCAGCTGTAAAAAATGGTGACTTCACCGTTTTCAGCCGATCTTGGATGGACCTTGAAAAAATCATGTTGAGTGAAATAAGTCAGAAACAGAAGGATGAATATGGGATGATCTCACTCTCAGGCTGAAGTTGAAAAACAAGATTAGAAAAGAAAACACAAGTCGAACCTGAAATGGAATTGGAGTATTACACCAAAGTAAAAGACTCTGGGGTGGGTGGGTGGGGAGAATACAGGTCCATGAAAAATGATGAATGAAATAGTGGGGGTTGTATTGCTAAATGGGAATCTGGGGAATGTTATGCATGTAAAAAAAAAAAAAAGAAGAAGTAGAAACACAAAGCAGAAAATGACTGAGTTTGGAGTATGGCACCAAAGTAAGAAAGCAGAAGTACACTAGAGTTTGCAGTGAGTACCTCCCTAATACTTCCTCTCCACTTTTCCAAGCTTTGGGTCCATGATTGCTCAACAATTTGTTTGGCTTCGTATGTTAACTCTCTTTTCAGTCACCAGGTTCCAGGTGTCATCAGGATGCCGGCCAGACTTCCCTGGATTGAAGACACCACCAATGTGTCCTGGAGCTCAGCTTCCCCAGAGACCCATCCTACTAGGGAAAGAGAGAGGCAGACTGGGAGTATGGACCGACCAGTCAACGCCCATGTTCAGCGAGGAAGCAATTACAGAAGCCAGACCTTCTACCTTCTGCAACCCTCAATGACCCTGGGTCCATGCTCCCAGAGGGATAGAGAATGGGAATGCTATCGGGGGAGGGGGTGGGATATGGAGATTGGGCGGTGGGAATTGTGTGGAGTTGTACCCCTCCTACCCTATGGTTTTGTTAATTAATCCTTTCTTAAATTAAAAAAAAATAATAAAATATATAAAAAAAATAAAATAAAATAAAATACATACTTCAGAGGGCATGGGGGTTCAACAATTACATGACATGGAACAATTGAAAAAGTGCTAAGAATGGATGGGGAACAGACACTGGAGCCACCCTTTCACATTGCACAGAACCACCACATTAGGATGCATACTTGAAGGTAATACAGTATTTATCTCAACGATACTTCAATTATATAAGACTTTCACAACCTGACTTCCCTGGGCAGACGACCTCACCAATGTGTCCTCAAATCCCACCTCCCCAGAGCCCTGCCCCACTAAGGAAAGACAGAAACAGGCTGGGGGTGTGGATCCACCTGGCAACACCCATGTCCAACAGAGAAGCAATGACAGAAGCCAGAACTCCCACCTTCTGCACCCCAAAAAGAATTCTGGTCCACACTCCCAGAGGGATAAAAAACAGGGAAGCTTCCAATGGAGGGGATGGGTTATGATACTCTGGTGGTGGGAACTGTATGGAATTGTACCCCTTTTATCCCACAATCTTGTCTTGTCGAGCATTATTAAATCACTAATAAAATAACAGAACTTGAAAAATAAGAAAACACTAAATAGAACTTGGACTGGAGTTGGTGCACTGCACCAAAATCAAAGACTTTGGGGTGGGTGAGGGGAGGGCTCAGGTCCTGGAACAGGATGGCAGAGGAAGACCTGGAGGGGGTTGAACTGCTATGTGGAAAACTGAGAAATGGGGACTGGGTGGCGGTGTACCTGGTTGAATGCATGTGTTACAATGCACAAGGACCCAGGTTCAAGGCCCTAGTCCCCACCTACAAGGGGAAAGCTTCATGAGTGACGAAGCAGTACTGCAGGTGTCTCTCTGTCTCTCTCTCTATCTCCCCCTTCCTCTCAATTTCTTATTGTCTCTACCCAATAAATAAATAAGTAAATAATTTTTTTAATTTTTTATTTATAAAAAGAAAACATTGACAAAACCATAGGATAAGAGGGGTACAACTCTACACAATTCCCACCACCAGAACGCTGTATCCAGTCCCCTCCCCTGATAGCTTTCCTATTCTTTAACCCTCTGGGAATATGGACCCAGGGTCATTGTGGGATGCAGAAGGTGGAAGGTCTGGCTTCTGTAATTGCTTCCCCACTGAACATGGCATTGGCAGGTCGATCCATACTCCCAGCCTGCCTCTCTCTTTCCCTAGTGGGGAAGGGCTCTGGGGAAGCAGAGCTCCAGGACACATTGGTGGGGTCATCTGCCCAGGGAAGTCTGGTTGAGATCATGCTGGCATCTGGAACCTGGTGGCTGAAAAGAGAGTTAACATACAAAGCCAAACAAATTGTTTTACAATCATGCACCTAAAGGCTGGAATAGTGCAGATGAAGAGTTGGGAGGGGTCTCCATTTCGTAGATAGCTAGTAGGCATATTTTAGTTATATTCCTAAGGGCCTGCAGCTATATTAGTTTTTTGGTTTTTTTTTTTTTTTTTCTTTTTTCCCCTGAGCCTGAAATCTGATATGACGGTGGATCCAAGTTATTGTCTGGGGAGATGATGTCATGGCTGGAAAGAGGACCAGAAAGATGGATCAGGGAAGAAAGTAGTTCTCAAATATGGAAAGGTGTATAAATATTGTTGACTGTAAACTCCATCGATTAGATGTGATCTGGGGTCCATATTCAGCTTAAAATGTTTTAAAAAGAAAACTGAGAAATGTTACACATGTATAAACTACTGTATTTTACTGTCGACTGTAAAACCATTAATCCCCCAGTAAATAAAAATTAAAATAAATTTTAAAATAAGGCTTTCAGACCTAGAGATAGCTCACCTAGTCAAGAGCAGCATCGACAGCACTGAGGGAGCTGGGAAAGGTGTGATGGAGCTGCTGTGTCTCTTAAAAATGCTTCCCCCACCCCCATGTGCCCTGGCAGCACTCGGAAGGCCGTGGGAATAACACTAGAGGAGGTGCCACTAATGGTGGGGCAGTGCTGTGGCATCATGTTGGTCTGCTTCTAAATTCTGCTTCTAAGACCCCTTCTGGTGCATTGCTTGATGTTGTGGCCTATTTACATAATCATAGTTTTGTTCGCACTGGTTTAATCCCCAATTGTTCGTGCACTTTTTCCTTCTCCCCAGCCCCTATCCTACATACATCCTCTTCTGACCTGACACTTCAGCCTCAGGAGACATATAATGACAAGATTGTGATTAGAGAGAGCTAGCTTGCGCTGCATTCCTCATCAATGAAGAAGACTGAACTCATCCCACTCAGCCATGAGTCCCTAGTCATCTCTCTCCCGCCCGCAAAGCTAGCCCAGCATCTGGCGCCCAAACAGGGACTAGCAGCATCATGCCTTCTTTCTCTCTTATCTCTCAATATCCTGAAATTAAAAAAAAAAAAAAGAAAGAAAGAAAAGAAAAGAAAAAAGTAGTGGTTTGGGAGGTGGCACAGTGACAAAGCTCTGGACACTCAAGCGTGAGGTCCTGAGTTCGATCCCCAGTAGGACATGTGTCAGAGTAATGTCTGGTCCTATCTCCTATCTTTCTCATGAATAAATAAATAAAATCTTCTTTAAAAAAATTAAGTAACAGTGAGAGGGAAAAAAAAATCAGTCCAGGAGTCGTGGTGTTAAAGAAAAATAAACAAATATTTGGTCCAAGGAGACTGCTCAGCAATATCACACATATGAGGCTTAGTCCTCCAGCATTTCATAAAGGGAGAGAGACAGACAGACAGACAGACAGACAGACAGAGAGAAAGGAGAAGAGAGAGAGAGAGACCAGCAGTGACACAGCCGGTAAAGTGTGTGTTACTACACACAAGGACCCAGTTTGAGCCCCTGGTCCCACAGCTGGAGGCAGAAACTTCATGAGCAGTGAAGCTGACTACAGGCATTTCTTTCTTTCTCTCTCTCTCTCTCTCCCTCCCTCCCTATGTCACCCTGTTTCTCTCTGTGTCTATCATAATACAAAAAAAATGGCTGTCAGCAATAGAAGATTCGTTGTACAGCCACCTCAGTAATAACCATGCTGGCAAAGAAAAGAAAAGAAAGAAAGAAAGAAAGAAAGAAAGAAAGAAAGAAAGAAAGAAAGAAAGAAAGAAAAAGAAAAACAAGTTTTACTATGTGGAAAATACTTTTTATTCTGGAAAAAAAATTAAGGGACTGGGAAATAGCTGACCAGGTCGAGCATAAATTTTACCATGATCAAGGCCCTGGTCACCAAGGCTGCACAGGTGTCTCTCCTCTATTTCCCTCTCTCACTTAATATCAGAAAAGAAGAGGAGGAGGAGGAGGAGGAAGGATATCCATTGGGAACAGTGGAATTGAATTGTGTGAGCCAGTGTAAATCCTGATAGCCAAAAATAAATAAATAAAATGTAAAAATTTGTTTGTGTTTTTCCAGAGCAGTGATGAGCTCTACTTTATGGTGGTATGGGGGACTGAAGCTGGGACTTCAGAGCCTCAGGCATGAGAGTCTCCTTGCATAACCATTATGCTATCTATATCCCCCCCCCCCCACACACACACACACACACTCATCTTCCAAGAACTAGAGGAACTTTCACGGAACAGAGAGAAAATGAACAACAAAAATGGATCTGAGATGTCTCAGGTTAAGCACAATGTTATTTCCCATTAAAGAAACTATGAATTATCAATGAAACCACCATCTTTCTCGGACATATGCATGAGCCAAGTGTCAGAGTTCAGCTAGTCTAGATCTGAGAAGAGGCTGCACCCCTAACCTCCTCACTCTGAAGAAGCGTGATGGCCAGAGACATGATTCAAACAGTCACTGAGGACCCACATGGCTTGAAGAGCCGATTCATGACCCTCAGCCCCAGATCCACGAAGCCTAACCCCTAGGTCACAGGGGAACAGGTTAAAGGAATATACAGAAAAATAAAAACAAGAGAGCTAATGGGGCCAGGCCATGGTGTACCTAGTTAAGCATACACACTAAAAATGAGGGCGGTCAGGCAGTCATGCACCCAGTAAAGCACTTACATTGTCATGTTCAAGGGCCTGGGTTCAAGCCCCCAGTCCCCACCTGCACGGGACAAGCTTCATGAGTAGTGAGGCAGTGCTGCTGGTCTGTCTGTCTGTCTGTCTGTCTCTCTCTCTCTCTCACCTCAATTTGTCTTCTTGCCAAGAGCCAAGAGTGGTGAATACATCATGTAGACACTAAGCCCCAGAGATAACCCTGGTGGCAATTAAATTAGAAAACTAAAATGAAATGGTCTCACTTGGTTTAAAAGATGACTCCGAGTCTTGTGTCATACTGCTGAACTGCCAGCACGCAGCAGAATCCCTTAGATATTAAAGCTAAGCTCCCCCGTGTGTCCACAGGGCATAAAAGCTGGCACCAGGACCCAATCTTTTGTACAAGTTCTTTCCAAGCAATGTGAGGACGATTCCTGGGTTCAAGCCCCTCCTGGGCTTCATTCTTTAATAAACTCACATAAAAGCATCACTACCACCCCAAGTCAACACCAGCTTGGCCTTAGCCGTAGATCACCTGCCCTTCCTTCTCCCATGCAGGCTTGGCTGTGGGGGGGGGCCCACATCTCAGACACTACCCCAAACACAGATGTTACATCTTATACAGTGGTGTCAGTCGGAGACTTAAGTCGGTGTCTCTCAGTTCTGTATCTATATTCTTGGTCGGTGTCTCTCAGTTCTGTATCTATATTCTTGGCATTTATATCCTCAAGCAGATTAATATCTCAAGACTTCTCCTGCTTGAATTAAACGGTTAATGCAATAAAAACAGTTCCACACTCTGAGTTGGGGAAAGGACTCTGTAAGACGGAACTCGCCCTATGCAGGCAGCATGGTGGAGATCTCTAGGAGCCAAAGTTCTCACGGGAAAAAGGACTTTCTCCAGTGAAAAGAAGCAGGGTGAAGTCTGGTCCAGCATCTCTTTACAGAGCTCTTTCATTCAAACTTAAACACGGGCCACACTCTGAAGCTAAGGCAAATGCAAAGAGAAAGAAAAAAGAAAAAGAACTGAAATGGGGGGGGGGTGCGGGCAGTGAAGCGCTGGGTTAAGCACACATACTACGAAGCCCAAGGGCCTGCACAAGGATCTGGGTTTGAGCCCCCGGCTCCCCATCTGCAGGGGGGATGCTTTACAAGCGACGAAGCAAGTCTGCAGGTGTCTATCTTTCTCTCTCCCTGTCTTCCTCTCCCCTCTCAACCTTTCTCTGTCCTATCCAATATAAATGGGAGAAATAAATAAATAAATAAATAAATAAATAAATAAATAAATAAATGTCGGTGCAGATTTGCAAGGTTAGCACCGAGTCCCAGAGATAACCCTGGAGGCAAAAAAAAAAAAGTAAAGGGAGGGCTGTCCTCATGTTCTTAGCCCACATACCAGAGACCCATGCGTGGCTCTGGCTACAGCTCTGTCCACTGTCCATAAAGGCCAACTATACTGGGCAGGAGGCAATTACTCACTCTTGTCCAGGGCATCACACCCTCCAACATTTCCACAGGGCAACAAAGAGAGGCTGAGAGCTCCAGCAGAAGTCCAGTGTTAGTCCCGACAAGGGGAGCTTTCAACACTTGCCCTCGAGTACTGCCTGAGGATGAGGTCAGACTCTATTCTATAAGCCCAGGAACAAGCTGACTTTGTGACCAGTTGGCTATCCTGGGGGAGGCCCCACAGATGAAAAAGGATTGGTTCTGCCCACAGGGATCTCACTCGCCAAGCAGGAAGCCCAGCCAAACCATTTTAAAGTGAGTACACTCAGAGGCCAGGCACAGAAACATTTACAGGAGCCTCTGGGAGGCTCGGGGATGCCCTTTCCCACCCTCCTTTCCTCCCTCCTCTCTGACCCCAGTCATACTGCACACACAGCACTGGGCCTGCCTCCCCAAGGAGAACCCTATTTCCATGATAGCCTCCTACTCGGGAACGTGTGACGGCTTTCCAACACACCATGGTCCAGCGCTTCAGCTTAGTACTGAAATGGCTGCAAGAGTGGCTCACTTAGCATACCCATGTTTCCCTTCCACTTGCTGGGGTCCTTTGTCCCTCTTCCTGCAACACATTGAGCCCGGCTTCAAAAGCCAGCTCTTACACACCACACTCAGAGCTAGGGACCTCGGCAAGGGATGTGATGGCTCCATGCTGTGGCCTCCTGCTTGTAAAGTAAGGACAGTGACGTGACCCAATGCTCAGTGAGAGGATACAGGAGATAATGCTCAGAACAAAACCCAGCGGGTGCCAAATCACCCAGTACGAGTCTGCTATCCAAATGTCTACTGGTTTTTTTCTAACACAGTCTAAGGGCTCACACAAGTGCCACACCGCCACTCAGCAGTGTCCCAGGATTTGTTTCCTCGTTTGTCTGTCCATTTTTTATTTATTTACTTTAAAAACATCTGTATTTGTTTATTATTGGACAGAGACAAAGAGAAACTGAGGGGGGAGGGGAGATAGAGAAGGGATGAGACAGAAAGACACCTGCAGCCCTGCTTCACCACTCATGAAGCTTTCTCCCCTGCAGTGGGGGGGGACCAGGGGCTTAAACTCTGGTCCTCAAGCACTGCAATGGGAGCACTTAACCAGGTGCACCACTGCCTGGCCCCTCATTTTTCTACTTTAGATTTAGAGGGAGAGACACCGAGAGGAGAGACAGCACAGCTCTGTTCCACCATGCCCCAGACCATGCTGTCTGTCAATGTTGTCTTGTGGTGCCAGGCTTAAAACCCAGGTGTCCACATATGGTAAGGTTTGAGTTCTCTTAAGCGAGCTATCCCCTGACTCTGGAGATGTTTATTATTATTAGCACATTAGTCACCTGTTCCAAAATGACTTTCCTAGCACCGTGTTGGCTCCTTGAACAATCTAGAACAAACAGAAAGGACTGAGACTGACGATTCATGGGGCAGGTGAACTGAATGGTAATCAGATGTTAAGTCATGACAGAGGTGCAGGCAGTGGTGCACCTGATTACTAAGTGCCAGCACTTGCATAAGAGTATAGGGTTCGAGCCTCCAGCAGCCCACCTGCAGGAGGGGATGCTTCAAAAGCAGTGATCTAAGAGTGTCTACATGGAGAAAAAGAGAAATTAAAAAAAAAAAAAAAAAAAAACGGTGCCTCCATCAGCACCACATATCAGCCTGTCTCTGTAAACACTACCCAAAAAGATGGTGGAATCAAGCGCAATGATAACCCACCCTACGTGCCCCCTAAAAAAGGGTAGGAATCAAGTCTGTAAAACTATGCATCTAATCAGGCCCTTTTTTTTCCCATTCATCTTTTTTAATTTTAAGTTTGATTTTATTTTTATGTGTACTGGAGGTAAAACGAGGGCAGAACCTTGATCAGCTGTGGCATATTGACGACCTAAATGGAACCTGAATTTTCGTACATCCAAATCCAACTTGATTTACCAACTAGAAGACTCCTCCCTCTGTCACTGAATCTTTCTCCCTCTTTGTTCTATCTTCTCTCTCTACTTATGAGCAATATTCAGGGTCTTGCTGTTTCTGGCTGACTTTCTTGGGTAGAAAGAGCTAGTCAGAGAGGCAGAGAAAGAATCCACAGCACATAAAAAGCAGTACATTACCCAAGAGAGCTATTTTCCTGTGCTTGGATTTCTATTTGAAATTTTCTTTTAAATTACTAACTAGTTTCAGCTATCTAAAAAAAAAAAAAAAATCCATACTTGCCTATCAATGTTTTTGATTTAATGACATTTAATAGAAACTATTCAGCTTTTCCAAATTTGATTCAAAATTCTAGCTTACTCTGTCATTACAAAGTTATGATAAATCAGAGAAACTATACATCCACAAACTAAGTTATAGCTCATAAATGTAGTTATAAATGATGTGAAAAATGCCTTTAATAAGTATAAATTATACTTGGTTGTTTTTAACGTGTCTTAAATATTTTTAATCTCGTGTACATTTTCTGACACAATATTTGCTTGGCTCAGTATATCAAAATGGAGCTACTGAAATATTTAAATATGTATATAGAATCCTTTTCTAAATCAGGACTTGATAATGCCACTTACTAATTAAATAATTACAGATCAGTGTGCTAGGTACATATGAAAAGCAGAAATGACACAGACAAGTAATGTAGACATAGGCTATCTAAGTTTGTGGTTTATGACTTCTAGAGGATAAAAATATAGTGAATAAATAAATGCCATATTGAATAAAATCTGAATTTCAAACAGTAGTAAAAACTATGGGGCCACTTCTAAGCAAGGCGCTCCTCTGACATAAGCAGCCTCCATCGAAAGTAGAAAGCATCTGCATTGCTAATACCGATCCTGACTTTGCTTCCCACTGGCTTGATTTCTGTGCTGCTCAGAGAGGACCTCAGGGCCCCAGACACAGTAGACCTGTGTTCTACCGCTGAAATACATATCCCAGGTCTGATTCTGAAGGGTTGATTTGTGGGGGCAAGTGGTGGTACACCAGGTTAAGCACACACACACACACTACTAAGCCCAAGGGCCCATGCAATGATCCAGGTTCAAGCCCCTGGCTTCCCACCTGTAGACGGGACGCTTCGCAAGTGGTGAAGCAGTTCTGCAGGTGTCTGTCTCTCTGTCTCTGCCTCTGTCTCTGTCTCTCTCTCCCTCTCTATCTTCCTCTTCTTTCTCAATTTCTCTCTGTCCTAGCCAATAGAATAGAAAAAACAGCCACCAGAAGCAGTGGACTCCTAGTGCCAGCGCCAAGTTCTAGCGCAAACTCTAAGACAAAAACAAAAGCAAAACAAAAGAGTCACTTGTACCCTCACACATCCTAAGTGAAGAGCCCCGAGAGGAAGACTTACGTGCTCCCGCATCGCATGAGCCACCGTGTCGGACATCATGACGCAGCAGAGGACAACGACCAGGATGAAGTAGAGCGCGTACATGCCCCGGGTGCCCCGGGACTGGCGGATCTTGGGGCAGCAGCCGCAGCAGAGGGAGCAGCCAGCAGCCCCACAGCAGCAGGCCAGCTAGAAGAGGAACACACAGACCCTCTTGAATCCACTCCATGATAAGCCCAGCGGCCCACACTCCTGCAGCTTGGTTTTCCAAACTCGTGTCTTTTTCTCTTTTTCTGCTTTGTTGGTTTTGAATTTGTTTTTGAGGTGACCTTGGTTTACGAGCTTCTACGTGTACTAGCAGGACACTTCTCTTATCTCTTCACTACCACCACCATCACCACCACTCCCCACGGCCCCAGTCTCTCTCCCACCAAAGTCCAGCACAGCTTCCCCTCAAAACACCCTGTTAACGTCACTTCTGCACCTTGAATCCTTAGTCTTACGTGGATTTTGCCTCTCTTTCTTGTTTACCCTTCATGACAGAAGCCAGACCTTCCGCCTTCCGCACCCCATAAGGAATTCTGATCCATACTCCCAGGGGAGTGAATGTTAGGGGGAGATGACCAGAGAGCTTTGAGCTCCAATTCCACAGGGCCCAGAGAGAGAAGAGGAAGAAAAGAAAAAGAGAGAAAGAAGGAAACTTGCAAGTAGTAGGTGTGACTTAGAAAGCAGAAGGCAGAACCATAGAAAACTGGGCGGATACATATAAATATAGATCGATAATTATAGAAAAAAGTCAAACCACATGTGTGACCTTGCAGTTTCCAATGGAGAAAGTGGGGACACAGATCTCTGGTGGTGGGAACGGTGTGGAGTTATACCACTGTCATCTCATCATGTTGTAAATCACTGAACATTACATCAACTATCATATTATGTAGATAGGAAATTCCACTAGCACACTCATTGTCTAGCAAAGTTGCATACCCCAACCAAATGGTTAGTGAGTGGAGCATGACTGGGTTTGTTTTTATTTTGGTTTTTTTATTGGTCAATGCAACTGGACTAGACTTGAAACTACTAGATAAGAATCAAGTTTTCAGGCTTGGGTCTGGCGTGATTTCTTTACTCAAAAGACTCTTTTCTAAGAGAAAAGAGAAAACTTTTTCTAACTTTTAGGTCTAAAATAAAATGTCAAGGAAGGCAAGGATTCCAACATGCCCCTCATTCCACACAAGCACAGCCGGCCCCACCATCAGGATCACGGAGCAGAATATAGCACATGTCTCACCAAGGTTACGTCTCCACGGACGCACCCCAGCCAAGCCGAGCCAAGTTTATCTGCGGATTCATTCAGAGTCCAGTCCAGTCAATGGGCTTTGCGTGACAGATGTTCATTCTAAATATTTTCACTGCCCAAAAAGACAACTGAAGAAAGCACAGGGCAAGAGATCATGGTCTTGTTGAAAAACTAGGTTTAGACTTCGTCTGCCTGGATTTGGGACTTGGGTTTTTGACCGACTAGGAATGAATGGACTGTGAGTCTGAAACCTAGTCTTCCCATTTATACAGCAAAGCTGTAACTGTGGTTCTCAGACATCCCCATAGTAGACTAAGTCTGTCCACTCTAACTTACTAATATACCCAGTATTGAGGAGGGATCTCTGGTTAGCAAACAGGGAATTCCACAGGAAGGATTACCATCAACTGCAGATAACCACCAAATCTGCATCTGTTAACCCTGTGATTTATAGAAAAGCCAAAATCCAGCAAATTTAGTTTCTTGGCAATAATGCAAAAGGACATCTGGGACATTGTGTGATTTTAAAACACGCATCCTTCAGAATGCCGGACTGTTAGTAGTAGCTACAAAGAGAACATGTCATAGGCATACAGGTCCAGGGACATAAAGGTCATAGTCAAAAGGATGCTACAGCACATGCTGGAAATACCATGCCCAAGTTATACTTCACTTATTTCATAAAACTGTCGTTGTCTGACTCTGTGACAGTGTAATTTATAATAAGTTAAAGCAGGTCAATTGGGGAAACAGCTCCCTGGCAGAGTTTAGGATTTGTAAGTCTGGGGTTCCCTGCTAGACCACTGGCTCTCCATGTCCCACTGCTGCTCTGACTTCCCTCTCTTGTGCACTAATCCATTTCTCTAGCTCATAGGAAATTAATAAAACTGAAAAATAAATGCTGACTGGAGCCGGGTGGTGGTACATCTGGCTGAGTGCACACATTACAGTACACAAGGATCCCGATCATCAAGCCTTTGGTTGTTTAGGGCTGGGGAAGATAGCTCAGTGGTAAACGCAGGGTTCACAAGCCTGAAGGTACCAGGTTCAATACTCAATGCTGCAGATACCAAAGCTGAGCAGTGCTCTGTTCTTTCACTAAAAATGAATAAATAAATAAACCTGGTCTACGGTACTTTGCTCAAGCAAAGTAACACAGTCAGTATTCCCTTAAAGAATGTGTGTGTGTGTGTGTGTGTGTGAGAGAGAGAGAGAGAGAGAGAGAGAGAGAGAAAGAGGGAGAGAGAGAGACAGAGGCCGGGCGGTGGCACACCTGGTTAAGTGCTCACATTACAGTGCACAAGCCCCTGGTCCTCACCTGCAGGGGGAAAGCTTCATGAGTGGTGAAGCAGGGCTGCAGGTATCTGCCTGTCTCTTTCCCTCTCCATCACCCCCTTCTCAATTCCTCTCTGTCTCTAGCCAATAATAAATAAATAAAAATACTGTTTAAGGAGAGAGAGAGTGGGGGGGGGTATACATTTATATAATGACCACCAACCAGCATCAGTCACCTGCAAAGCGGGATGGAATAGAAGGTGCCTACTTATTGTTCTGCTTCACTTGGGTTTTTGCCATATGATTTATTTTCTTGTGATTCAAATAAACAAGAAACCAAGACTAGCAACTAAGTCTGCAGATGCTGTTATAAACGCATGTGCAAAAGTCCTACAGGCTCATGTAATTTCTTTCTTTCTTTCTTTCTTTCTTTCTTTCTTTCTTTCTTTCTTTCTTTCTTTCTTTCTTTCTTTCTTTTTTCCTCAAGAACCTTCCCCTCCCAGTATACTGACAAAGGAAAATATCAAACACTTTCCCACTATCTAACTTGGGGTGGTTCTCCCAAGAATCGATCCTAACTAAGCATGTTAGGAACAGATCTATCAAACGTGTCTGGACACTGGGGGTGGGGGGGTTAAATTCCAGGCTCTTTTTCAAATCACAAAGCACAATCCCTATGACCCAGATTTCCCACGTGATGTTAACATCAATGGGAATAAACAAAGAATGAGGAAGCAGACAGCACAGCACTGGCGTGCACACACTTCATCTTATTCATAAGGAGTCTCCCCTCTCCTGCCCTCAAGTCTTATTTTCACGGTCCCAACAGGATTAGATATCAAGGTGTTGTTGTTTTTTAAATATTTATTTATTTATTTATTTTTGTTGCCCTTGTTGTTACTGATGTCATTGTTGTTGGATAGACCAGAGAGAAATGGAGAGAGGAGGGGAAGACAGAGAGGGGGAGAGAAAGATAGACACCTGCAGACCTGCTTCACCGCCTGTGAAGCGACTCCCCTGCAGGTGGGGAGCCAGGGGCTCGAACCGGGATCCTTATGCCGGTCCTTGCGCTTTGCGCCACATGCGCTTGACCCGCTGCGCTACCACCCGACTCCTGGATATCAAGTTTTTTTTAAGTGTCTAGGGGAAGGACAGACAAGTGAGAAGAGCCTAAGTCTGGAAAACAAGAGGGTCTGAATTCTAATTCTGCATGACTGTCGCTAAGTCACTTCCCGTTCTCTATTTCATTTTTTTCTCCCTTACCAGAGCACTGCTGAGCTCTGGTTTATGGTGGTGTAGGGGACTGATCCCATGACACTGGAGACTCAGCCATGATAGTCCTTCTGCATAACCGTCATGCTGTCTATCCCCACCCTCATTCTCTGTTCCTCGGCTTTTCTCACTTGTACATTTAAACGGCCTGAGCAGTAAATCCACGGCAGGTAAACAGATTTCATGTGGCATTTGCATTCAACTCCTTGGCCGTGGGTACGTGGGCTGAATGTCTCAGCAAGGAAAATACGATCATCACAGAGGACCACCTGCCAGAAGCATGGTGCTACATGGGCTGTGTTGCTGTCATCCCTGCAAGAGGTAATCCGTCATCCCTCCTGTCGTAAATGCTAAGATGCTGGAAAGTACACTGCGACAGCCCAGCATGCTGAGTCAATCCCAGAGCCAAGAAAGAAGCGAGGAAAGTCAATGAAGAAGAGAAGTAAAAACTTAACAGCGATAAAGGCAAAAGCCCTGGAATCATTCCTCTGTGTTTTCACAAGTCTGTGTTCTTCAAGGTTCTCTTCCGTTCACAGGGAGGGCAGTCTGGCAACCACAGCTCACCGTGTCCCCCAGGCAAGAAATCAAGCCACTACAAGGGTCACTGTCAACTTGGCTCAGGTGTTTTGAGTTTCAACACTTTAATTTTTGGAGTGCATAATCCATCACCAATGGAGGCAGTGTTCACTCAGAAATACTTAATCCTCAAAAGGTCTTGAGACTCAAGTTGGCTGGAGACACCCAAAATGTAAAAGGGAGGGGAGTCGGGCTATGGTAGCGCAGCGGGTTAAGCGCACGTGGCCCCAAAGCACAAGGACCAGAGGAAAGATCCCGGTTCGAGCCCCCGGCTCCCCACCTGCAGAGTCGCTTCACAGGCATTGAAGCAGGTCTGCAGGTGTCTGTCTTTCTCTCCCCCTCTCTGTCTTCCCCTCCTCTCTCCATTTCTCTCTGTCCTAGCCAACAACGATGACATCCATAACTACAACAATAAAACAACAAGGGCAACAAAAGGGAATAAGTAAATAAATAAAAGGTATAATTAAAAATTTTTTTTAAATATATAAAAGGGAGAAGAAGAGAGGGGAAAAAAATTTCAAATATGACACTGTCATCTCCCATCAGGCTCATTTCCTGCCGTGGAAACGCAGTATCCCTGGTGGAACTGAGATGGTATAAAAAAGATTCAGCGGGGGCCAGGCGGTGGCCTACCTGTACCTGGTTAAGCACACATAGAACAAAGCACATAGACCTGGGCAAGGATCCAGGTTCAAGCCCCCAGCTCCCTCCCTGCAGGGGGGGGTCCACCTCACAAGCAATGAAGCAGATCTACAGGTGTCTCTCTTTCTCTCTACCTCCTCCCTCCTCTCTCAATCTCTCTCTGCCCTACCCAATAAAGTGGGGAAAAAATGATCACCAGGAGCAGTGGATTCCTAGTGCCAGCATCGAACAGCAGCGATAACCCTGGAGGCAAAACTAAATAAAATAAATATGGGGGTCGGGCAGTAGTGCAGCGGGTTAAGCGCACATGGTGCAAAGCAAAAGGACCTGAGTAAGGATCCCGGTTCGAGCCCCCGGCTCCCCACCTGCAGGGGAGTCCCTTCACAGGCGGTGAAGCAGGTCTGCAGGTGTCTGTCTTTCTCTCCCCCTCTCTGTCTTTCCCTCCTCTCGCCATTTCTGTCTTATCCAACAACATCCATGACAACAATAATAATAACCACAGCAATAAAACAAGGGAAACAAAGGGGAAATAAATAAATAAAATATATTTAACTCTAATAATCATGACATTGTCCCTTAATAAATGGTGGGGGGAGGGTGCAGCAGTGGGGAAGTTCCTCAAAGCTGAAGCCATCAGGAGTCCCTCACAGTACCTGCATCCATGCCCATACTGAAGGTTCTAATTATAAAGGAAGTAGGAAAAACATTGAAAATATAAAACTGGGTTCAATTACTTTTTTAAGCGCCAGTGTTCTCTATCTACTATATTTAGGTTTGCAAACCTTTCAGGAATCAACAGTCCCAACTCACCGAGTCACTTCCCTTCTCCTTTGAGGCTCTAGGATGGCCCATGAGTCATCTGTGGTCAACAGAAAGGCTATCAACAGATGATTGTATTTTCATAGCAGTGTCCATTTCAATTGTGGACACACACACACACACACACACACACCAACAACACTCTGTAGCTTGTTCTTTTTTTTTTTTTTCTTAATTCTTTTTAAAAATCTATCATTTATTATTGGACAGAGACAGAGAGAATTTAAGAGGGGAGGAGGAGCTAGAGAAGGAGAGAGACAGAGAGACACCTGCAGCCCTTCTTCACCACTCGTGAAGCTTCCCCTTTGTAGGTGGGGACCGGGGGGCTTGAACCTAGGTCCTTGTAAACATACTGTGATATGTGAGCTTAACCTGGTGTGCCACCACCTGGCCCCTTAGCACATTCTTCGTACTACAAGCAAAGAAACAACTTCTCATTGAACGTATATATTGAGTTGTTGGAAAAGTCATGACGCATATTTACACAGGAAAAAAAAAATACATCATGACTTTTCCGACAATCCAACAGAAACCCTTTCCTACCACAGCAAGAAGGCAGTAGGGGTGGTAGTTGGCAATTCTTGCCACTATTCTGCCAGCTGCTGGGTTCTCCTGGAAGCTGCCTGAGAGAGCGCAGTGACTGGAGGGCTTGAAAAGAATGCACAATTCCTCCCCTTGTACATCTAGCACAGCTGCAGGGAGCCCTGAAAGTCACAAAACTACTGTGTAAGGGAGCTGGGTGGTAGTGCAGCGGGTTAAGTGCACAAAACTACTGTGTTTAGAAAAACTCAATGCGTGGTCCGGGAGGTGGCGTAGTGATAAAGCTTTGGACCCTCAAGCAGGAGGTCCTGAGTTCGATCCCCCGGCAACACATGTGCCAGAGTGATGTCTGGTTCTTTCTCTCTCCTCCTATCTTCCTCATTAATAAATAAATAAATAAAATTGTTTAAAAAAAAAACTGAGAAAAACTCAATGTATAGTGCACATGTGTTAGTAAATTAGTTTGGCTTTCAAATTGGATTTCTCCACACAGATGTATACAGTCTTCATCGAACACTGTAGATAGTTCTTAGAGACCGTAACGCTAAGGCTCCCCTCTCCAGAGCCCTGGCCCACTAGGGAAAGACAGAAACTGGCTAAGGGTATCGATCCACCTGCCAAAGCCCATGTCTAGCAGAGAAGCAATTACAGAAGCCAGAACTCCCACCTTCTGCACCTCATAAAGAATTTAACCCATACGTGTATGTATGACCACACACAAAGACCTGGGTTCAAGCTCCCGGTCCCCACCTGCAGGGGGAAAGCTTCACAAGAGGTGAAGCAGGGCTGCAGGTGTCTCTCTGTCTCTCTCTCTATCATTCCCCTCTAAATTTCTGACTGCCTCTGTTCAATAAACAAATAAAGATAATTTAAAAATTGGTTTTAAGAACAGGAAAGCTATCAGGGGAAGGGACTAGATATGGAGTTCTGGTGGTGGGAATTGCACCCCTCCTATCCTATGGTCTTGTCTATATTTCCATTTTATAAATAAAAATTTAAAAAGAAGTTTACTTAATCGACAATAGTTAACAATCTTTTTTTTTCTCGTCTCCAGGGTTATCACTGGGGCTCAGTGCCTATGAATCCACTGCTCCTGGAGGCCATTTTTCCCATTTTGTTGCCTTTGTTGTGGTTATTGCTGTCATTGTTGGATAGGACAGAAAGAAATCGAGAGAGGAGGGGAAGACGGGGATGGCGGGGAGAAAGGTGGACACCTGCAGACCTGCTTTACCGCCCGTGAAGTGACTCTCCTGAAGGTGGGGAGCCGGGGGTTCGAGCCGGGATCCTTGTATGCTTCTTGCACTTTGCACCCTGTACGCTTAACCCGGTGCGCTATCACCCGGCCCCAACTATCATTTCTTATTCTCTGCAAGGCACAACACTGCAGTTTTCTTACATCACCACTATTTGACAGAACTGGGACCAAACCTCAAAGCAGCTAAACCAGCTAAACCAGAAAGCAGAGGAATGGTAGGCAGACACAGGCAGGACTCGGAGGCTGGCTCTCTGCCATTCTGTCTTCTGACTGTGACATGAACAAAACTGGTTGCACGAGGAGGAGGAGGAGGAGGAGGAGGAGGAGGAGGAGGAGGAGGAGAAGGAGGAGAAGGAGTGAAGAGAGGAAGGTGTTTTTCTCTCCTGCCCAGGCCTATACGGAAAGGCAGTCCTCACAGAGGTCTGAAGATGCCCACCCCTTTCCTATGTCCCTCTCCCTCTCCCAGGCACCTCTGGCGTGAGCTAGCTGGATGCCCTAAGCCCTGTCCCAACCAGCCACCTTAAACTCAAGGCTCCCCGCTTCACCGCCAAGCTCTATCCCACATTAAAAACCCTTCTGCTACTTGGACTGGAGTTGGTGTACTGCACCAAAGTCAAAGACTCTGGGTTGGGGAGAGGGTTCAGGTCCTGGAACAGGACGGCAGAGGAGGACCTCGTAGGGGTTGTACTGTTATGTGGAAAACGGAGAAATGCTATGCATGTACAAACTACTGTATTTACTGTCGACTGTAAAACATTAATCCCCCAATAAAGAAATAAAATGATCAAGAAATAAAAATGTAAAAAATAAACCCATGGGAATAACTAGGCTATTAAGCCCATCGACTGGGATTTGCCATATTACATACTCGCCGTGTGCAGTGATAACTTCTGGGAATACTGAAATCAACAGGAGACCTGCTTTTTTTTTTTTTTTTAATAAAGACTTATCTTTTTTATTTTATTGAACAGCGACAGACAGGAAACTAGAGGGAAAGGAGAGGGAGGGAGGGGGAGAGAGAGAGAGAGAAAGAGAGATAGATACCTGCAGACCTGCTTCATCATTTGTGAGGCTTTTCCTCTGCAGGTGGGGACAAGGGGCTTGAACCCGGATCCTTAGGCAAGGCCATATGTATACTCACTCAGCTGCTCGCAGATACCTTCCTCTCTACCCTAAGCAGGACCAGTAAGATAAGCATACAAATAGTCATCTATGCTGTTTTGGAGAAAATAAAGAAAAAAAAAAAAGAAGACCTTGCACTGAAATCCTGGTGTGTTCAGGGAATGCAGCACTTCCACTGAGGGTATTACACAGACTATGCAGGAAAATGATCAGCTAGGAGCCATGCGCTGGAGCATCTGGTTGAACACACATGTTCCAACACGCAAGGACCCAAGTTTAAGCCCCTGGCTCCCACCTGCAGGGGGAAAGCTTCACAAGTGGTGAAGCAGGGCTGCAGGTGTCTCTCTGTCTCTCTCCCTCTCTATCACCCCCTTCCCTCTCAATTTCTGGCTGTCTCTATCGATAAATAAATAAAGATAATTTTAAAAATTGTTTTAATATATCACCCATAGGAAGGTATTCACCTAATATAAACTGAAAAGAGAGTGTAACGACATTTGTGGTACAAATATAACAAGGCTTAGATCAGCAGCAACAACAACAAAAACAGAATCTAGAAGGATCTAGCTGTGTATCAACAGTAGCACAGCGGGAGGGTTCTGAGTGACTATGCTGTTCTGCGTGTGTGAACTTTGCGACAAGCCTACACCTCATAATCAGGAGAAAAGAAAAACAGGACAAGCAGCTTCTATTTGGGAAGAAAACAAAACATTCCTACTCTACCTCATGAGAGAGTACAGAAGATATCTATTACATGAATCAGCCTAATGGGTAAATGAAATCTACTTCAGGACCCCTGGTTGAGTGCACACATTACAGTGCATAAGGACCCAGGTTCAAAGCCCTGGTTCCTACCTGCAGGTGTCTCTGTCTCTTTCCCTCTCCAGGTCCTCCTCCCCTCTCAATTTCTTTCTGTTTCTATCCAATAATAAATAAAAAGATCTTTAAAAGAAGTTAAATTTACCTCACCTAGAAGTTAGCTCCTTTAGTCCCATTATCTCAGTTCTTAATTTTTCTTTTTTCTCTTTACGTTCAGAGAATCCTGTAAGGTCCCAAGATTTTTCTCAATCATTCCCGTAACTGCAGCGACAGAATTCCAGGAGTTTGTCAGAAGGAGTTTCTGACAGAAGGTTTCTCACACGGATTTCAATATATTCAATACCAGAGAGACACTAGTTTGCACTCTCAACAGCCTTTCCCTGAAAAGCACTGTCAAGGGTCAAAGCCCTGCCGCCTTCAACAGTCCACAAAACCCACCGCCAGCAGGGCTGAATCTGAGCATGGCCAAAGGCAGGCTGTGAGCACAGACAAGCCAGCAACTAGCTTCAGGGTTACAGTGGGTCCTGGAAAAAAAAGGGGGGGGGCTGTTTTCCTTGTTTGGAGTCTTTTTTCTCACAAGGTTATGGTTACTTTCAACACCAAAAGAATGTGGATTGAATTCTCTGTTCTCAGACACCAGTTGGATTCTCTGAATCCTTCTGTCATATCTCTCTCCTTGACTTTGTTTTAAAAAAAAAAAAAGGTGGGGGAGGAGCCGGGGAGTGGCACACCCGGTTAAATGCACACAGTAGGAAACGCAAGGACACAGCAAGGATTCAGGTTTGAGCCCCCAGCTCCGGACCTACAGGGGGGACGCTTTACAAGAGGTGAAGCAGATCTGCAGGTGTCTCTCTTTCTGTCCTCCTCTCTCTCTCCCCCTCCTCTCTCCATTTCTTTCTGTCCTAGTCAATAAAATGGAAAAAAATGACCAGCAGGAGCAGTGGATGCCTAATGCAGGCACCAAGTCCCAGCAAACTTGAAACATTTTAGTAGGGTAGTTAGCAGAATCTATAAGGTTTCAGATAAAAGCAAAAAAAAAGACCCTGGGGCAGTGGGAGAGAGAACAGTGGAAGAAAGCTAGGGGCTCCTGGGGCATAATGGAACAGCATCCCTGGGTCAATGAATATACTATAAACCATTAACCCGCTTTAAACCATTAACCCGATAAAAATCAACTAAAAAGAAGAAGGAAAAGGTAAACTAACTCCCCGCTCTGACAGCTGGAAAAAAAAGCCCAGGGCCAGTGAGGTACCTCACCTAAGAGGGCACCTTCCTACTCTGCCATACGGACAAGCCAGTCGCTGGCACTGCCACTTCCCACCCCCTGTGCATGGCACAGGAGTCCTGTCCTGAGGCCCCAGGAGAAGCTACAGTGCTAAGGCAGGTAGCTTGGTTGATAGACTGGTAGGTTGGCAGCCCTATCATCTATCTATCTGTCTATCTATCTGTCTGTCTATTTATCTGTCTGTCTGTCTGTCTGTCTGCCTGCATGTCTGTCGGTCTGTCTATCTGTCTGTCTGTCTATCTATCTGTCTGTCTGTCTGTCTATCTGTCTGTCTGTCTATCTATCTATCTATCTATCTTTTTTTCTTTTGCCTCCAGGGTTATCACTGGGGCTCAGTGCCTGCACTATAAATCCACTGCTCCTGAAGGGCCCCCCTTTTTTTCCTTCCATTTTATTGGGTAGGATAAAGAGAACTTAAAAGGGGAGGAGGAGACGAGGGGGAGAGAAAAAGGTAGACACCAGCAGACCTGCTCCACCACTTGTGAAGGAAGCTCCCTGCAAGTGGAGAGGTGGGGGCTCGAACCAAGAGACCTGCGCTTTGCACCCTGTGCACTTAACCTGGTGCATCACTGCCCAGCCTCCCAACCCCATCCATCCGTCCATCTGTCTGTCCATCTATCTATCACAGTGGTGTAACCTCAGTAGAGAGAGGGGGAAAAAAGTGTCCTGGGTGATAGATGATTTAGAGCAAAGTCTGTCAAAGTCAGCAGCATGAAGCTCGTGAGCAGCGGACATTTGGGGCCGAATCACTACTTGGAGCAGGGGCTGTCCTGTGCACGGGAGAATGTCCACACACTAGAAGCCAAGAGCCGGCTCCATTTCCCCACAAGCCGTGGTGATCAGAAAGGTCTCGTGCATAACTATGGTGGTGATATCACTAGGGTAGGGGGAAGTACTATCACTAATTAGAAAAAAAAAAAAAAATATATATATATATATATATATATATATATATATATCTTTTGGGCTAGGGAGACAGCATAGTAGTTCTGTGCCTAAGGCACTAAAGACACAGGTTCAATCCCCAGCACCACCATATTCTGAAAGGTTCTACAGTCCCAGGTTCAATCCCCAGCACCACCATATTCACACACACACACACACACACACACACACACACACACACATACACACACACAAAATAGACCTCCCACTCTCTGCACCCCATAGAGGATTTTGGTCCATACTCCCAGAGGGATCAAGAATAGGGAAGCTTCCAATGGAGGGAGTGGGACACAGAACTCTGGTGGTGGGAACTGTGTGGAATTATTCCTGTTACCGTAAAATCTTGTTAATTCTTATTAAATCACTAATAAAAAAAATTAACGTTAAAAAAAATGGATCTCTGGTTTGGAGAATCGTGCCCGGGCAGCACCAGGACAGGAGTGGGTGGGGGTCGCACCAGCATAAGTGCCTGCTTCTCCCGAGGCACAGAGGACTTGTGCCTTCACCTTAACCCTCAAACTCACTCCCATCTTTCTGGAGGAAAGTCGAGTGTCACCTGAAAGGACTTGGTTTGATTTTTTTTTTTTCTTTTTACTTGGAGAAGAATGGACAGGTGTAGTGTGCCCACAGCTGAGAAAACACTTTCTCACAGTTCATTTCACCGGTCATTCAGCCCCTGAAATTTAGGAAGCCTTCTTTCCAGCTCTCCTCTTGCTTCATGTCAGGCTCCTGTTCCCACGCTCATCTTCCAGGGGAAAAAGAATGAATCAGTGCATGCCCTTCCTCCCACACCCAGCCGCTATCAACGGCCTTTCTCAAGTGAAGTTTGTTCTAGTGGATTTTATCAGCAACCTCTAGCCGCTTTTGAGCCAGGTTCTCATGACAAAGCTAAGTGCTGAGTAAAAAACTCTAAGCTTTTTACTCAGGTCTGGGGCTGCCTCAGATGGCGTCGGTTGGCAAAGAATTATATACAACACCGCCACACACACACACACACAAACACACACCTGAAATCCTTCCCCAACTTAAGAAATTCCCTGTTGACATTCAAAGTACATTTGCAAAAGAAATCAGACCTGGTGGTGGTGCACCTGGTTAAGCGTACCCATTACACTGTGCAAGGACCTAGGTTCAAGCCCCCGGCCCCCACTTGCAGGGGGAAAGCTTCACAAGTGATGAAGCAGGGCTGCAGGGCTCTCTTGTCTCTTTCCTTCCCTATCTCCCCCTCTGCTATAAATTTCTCTCTGTCTCTATCCAATACAAATAAATAAATAAATTTGAAAAGAAGTCAGAGCTAAATGAAGTAATCTACAAATCATATATATTTTTTTTCTAGCAAAATCCCAACAGAGATGAGGAGGGGGTTGCCTTTGTAACTTTCCCATTTTTATTTTTCATTCATCAAGACACTGGCTATGCAATGTGGAAAGGAGCCATCAAAAGAGACTGTTCCCCTGTGGCAGTCTTTTAAAGGAGATTCCTTTCATGTAGGGGAGGGGGCTGGGACTCCTTCTGCTTTTTGAAATTAGAGAGAGCTAGTTCTTCTATCAGTCCTAGACTATGAAGACCAGTATCCTAGCACCAAAGTCAAACACAAAGAGACCCGAAGCTGGGCTGACTCACCTGCTAAATGAACTGTTCCTGGGCTCAAAGTAAACAGACGCAATGGGCAAGTAGTTGAAGACACAGAGCTTAATCACTGTTATTTATCCAGGGAGACCTAGCATTTCTAGTCAGCTGGGTGGAGTGGATGTGGAACTGAGCAAAGGACTCCTTGGGAGATGCTTAACTCTGACTCTCCCTCCTTCCCTCAGAAAAAGCCAGAGCCTTGGTGTTCAAGGCTGGAGTTTGGTGTTCAAGTAGGAGGCTGAAGCCAGGGCAAGGTTTCTAAAGTGGAGGCCCCCTACCATCCACGGAGGGGAAAAAAATTCAAAACATCAGTAGACCTAACCTCTCGAACTGGGAGCTACGGGATAAAGGTAACAAGGTTTGTTTTTTTTTAAAAAAAAAAAAAAAAGAAAAAAAAAAGGAACTTTTAAAAACCGAGCTGGGCCTTAACTCAGTGGTGGCAGTGAAAAGGACAGGCCTGAGGTCACTACAGAACTTGTTGGATAAGAAAAACCAGATTGGGCAATAAATTTGGAAGGGAAAAAAAAGGAAAGAAAGATAACACCAGTAAATTATTTAAAAAAAAAAAAAAAAAGCTTGGAAGTCGGGCTGTAGCGCAGCGGGTTAAGCGCACGTGGCACAAAGCGCAAGGACCAGCAAAAGGATCCCAGTTCGAGCCCCCGGCTCCCCACCTGCAGGGGAGTCGCTTCACAGGCGGTGAAGCAGGTGTGCAGGTGTCTATTTTTGTCTCCCCCTCTCTGTCTTCCCCTCCTCTCTCCATTTCTCTCTGTCCTATCCAACAACGAAGACACCCATATAACAACAATAACTACGACAATAAAAACAAAAGCAACAAAAGGGAAAAATAAATAAATAAAATGTAAAAAAAGAGCTTAAATAAACCACCTACCTACATCTCATGGAACTACGAAAGGTACACAAAAAAACTAGGCCCTAGACCTCTAAAGGGTCCCTCTCTCCACCACCACTGGTCATTTCCATAAGGAACGGCATCTTGTGGGCCCTCCCAGGACCTTGTCCTCAGCACTAAGCAATGGCAGTAGGGAGGCTGGGGGTATCCTGCCCTGTCACTCGAGGAAGACTGGTCCCGAAATGAGTGCAGCCGGCAGTGCTCCCAGTTGAGACCATGAGCTGTGAGCTCAGACCAATAGGGACTTAGAGGTCACACAGGCTCTGGTGCTAAATATAAATATATATATATATATATATATATATATATGTGTGTGTGTGTGTGTGTGTGTGTGTGTGTGTGTGTGTGTGTGTGTATATATACACATATATATGGACCCCGGAGCAGGTGGATGGAGGGAAATAGTTCATCTTAGCCACAGAATTTTTTTTTCAAGAAGGAGAGCTACTCACTGCCCTAATCCAACTTTCTGGCCCTTTTTGTCTACATTGATACCATTCTCTCAGACAATATTCTTACGCAACTTCAAGCTAGCTACCAAACTCAAGCAAAACTACCATAGTAGAGTGCCCCCAGGAACATGCCCAAACGTTTCTCCTAGCTTTCTTCTACCCTAAAATCCCTAATCTCATCTGCCCTGATCCTACTTTTTGGTTCCTGTTCATTAACCATTTTGTCAACTTAGGTCATGCCACCTTCCAGACACCAAGTTACAGATGCTACCATGACTCCATCCTGACTTCTCTGGGCAGACGAAAAAGGAAACAATTATGTATAAAAGTGAACAGGTAGTTGTAGAGAAGATGGTTGGCCCACATCCACAACCTGGGGGGGAACTGTGGTGGATGGCAGTGGGGAAACTGAAGATTCAAAACTCTGGTGGTGGGAATGGTGGAGATTCAAACCCCTGCTGATATGTAATTCTGTAACATAAAAATAAATAAATAAATAGTTACATCCGAAAGCATCACTCATATAATTCATGGTGCCTAATGAACACTGTTGACCAGGGAGGGTAAAAAAACAACTAGACCCAAAGTTAAATGAAGGAGGAAACAATAGCAATAATGAGAGCAGTGTTCAGGGTGGTGGCTCAGAAGCAAGAGGGCAGGACACAAAGAGCACACGCCTGGGGGGTCAGGCGGTGGCGCAGTGGGTTAAGCGCAGGTGGCGCAAAGCGCAGGGACCGGCGTAAGGATCCCGGTTCGAGCCCCCGACTCCCCACCTGCAGGGGTGTCGCTTCACAGGCGGTGAAGCAGGTCTGCAGGTGTCTGTCTTTCTCTCCCCCTCTCTGTCTTCCCCTCCTCTGTCCATTTCTCTCTGTCCTATCCAACAACGAATTGCGTCAACAAGGGCAATAATAATAACCACAACGAAGCTACAACAAGGGCAACAAAAGGGGGAAAAAATGGCCTCCAGGAGCGGTGGGTTCATGGTGCAGGCGCCGAGCCCAGCAATAACCCTGGAGGAAAAAAAAAAAAAACACAAGCCTGGTGCCCTGGGTTCTAGCCCCAGTGCTGACTGAGATGGAGCAGACAAGTGCTCTCACTCTCTCTCTTTCTCCCTCTCTCTCTCTCCATCTTTTTCTCTACAAAAATAAATAAATAAAATGTTTTTTTATTATAATAGAAATAAATGAAAGATTTTTTAACTATTGCATTTATTTATTGACAGAGAAACAGAGAGGGGAGGGAGAGGGAGAGAAGGAGAGAGACCCCTGCAGCCCTGCTTCACCACTCCTGAAGTTTTCCCCCTGCAGGTGGGGACCAGGGGGCTCCAACCTGGGTCCGTGTGCACTGTAATGTGAGCGCTTAACCAGGTGCGCCACCACCTGGCCCCTTGAAAGAGATTTTTTTTTTTTTTTTTAAATAAAAGGAAATAGAAGAACAACGGAAAAGATCAACAAACGGTGGGGACGGAACATGTTGGCTATGCAAAAAAGACTTACATGGGGCCAATGGTAGTGAATTCAGAAGGGCACAGCCATTACCGGGCACAAGGACCTGAGTTCAAGCCCCTGGCGAAGTGGTGCTGCAGATGTCTATTCCTCCCTCTCTACCTCTCCCACCCTTGCCTCTTAATTTCTCTCTGTCCTATCAAAATTAGTAAATAAAAAAACAAGACCAGAAGAGAAAACACTCAGCAGAACTTGGACTGGAGTCGGTGTGTTGCACCAAAGAAAGGACTCTGGGGTGGGTAGGGGAGAGGGGTCAATCCTGGAACATAATGGCAGAGGAGGACCTAGTGGGGGTTATGGTGTTGTGTGGAAAACTGAAAACTGTTATGCATGTATAAACTACAGTATCTACTGTCAACTGTAAAACATTAATCCCCCAATAAAGCTGTTAGAAGCAGTAACTTTAGAATTGCTTTAAGTAAAATCCTAAGCATGAGTTATAAGTATAGTTGCTTTTCTGCTTGCAGTGGAAAATTCCTGTATCTCTCATGAAATAAGAGGCTAGACAAAACCCATACACACCAAGATGTAAGCCACCTGTTGTTTGTCTTAAAGAGAATAGCTAGCCTAACCAAGTCCTTGAAACTCAACCATCTGCTCAAGGACAAGAGAGCTGATAGCCAGGTGGTCTTGGCAGACAACAAGAAAGTGTGATGACCCTATTTTGCATAAAGGCTTGAAATTAGACAATTCTTATAGGCTGCTTAGGGCATGGCAATGTCTGAAATGATTGGATCCTGTGTTTTCTGCAAAATGCTATTGAGTGTGTATTAGAATTCTAGTTTTGCATATTCCCCCTCCCTGAGTGTATTCAGAAATCCTATAAATTGTGTGGTTTGAGTCTTGTTCAGGGTCGAGCTGGTAGACTGCTGACAGTTGCCACTCGGCCCGGATTCGAATTCATGAATAAACATCTTTTGCTTCCTTGCAGTGGATGGTGGTTAATTCTCGCTCTGTAACAAAATCAATTTAAAAAAATAAAGAAAAAAGAAAAGATCATTGAAACTAACAACTACTTTTTAGAAAGAAATAAAAAAGGAAACATTATGACTGATAACAGAAAAAACATGCTTGATCATAAAAGACCATTAGAGACATTACCCTGGTACCATAGCCAGACAAGGATACAACAACAATGACGGTGACAAAAATAGTACAAGTCAATATTCCCCATGACCAAAAATCCTCAGCAAAATATTAGTAAGCCAAATTTATAGAAAAACATTAAATAGCACACTCAACCATTTTACTGTTGTGTTTAACAATATCATCAACAATATATCATGACATGTATTCCAGTGATACAAGGATGTTTCAACATCTATGAAACGTTTATCCTTGGTATTCACAGTACATATGGACAGGTAGTTAGTTAATTAACTAGCACTTACTATGTGTTAGGGCCCAAGTTCAAGCCCCCAGCCCTTCTTCTTCTTGTTGTTGTTCTAAAATATATATTCATTTTATTTTATTTTACTTTTATTTCTTTATTGGGGAATTAATGTTTTACATTCAACAGTAAATACAATCGTTTGTACATGCATAACATTCCCCAGTTTCCCATATAACAATACAACCCCCACTAGGTCCTCTGTCCTCCTTCTTGGTATTCATTTTATTAATAAGGGGTGGGGGCTAGAGAAAACCAAAGCATCACTATAGCACTATTTTGTGCACCAAAATTTAGTTGTTCTTTAAGTTGATTAATTCAAGGGCCAGGGAACTGTGTACTGATAGCAGGACTACAGAGAAGTGCATGCAAGAGTTACCAAGTTTGATCCCCACTGCTACCACTTGGCAGAGCTAAGCCATGTTGTTCTCAAAATGTAAAAATCCAGCAGCCCAGGAGGTGGTGCAGAGGCAGAGCTGTGGATCTGGCTGCCTGGGGTCTCGGGTTCCGTCTCAGCACCACATATGCTAGCATGTTGCTCTGGTGTCTCTGTCTCTCTCTCACTCACTGACTCAATTTTTATTAGTGATTTTTATTAATGATTTACAAGATTGTAAAATAACAGGGGTATAATTCCATACAGTTCCCACCTCCAGAGCTCTGTGTCCCACTCCCCCCATTGGAAGCTTCCCTACTCTTTACCCCTCTCTTGGAATATGGATCAAAATTCCTTTGGCACCAAAGTAAAAAAAAAATCTCTAGGGGGAGGGGGAGGGTAGATGTTCAGCTTCACTGTGGGGGGGGGACACAGGCCTTGGGTAGTGAGAATGATGCTAATATGCACCCTATAAACTTACAGTCTCACAATTCACTATTTCATTCATATGAGGAGGAAAACAGACTGACTGTCTCCAACTTGTTGATGTGTAGACCACAGCTGAGTGTATGTTCCTTCAATCCATGCACTTAAGACTGCAAATTGGCAATCAGATCGAATGTGAACACTGGGCTCAAATTGTTAATACATCTCTAATAATGACTTGTTCTTTGTGATACTAAGTCACCCAAAAGCTTAGACCAGGGAGAACAGAAGCAACTGGTGGTGTTACTTTATAGGATACAGCTATATGGAAATAGCATTAAAGGGCATAAATTATGGTGAGGTCTTGTACAATACAGTAAATCCTAACAATGGAATTTTCAAAGTTAACCCAACTGCCAAATAATTAGGTCACAGCAATAACTATCTATTGCTTTCTTAAACCCTAAGACAGCAGAAATCTTGCCTGTTCTCTACAAAACTCATTTTGTCTCAGTCTTGGAACCTCTGGGGTGGGGCTCCCTTTCCTTCGTGCTTCTCTCAATTCATACCAACTGATACTGCAGCTGCTGATCCCAACCTATTTAATGCAACCAGTACCACCTCAGCATGTTTCACTTCGGTCTTTGTCCAGAGACATCAGGTGTGGAATATCAACCCTCAAGCTTCATTACTCTGCCACCAGGTTCCAGATGCTACCATGATGCCAACCTGACTTCTCTGGGCAGATGACCCCACCAATACATCCTGGAACCCCGCTTCCCCAGAGTCCCTCTAGGGAAAAAACAGGCTGGGAGTATGGATCAACCTGTCAACGCCCATGTTCAGCAGGGAAGCAATTACAGAAGCCAGACCTTCCACCTTCTGCATCCCACAATGACCCTGGGTCCATGCTCCCAGAGAGTTAAAGAATAGGAAAGCTTTCAAGGGAGGGGATGGGATACAGCGTTCTGGTGGTGGGAATTGTGTGGAGTTGTACCCCTCTTTTTTTTTTTTCCTCCAGGGTTATTGCTGGGCTCGGTGCCTGCACCATGAATCCACCGCTCCTGGAGGCCATTGTTCCCCTTTTTGTTGCCCTAGTTGTTGCAGCCTCGTTGCGATTATTATTGCCATTGTTGATGTTGCTTTGTTGTTGGATAGGACAGAGAGAAATGGAGAGAGGAGGGGAAGACAGAGAGAGAGGGGAGAGAAAGACAGACACCTGCAGACCTGCTTCACCGCCTGTGAAGCGACTCCCCTGCAGGTGGGGAGCCGGGGCTCGAACCGGGATCCTTACGCCGGTCCCTGCGCTTTGCGCCACCTGCGCTTAACCCGCTGTTCCACCGCCCGACTCCCGAGTTGTACGTACCCATCTTATCCTATGGTATTGTCAATATTTCCATTTTATAAATAATTTTTTTAATTTCTTTTTGGGATGCAGAAGGTGGGAGTTCTGACTTCTGTAATTGCTTCTCCACTGGACATACAAACAAGCCCCCAGACCTCGTCTGCAGGGAGAAGAGCATCTCAAGTAGAGTAATGCTGCAGGTAGCTTTCCTTCTCTGTCTCTTCCTCTCTCTCTCTGTCCTTCACTCTCTACCAAAAGGAACAAAAAGGAAAAAGAAATAGCCACCAGACACGGTGGAGTTGTATTGAGCCCCAGTGATAATCCTGCTGACAGAAAAGGAAAAACGAAAATTATATGTTCATTTTATGAGCTGTAGAAAAAGCACTGGACAAATTCAGTATCTCTGTGTATGATAAGAACGTTCAACAAGGGAGTCGGGCGGTAGCGCAGCGGGTTAAGCGCACGTGGCGCCAAGCACAAGGACCGGCATAAGGATCCCAGTTCGAGCCCCCGGCTCCCCACCTGCAGGGGAGTCGCTTCACAGGCGGTGAAGCAGGTCTGCAGGTGTCTGTCTTTCTCTCCCCCTCTCTGTCTTACCCTACTCTCTCCATTTCTCTGTCCTAGCCAACAATGACAACATCAATAACAACAACAACAACAACTACAACAATAAAATAAGGGCAACAAAATGGGAATAAATATATATATATATATATAAAGAACGTTCAACAAAATGGTATAGCAGGACTGTGTCTCAACACAATACTGTCCATCCGTGGCAAGCCAAGAAGAGACATTTCCAGCAGTGACAAAGAAAGGAAGCAAGTTTCTAGTGCAATCAAATCTACTGCAGGATATGGAGACAGGGAGATTATGTAAGAGGTCGTCCCTGAAAAAAGATGTCATTAAATCATTAAATATGGAAAAGTACTCATGGGCACATCCTTAAGAGTAAAAAGCACACTGAAATATTAACCAGATATAACTCTATCTTATCCTGGATTTTATAATTCCCAACATCAAAACGTAAATTTCTCACAGCAAAAGAAAGGACTCTGGGTCATGTGGGGCAGGGGGTAGGGGTCCACACGGCATGGTGGGAAAGGACCAGGGTTAGGGGTGACAGAGCTCTGCAGACACCTCCCCCATGTGTCAGCAACTGTATTAGAAACCATTAGCCCTAGCCACACACACAATAAAGCAACTTTAAAAAAAACACAAAAAACATGGATGTCTTAATGATTTAAAAATCACCTTGTTGGGGTCACTTGTTCCAGAGCACACGTTAGTTCCACCCTCAAGCTCCCCGGCCCACCTACATTATGAATGAACGTTTCATGAGCAGTGGAGCAGTGCCACGGGTGTCTTTCTCCTCCGTTACCTCTCTCAGTCTCAAAAGAGAAGGGGGGAGAGAAATCACTTTACTGAGCAAATGTTTATCTTCAGGCTCGTTGCTGTCAGAGGACTACAATCACACACTCCCTAAAATGGGTGTCAACACAGCTCTCCCTCTACCAAGCCATCATGCTCACCCAGAGCTCCTCCTGACCCCCTTCAGCTCCCACCCCCACTGCTGCAAAGCTCTCCATTTACGCAGGTCTCTCCCTCTATTAGCCTTTGTTTTGTTTCTTGGGTGTCACCTGTGAGTGCTCTTCTACAGTTTATTTGTCTCCAGTTCCATCCGTATCTTAATAAAACATTGCTTTCGTTGTTTCTTACAGAGGAGTAGGATTCCACTGTGCATATATACAATTCCCTTAACCATTTGTTGTTGGACACATAGGCTGTTTCTAAACATTTGCTATTATAAACATCCATTCCACTGGCACAAGCATGCACAGATGTTGTCATTTGAAATTAAATTGGGGGGGGGGGAGAGGGCGGGTGGTAGCACACAGGACTTGAAGAGCAAGGACCGGCACAAGGATCCCGGTTCAAGCCCCCAGGTCCCCACCTGTGGGGGAGGTGGGGGGGATCGCTTCAACAAGCAGTGAAGCAGGTCTGCAGGTGTCTATCTTTCTCTCTCCCTCTGTGTCTTCCCCTCGTCTCTCAATTTCTCCAGGTCAGAGCCGTATTCAGACCTAAGTCAAGCGCATGGCCGTGGCAAAGCTGTACACTGTCCAAGAGCAGCCCAGCCTGAAAGGTTGTTCACTTAAGAGTTCAAATAGGGCTGGGGAGACAGCATAGTGGTTCTGAAAAAGACTTTTAAACCTGAGACTCCAGGTCCCAGTTTCAGTCCCCAGCCCCACCCTAAACCAGAGCTAAAGTGTGCTCTGTGTTTATCTTTCTCTGTGCTTCTCTTTCATTAAAAATAAGTAAATATTTAAATAAATAAATAAAATAAAATAAAGAGTTCAAATAAAACTCATAATAGTAAGGTTTGGACTGTAGTTCTAATTTTATGTTGATTACAAATGTCAAAGTCAGTGTGCACTCTACTTTTTTTCTGTTTACTGTCTTTATGCTTGATTGATTATTGGATAGAGACAGAAGGAAACTGAGTAGGAGGGAGAGATAGAGAGGGAGAGAGACAGTTACATTCCTGTTTCACCACTTGTGAAGCTTTCCCCTTGCAGGTGAATAGCAGGGACTTGAACCTGGGTCCTTGCACGGTAATGTGAGTGCTTAACCAGGTACACCACTGCCTGACCTCCTTCTGTATTTTTAACAAGACTCAAAACTATTATAAGAAGCTTTTAAACATCATTCCTCTCTCTCTTTTTTAATCTTATTATCTTTATTTATTTATTGGATAGAGACAGCCAGAAATCAAGAGGGAAGGGAGAGACAGAGTGGAGAGAGACAGACACCTGCAGCACTGCTTCACCACTCACAAAGCTTTCCCCCTGCAGGTGGGGAAAAGCAGGAAAATTGACAATAGAACATTAACAGAGGCAACAGTCACTGCTAAGTGTATACAAACACAATTTACTGAGTGCCAACCTGCAATATAACTGACAAGACTCTTTACAGACCTTACAAAAGGTTCACTCTAGCCCTCTTTCCAACCACTATTAAGAGATTTGAAAGTAGATCAAATGACACCCAGAAAGTGGAAGAACTGGCCTTTCTACTTCAGACTGGCGCCTCCTGTCCACTTTCCCCACCACTTCAGAATGTTTACTTATCAGTAAAACTCTTAGTTAATACTTTGCATAAACTTCCTCTCCGTCTTGTCTTGAAAACCACCCTCCATGTCAGGCAGGGGAGAGTATCACAGTCCCTGTCACAGAAATGAACATAGAGGCTGTGTCAGTTCACAGCACCCAGAGACAGAAGGAAAGAGGGGACTGGTGACGCCGGTATAGACGAAGGCAGCAGCTCTGTCCCTCAGTACTGCCTCGAAAGCATATCTATTTCTTGTGCATGTTTGACAGACACACACAGCAACACGTCTGCACATGTATAAAACGCAAAGCTCCAGAGACTAAACAAAATGGGAGCATCCCAGCCCTACTTCCAAGTGTCTAACTTCACAACCAGCTCAGCAATCTAAGTAGAATTCTAAGGGGCTGGGTAGTGAGTGGCACACCAGGCTAAGTGCACACAGGACTAAGCACAAGGACCTGGTTTCAAGCCACAGCTCCCCACCTGCAGGGGGAACACTTCATGAGCAGTCAAGCAGGTCTGCAGGTGTCTTTCTTGTTAAAATTCGGAGGCTCTGGCCGGGCTGGCTTGCTTCACAGCGGGTAACAGAGACGCGGAGACAACGGCTGGGCAGGGAAGCTGTATTTCTTTATTCAGGAACAACGATTCATAAACTAAGACAAACTAATCACCAAACAGAACTCTGCCGTCTCTTTGCGGCGGCGCAAGCACTCCCTCTTACTCTGTAACTCGGGAACTCTCCAACTCTGGAACTCTGGAACTCTCGTACTGGGGAACCCTCTGAAACTCTTCCACTGTGAAACTCTCTCTTCCTCTGTAACCCTGAAACTCTCGAACTCAGGAACTCAGGAACTCTCGGACTCAGGAACCCCTCTCTCGTGGTTCCTTGGGGCGGGGCCAAGCAGGCCCGCAAAATTAACAGGACTGATCCAATTCTCTTGGCGGGGGAGGGCTAGAACAAACCAATGTAAAGCATACGACACTTTCTCTCTCCCTTTCTATCTCCGCTCCCTTCCTCTCTTATTTACTCTTATTTGTGCGCTGTCAAATAAATATAGAAAGAAAAAAAATAAATAAAATGGCTGTTTGGAACAGTGGATTTGTAGTGCAGACACAGAGCCCCAGAGATAGCACTGGTGGCAATAAATAAATAAGGAAGATTACATGCTTTGCTGTCATCAAAGCACACAACATTAAGAGATAAGAGTACATCTAAGGGAGTCGGGCGGTGGCGCAGTGGGTTAAGCGCACGTGGCACAAAGCACAAGGACCGGCATAAGGATCCAGGTTCGAGCCCCAGCTCCCCACCTGCAGGGGAGTCGCTTCACAGGCGGTGAAGCAGGTCAACAGGTATCTGTCTTTCTCTCCCCCTCCTCTCTCCATTTCTCTCTGTCCTATCCAACAACAACGACATCAATAACCACAACAAGGGCAGCAAAAGGGAAAATAAATATTAAAAAATAATAATAAAAATAAAAGAGTACATCTAAGCCAACCACGGAGACTGTTTAAGCATTTCCTTTATGTCAAAGCACAACCATCAAAGGTATTCACGGTATTCTTTCCCTTAATCCTGAAAAGAGCACTACTGTGTAATTAACTCAATCTGCAGCCTTACAGAAGAGGAGGTCTGAGACGGATTGCAAAATTCTCAGGATTCCAGAAACAATTTTCCCCCCTTTTTGTTGCCCTTTTTCTTTTTTTAATTGTTGTTGTAGTTATTGTTGTTGTTACTGATGTCATCATTGTTGGATGGACAGAGAGAAATGGAGAGAGGAGGAGAAGACAGAGAGGGGGAGAGAAAGATAGACACCTGCAGACCTGCTTCACCGCCTGTGAAGCGACTCCCCTGCAGATGGGGAGCCAGGGGCTCGAACTGGGATCCTTATGCCAGTCCTTGCGCTTTGTGCCACCTGCGCTTAACCCGCTGCGCTACCGCCAACCCCCTACAAATGTTTACATTGACACATCTCCTGGAGACTGGGCTACAAGGCTGCCATGCTCCCTCCACCTCTTTCCATATAGACACATTAAATCAAGAAACCCCAAGCACGTATATGTATAAAAAAGGAGAAGCAGTCAGAAATGCCCATTAGGGGCGTCGGGCGGTAGCACAGCGGGTTAAGCGCATGTGGCTTGAAGAGCAAGGACAGGCATAAGGATCCTGGTTCAAGCCCCCGGCTCCCCACCTGCAGGGGAGTCACTTCACAGGCAGTGAAGCAGGTCTGCAGGTGTCTGTCTTTCTCTCCCCCTCTCTGTCTTCCCCTCCTCTCTCCATTTCTCTCTGTCCTATCCAACAACAGCAACAACAATAATAATAATAACCACAACAATGATAAAACAAGAACAACAAAAGGGGAAAAAATGGCCTCCAGGAGCAGTGGATTCATGGTGCAGGCACTGAGCCCCAGCAATAACCCTGGAGGAAAAAAAAAAAAAACCTGACAGGAGGGGGCCGGGCAGCAGTGTACCTGGTTAAGTGCTCACATTACAGTGTGCAAGGACGCAGGTTCAAGCCCCAGCTCTTCACCTGTGGGGGGAAAGCTTCACAAGTGGTGAAGCAGATCTGCAGGTGTCTATCTTTCTCTCTCCCTCTCTACCTCCCCCTTCCCTCTCAATTTCTCTCTGTCTCTATGCAATAATTAATCAATCATAAAGACAGTAAACAACACAAGAAAAAAATAAGAGTGCAGACTGACTTTGGCATTTATAATCAACATCAAATTAGAACTACAAACCAAATCTTACCATTATGAGTTTTATTTGAACTCTTAAGTGAAAAACCTTTCAGGCTGGGCTGCACTTGGATAGTGTGCGGCCATGTGCTTCACTTAGGTCTGGATACGACTCCACCACACTGAAGAAAACTTCAGTGCTGCGGTGTGTCTTTGTCTCTCGGGCTCTCTCCCCCTCTTTCTCTCCCTGGCTCTTTCAAAACAAAATTTTTTTTTTCTTTCAGTTTGTCCGTATTGTCATTCATTCTGATTCTACATAAAATGCCTTGTAGTTCACATTGATTTTCCTCACTGGTAACATCAGAATAGCTTTCTAAGATGAATAAAAAGATCATTCCAAACTCTTCAGAGTAAACTATTACAATATGATGCACACGAAATAAAAAGAAGGGGCGGAGCCAAGACAACACCTAGTGTGAGCTCCGCAAGGAAAATGCTTCAACCTGGGATCCTTGGAGAGGCCACCAGATTCCAGATGCTACCATGATGCCAACCGGACTTCCCTGGGCAGACGACCCCACCAATGTGTCTTGGAGCCCTGCTTCCCCAGAGCCCTGCCCCACTAGGGAAAGAGAGAGACAGGCTGGGAGTATGGATCTACCTGTCAACGCCCATGTTCAGTGGGAAAGCAATTACAGAAGCCAGACCTTCCACCTTCTACATCCCACAAAGACCTTCGGTCCATACTCCCAGAGGGATAAAGAATAGGAAAGCTTTCAAGGGAGGGGATGGGATATGGAGTTCTGGTGGTGGGAATTGTGTGGAGTTGTACCCCTCTTATCCTATGGTTTTGTTAATGTCTCCTTTTTATAAATAAAAATTAAAAATAAATTGTTGGTATGCTTCTAATTCTGCTTCTAAAAACCCATTCTGTTTCATTGGTTTAATCCCCCCTGCTTAACACTGTATTCTATACATAACCACTGTTAACTAAGCACCACCCTCCCTCTGGGGCATTGGTGGTTCAGTGGTAGAATTCTCGCCTGCTCCGCCCCCTCTCCTTGTCACACCCTGATTTCCACCAATCTCTTTTTGCTCCACCCTCTTACGTCACATCCTGTTTACACCCTACTTGGCAAGTATATATATAAGGACAGCATTGTGAGTTTTAGTTGAGTTTAGCTTAGCTTGGCTTAGATTGTGCTGCGTTCTACATGAATAAAGAGATACTGCATGCAACTCAGCCATGAGTCCCGGGTTGTCTGTCTCCGCCCGCGAAGCTAGCCAGGCAATAAGTAAATAAGAAATAAAAAGAAAACAAATATTATATGTAGGCTGAAAGTAAACTGAAGGTGCAGTTCAGAAAATACCTCTTCTCTCAAAATATCCACTCAGTGTTTTACATACATTTTTGTCATTGCTACCGTTAAATTTAACGTTGTATCTCTTTCCAGAGACTGCATAAACAAAATAGTTTTGTGGCCATCTTTTGAAGCTGGTCAAATAACTAAGAAATGATTGGTGTAGACAGATAAGAACTTGAACTCACCTACATTAAATAGTCATAGCTTTAAGTCAACACAGGAAAGGGTCAAATGAAGACAGATGTAAAGAGGAATGTCTTGACCAGTGAGGCAATATATAAAGCACAAATCTGTTCCCCTGTATCAAAGTTACAATAAGAACAGTGGTCAGACCCAGTCCATATGTCTGACACCTAAGTGTTGCTTCACAAGTGGTGAAGCAGATCTGCAGATGTCTATCTTTCTCTCTTAGTCTCTGTTTTCCCCCTCCTCTCTCTCTTTCTCTCTGTCCTATCCAACAACAGCAGCAGCAACAACAATGGAAAAAATGGCCTCCAGGAGCAGTGGATTCATAGTGCAGGCACCGAGCCCCATCAATAACCCTGGAGGCAAAAAAAAAAAAAAGCCACAAATATATAATTGGAAGCTCAGAGGTTACAGCACTAGAAGCTGAACCTGAGGGAGTCAGGTGGTAGCGCAGTGGGTTAAGCGCACGTGGTGCAAAGTGCAAGGACTGGCCTAGGGATGACGGTTCAAGCCCCTGGCTCCCCACCTGCAGGGGGAGTCGCTTCACAAGCCGTGAAGCAGGTCTGCAGGTGTCTGTCTTTCTCTCCCCCTCTGTCTTCCCCTCCTCTCTCTATTTCTCTCTGTTCTATCCAACAACGACATCAATAACAATAATAACTACAACAATAAAAAAACAAGGGCAACAAAAGGGAATAAATAAACATTAAGAAAAAAAAGAAAAAGAAATTGAACCTGGTCACTGCAAAGCAGGTAGCAGCTCATGTCCTCAAATTCAACTTGTAGCTAACTTAACCTGGCTGCCAGCTCTCTTCCTGCTACTCAAGGAAATGCCCAGAGAACAAGGACGCCCTGGACTCCCATCCTCATGGAAGCCAACCTGCAGCTGTTAGCATCCTCAGCCCTGTCACCTGACTGAAGGAATATTTGCTTCTGATTTGTTCACCAATAATTAGTTCCAAAGAGGGTGTGTGGAGAGTTTCAATAACTATCTAAACAAACAACAGAGGCAACTACTCCTGGTTATGAGCACTCAATCCCCACGCAGTGATGGATTCTGTTACCTGTAGACAATTTCTCCCCACTTCTGAAAGAGTTAATTTTTATTTTTACCCCCACTGTAATAATGAGAAACTTGGGTTCAAGGTCACAGTTGACTAGGTGCAAACCCAGGTACGGTTTTAAAAACAGTTGTCTCTTATTTTTCGTTCGACTTCAGACAGAAAGAGACGGTCAGGGATCTAGGGAGGGAGTGAGAGAGACAGACAGACAGAGAGGCAGCCCAGCCCCTCATTCATGGGCTTCTCTTTGGTCCCATGCCTGATGTCCCCAAGTAATTCCTGTTCTTGGGAACAGGGTCTTCACGCATGATAGACTGTGCTATCTCCAGGCCCCCAAAGTCAGGATGATTTACTTCCTTGCCATATTGAATGTGGAAAAGAAAAAAGTTAAAAGAGAAGCACAAATAATTTTTAGGGACTAAGTGATGACATACCTGGTTAAGTGCATATATTACTATGCATAAGGACCCAGGTTCAAGCCCCTGGTCCCCACTTGCAGGGGGAAAGTTTCATGAGTGATGAAGCAGGGCTGCAGGTGTCTCTCTGTCCCTCTCCCTCTCTTATGCCCCCCCTTTCTCTCAATTCCTGGCCGTCTGTATCCAATGAATAAAAAAAGATACTAAAAATAATAAAAAATATGATACTTAAAAAAAAACAATCAAAATGCATTGGCCAACTAAATTATTGCAGTAGTGTATTAAAAGGAATGAAGTATATGATACAACTTGAAAACATGCTAAGTGGAAAGAAGCAGTCATGGAAGACTGCATGTTAGGAGGCCCCGGGGGTGGCCCAACTAGTCAGCATCAACAGCAAGGACCCGGGTTCAAGCTCCCACTCCCCACCGGCAGGGGAGCACATCACAAGCGGCGAAGCCAGTCTGCAGGTGTCTCTCCATTTCTATCTACCCCTCCCCTCTCAATTTCTCTCTATCCTATCAAATAAAATAGAAAAGAGAAAGACAGAAAGAGAGAAAGAGAAAGAAAGAGAAGAGCCACTGGTAGTAGAGGATTTGCAATGCTGGCACCAAGCTCCAACAAAAACCCTAGTGACAATAATAAATAAATAGATAAATAAATATTAGATGGTTCCATTCATATAAAATGTCCAGAGTAGGTAAATACAGACTTATTTTTTCTTTGTTTTTTTTTTTCTTTTCTTTCTATTTTATTTGATAGGAAAGGAATTGAGAGGGATGGGGGCAGATGGAGAGGAAGGGAAGGAGAGAGGGAGAGAGGGAGGGAAAGAGGGAGGGAGGGAAAAAGGGAGGGAGGGAAGGAGGGAGGGAGAGGGAGAGAGAGAGGCCTGTGGCCCAGCTTCACTGCTAATAGATTTGTAGTTTCCAAAACTGAGAATGTTTGAGACAAAATGGGAACATCTGCTACAGACCACAAGGCAACAAAACTGCCCTAAGATTAGGTTACAGCGACCGTAGCATAGCTTTGAACATACTCAAAACCACTTTAATACATACTTCGAATGAGGGGCCAGGGAAACAGCATAGTTTATACAACAGACTCATATGTCTAAGGCATCTGAGGTTCCAGGTTCAACCCCCAGTAACACTCTGGTGAGGGAGGGAGGGAGGGAGGAAGGGAGGAAGGAAGGAAGGAAGGGAAAAGGGAAGGGAGGGGAGGACAGGAAAAGGGAGGGGAAGGGAGGGGAGGGGAAGGGAGGGGAGGGGAGGGGAGGGGGAAGGAGAGAAAGGCAGCCTGGAAGTAACCCAGCGGACAGTTTGAGGTTCCCAGTTCAATCCAGGTTCCAGTTTTTCTCTCTCTCATGACTCTCATTATTTCATATGAAATAAATAAAATAGATCTGTCTGTCTGTCTCTCTCTGAAAACAATCAGTCCAGGAAGGGTGAAATTACACTTGTATGAGGCCCTAAATCTACAAACACAAATAAATAAGTAAGCAAGCTATGCCAGGATGTACATTTTATCTCAAAATTATTTTTAATCTTTTAAGAAAGTATTCCTTATTTACCAAAAAAATAAGTACAATCCTTGTTAGACAAATAAGGAAGTGTCAAAAAATGAAAAGGGAAAAGAAGAGAAGAGAAGAGAAGAGAAAAGAAAGGAAAAGTTGAAATAATACCATTCAAAGACTGGACATTAAGGCTACCTCACCAGGTAGGGTACAGGCCTTACCATGCACACGGCCCAGGTTTGAGTGTCAGCACCCCGTGGGAGTACCATGGCACTGGGGGAGCTTCAGTACTGTGGTGTCTCTCCCTCTCTCTCTCTCCCTGTTTCTCTATCTGGGTGAGTGGGGGGGGGTGGGATGGGGAGGTCAGCCCAGCAGCAGTGAAACTGTGCAGAAAGGCTGGAAGTTTCTTCTCAGCAGAGCAGTAGAAGTATGGGCATTTCTCCAATTCCTCTAAAGGAATAAAATAAAACTAGGAGGGGTTTTTTTTTTTTTGAACACCTGTTAACTTAAACAGAAATAAAGTGTCCCCAGCGGCAAATGAGAAACTGAATTTAGCACTTGAGAAACTGAAACTGGTTGGTGTGATTTTCACATTATTGGCTGGCTGTAAAATGCTTTGTAAAGTTTATGTAAAGTACTTCATGGATGTCTCAACATTTAGTTTTCATAAGAGACTGCATGTGTGAAAATACTAACTCTGGGAACTAGAGCTCGTTTCTCTAACAATCTGCTTATCTTGTGACAAATCAGCCCTCTCAATACTTCCTAATAACCCCCCACCAGACAGGACACTTACAGGCTGATTTGACAGTTTAACTATATAATCTTGGCACCCACTTTTATGGGCAGGATCCTTTCTTTTTTCCCTCAGCTCTATTCACCTCAGAACACTTAAAAAAAAAAAAAGCTGCATGAACACATGCAAATTGTGGCTCAACAGACAACACAAATAAACTATGTCATATACTCACTAGCTGTCCAATCAAATTTGGAATCTCAATTTCTCATCTCAATACAAACCTGCGTTATACATGCTATTTCAAAATCCACTGCCTAAATACATAAGGGACCAGGACCACAGGCACCTGCAGGAACAGGGATAATGTCAAAATGAAAACAGTGCTGGAAAATACAATTATACAGTACGCTGAATTTCGCATGTGCAACTTTGCTAAAACAAGCTTTAGAAATCTAAGTTGAGGGAGTCGGGCAGTAGCGCAGTGGGTTAAGCACATGTGGCACAAAGCGCAGGGACCGGCATAAGGATCCCAGTTCGAGCCCCCAGCTCCCCACCTGCAGGGGAGTCGCTTCACAGGTGGTGAAGCAGGTCTGCAGGTGTCTGTCTTTCTCTCCCCCTCTCTGTCTTCCCCTCCTCTCTCCATTTCTCTCTGTCCTAGCAATGATAACATCAATAACAGTAGAAAAAAAAAAGGGGCAACAAAAGAGAAAATAAGTAAGTATATAAAAAAAAAGAAAGAAAGAAAGAAGTTGTAAGGGGGCCGGGTGGTGGCACACCTGGTTGAGCGCACATGTTACAGTGCACAAGGGACCCAGGTTCAAGTCTATGGCCCCCACCTGCAGGGAGGAAGCTTCACAAGTGGTAAAGCAGGTCTGCAGGTGTCTCTCTGTCTCTTTCCCTCCCTATCTCCCCCTTCTTCTTGATTTCTGGCTATCTCTATCAAATAAATAAAGATAATTAAAAATTTAAAAAAATAAACATAAGTTTTGAAACCAACATATGCTCGTGATCAATTCAAACAGCACAAATTATCAAATGTGAAGCAAATGCACCTGTTAGTCTCCTGCTTCCCCCATCCCGTTCTGACTGTACTGCACAAGATGCAGTTTTCTGGAACCTCAAACTCTCTCAGAAATCTTTAGTCATAAGCATCAACATACATGCGTATTTGCTTATTCAGTTTTAAAACAAAACACATGGATTCAGCATACACATACTATTCATTTCACCGTTGCTGAAACACACAGTTATAGCATTCTTTTTAATAATAGTGTTTTACTGTATGACATATGAGTAAATTAGTGTCCACTAGCAATAATTAAATTTTAAGTTAGTGTCCACTATCAATGAATAAAATGTTCAACATTTCCTTCTAATCTCCCCCAAAAAAGAAACCTGCCAGGTTTAAGAATTCAAATATATGCAACTGTGAATCTGAAATTCAACTCATTTAAATATTCCTCCAAAGATGAACAGATGCGACTGCAGAGGACTGGGGTTCTCTATCACCTTGACAACTCTGGGTATTGTACTTTCTAATTTTGCCAATATGTTTAGTGGAATTAAAAAATCTCTACTTTAAATTGGTTTCCTTTAATTATGAACAAGGCTAAGCATCTTCTCACATGTTTGCGGCCCATTTGCATTTCCCTCACACTATCTCTGACCCTGTCCACTTTTTCTATTTGCTGCTTTTCAGCTGATCTCTGTAAAGTAATGAATACTACAGATCTCTTCTCTACAATCACTATGGTATGGGACTTCAAAATTCAATGGACATATTTCCAGTTTTTATAGAGTCAAATTCATCTAGCTGAGTTTTTCTGGGAAGTCAAGACACTCTTTTGCATAGAAAGACATAGAAAAATCTGTCAGGACTTTCCCCACAATCCAACAGTTCTCTAGCACACCCAATACCCAAATGCCATGCCTTCCAATTATTTAAGGTCTGAGTGTTTCTGGACACAACGCTGTCACACACTCAACGTAGCTGACAGCCACTGAGAAACTACAACATGTGACCAGCTTTACCGCTAAGTCAACTCTGTTGCCATGATCTGGAACTGAACCACAAGTATCTGTGAGGTGTGCTGGTGCCTTTCTTTGATCGGAAAACTCCTGGCTTTGCTCACAGGACCTATTTTTTTTGTCACTGGTCTTAGGCCAGGAGCTGAGTAAGAAAGCATACTGCTGCGTGGCAGAGCCCACCCACCCGCAGTAGTTCAGGAATAGGCAAATGCAAATAGAACGAGTCTTCTTCTGCACTCTTCCCCCCTCCCCCGTTTTCTTTTTGCCACACCACAGCACGGGAAGAAAAAAAGTCACCTGTGCTGGACTTGAGCTTCCCAAAAAGATTCACCCCTCATGACAACCCTCTCCGCTCCCTCCCCCTGTCATAAGGAAATCATTTACTGCTTCATGCTTTCCAAAGCCTGCAGCCAGAAGCTGCCTCTGGGTAGAACCATCTTCACAGAGCAGCACATAGGTTAACATGCACTGAGAACGGCCTAGTACCACTTACTCCGCAACCTGCAACTTTCCCAAATTCCAGCCTCTGCTGAAGAAAGCACATCCTCAAAATCTGTCTCCCGTTCAGTCCTATGATTCACAGACAACAGACTTACTGGGAAAGGTTTGAACAATCTCACGGGTTTTTAAGAGAAGAAAGGAGTCACACACACACAAAAAATGTATCTGGCTTTATTACTGTGTGGGAATGTAGTGTGGAAAAAAAAAAGTGAGATTTAAAACGTAACACTGTATTTTAAAATCAACAACCATGGCCTAGAGAGAGAGAGAGCCACAGGTGTTTTTGTTTTGTTAATTTTTTTTATTATCTTTATTTATTGGATAGAGACAGCCAGAAATTGAGAGGGAAGGGGAGATAGAGAGTGAAAGAGAAACAGAGACACGTGCAGCCCTGCTTCACCACTTGCAAAGCTTTCCTTCTGCAGGTGGAGAGCAGAGGCTCAAACCTGGGTCCTTGAGCACTGTAACGTGTGCGCTCTACCAGGTGCACCACCATCCAGTCCCGAGCCAGAGGTTTTTACACAATGGACCTTCATATCTGAGGCTCTGTGATCCTAGGTTTGATCTCCAGCACCACCACAAATAGTATGTGGGCAAAAACAAATGAATATACATGAAATGATTTTAAAACAACAACAACAAAATCTTCTTATTAAGCTAAGAAAGAAAATCCCACAAGCTCTTTGCTAAAAGACTCTTGCAGTGTGGTCTTAGGAAAGCCCTGCTCTCTGACTCAGTGGTACTAAGGCATGCTAATCCCTTACAGATGCTTGAAATTCAGTCCCTTCCTGTCCGTAAGCCATAAGGCCATAAGCCAGAGGAGAATGGTGACCCAACAGGAGCGGCAGATAAGGTTCCCATCAGAAACCTCACCATCAGCAGTGAGATCTCCTCACGCCTTGAGCCAGCAAATACATCCTCAAATGGTTCTAACTTCATACGGCCTAGCCATGACCCTCAGAAGCTATCTAAGTGTGCTCAAAGTTCTAATATTTTGGCTTCCCACTGAAATTCCTCATCCTCAACAGACACAACCCCCCCCCTCCGTCTGCATGTCTTGGTTTCCGGCTCTTGATCTGAGTAGACACTTGGCATGCTTTCAGCCAGGTGGAGGAGGATCCACATAGCTGGGGTCCTCTAAGGCCCTGCTGTCAGTGCCTAAGTGACCCCTGTGACTCTATCTTCTCGCTTCTATACAAAAACCACTCTTTCCTTTCTGAGACCTCTATGAGCAAGTCTTTCCAGCTTTGGGAAGCAAGCCACAGAGAGGGGAATGAAACCAGAGCTCTGAAAAATGAAGTGGAGGGAGTCAGGCGGTAGCGCAGCAGGTTAAGCGCATGTGGCGCCAAGCGCAAGGACCAGCACACCGGTTCGAGGCCCGGCTCCCCACCTGCAGGGGGGTCGCTTCACAGGCGGTGAAGCAGGTCTGCTGGTGTCTTTCTCTCCCCCTGTCTTCCCTCCTCTCTCCATTTCTCTCTGTCCTAGCCAACAACGACGACAACAATAACAACAACAATAATAACTACAACAATAAAACAACAAGGACAACAAAAAGGAATACATAAATAAATAAATATTTAAAAAGTGAAGTGGAGCTGCTTCTGAAGATAGGAAATGCCTGTCTCTAGAGTTGTTTACTGATTATAAGAAATGGGGAGTTGGGCGGTAGCGCAGCGGGCTAAGCACACGTGGCGCCAAGCACAAGCACCAGCATACAGATCCCAGTTCGAGCCCCCGGCTCCCCACCTGCAGGGGAGTCGCTTCACAGGCTGTGAAGCAGGTCTGCAGGTGTCTGTCTTTCTCTCCCCCCTCTGTCTTCCCCTCCTCTCTCCATTTCTCTCTGTCCAATCCAACAACAATGACATCAGTAAGAGCAATAATAACTACAACAACGATAAAACAACAAGGGCAACAAAAGGGGAAGAAAAAAGAAAAAGAAACGTGACCACAATGCAGGAGAAGGAGGAACAACAGAAGACCCTTCCTGCTCGGCACCAACTTTCTGGGAACTGATCCAAAGGGAGGCAGCTTCTCTCCCTAGCACACAGGCCGAGCGTGAACTGGCCCAGGCCTTCCTGAACGCGAACGGGCAGCAATCTTCAGGGCTTACTCCCCCTCTAGGACATTCTAGCACACCGGCTCTAGAAGCCATTTTGTTCTAGTAGCATTGATTCTGAAGCGGTTCAGAGCATGTCAGCCCAAAACATGCCACTCCGACATATTATTTTGAATTAAGGCCCCCTGAGAAATGGTAATATTTCCCTCCCTTAAGTCCCCTTCTGCCTCAAATGCTTGGAGTGAATGAACTAAAGCATCTGCAACTTGGGGATGGGAAATGTTTTTCTGCCACCACCAGCACCAGTTCCAAAGTAGCTCAGTCTGGAACTGCTCCTCCTCCTCCTTCCCCTTAGAAGCTTGTTGAGATCCTCCCACCCCAAAATCAACCCCAAAGTACATGTCCCTAGAGCCCTCCACCTCCCACTACGGCTCACCCTCCACTGCCACAGGGCTAAGAAGTTAATAACCCTTCCTCCCAGGCTCCAGGTTCACACACTTCAGTGCAAGAGCTTTTGATCCCCAGAAACCAAGGCTGTCCAAAGCCCCAGGATTCTGGGTCTTCCTCTTATAAAACAACAAACAGTTCAGGAGAGACAGCATAATGGTTATGCGAATAGACCTTCGTGCCTGAGTCTCCAGAGCTCAACAGTGCCCTGGTTAAAAATAATAAATAAATAATAAAGAAAGAAATGTGCCAGTTCTCCAGCCTCCCCACTATCCCCCTGCCCCTTTAGCCTCAGGCAGGCTATACCCTCAACTTTCTGTTCCTTGTTTGCGACTGAGAAGGTCTACTTTTGGGACTAGGACAGTGAGTGGTGCACATAGTACTAAGTGCAAGGATCCAGGTTCGAGCCCCCAACTCTCCACCTGCAGGAGGAACACTTCACAAGCAGTGAAGCAGGTTTGCAAATGTCTCTCTATCTCTCGCCTCCTATTTCTCTGTCTCTATCCAATAAAATGGGGGGGAAATGGTTGTCAGGAGCAGTGGGTTCATAGTGAAGGCACTGAGCTACAGCAATAACCCTGAAGACGAAATAATAATAATAATAATAATGACAATAATAGGTCTACTTTTATATGGTTTGGTGCCATGGAGATGGTTCTGCAGACAGAAGGCAGGATTCACATGTATGAGATTCCCAAACAGGCCAGCATCAGTGCTCTGGTCACACTGTCTCAATAAATAAATAAATCTTCAGAAACAATAAATAACTTTTTTTTTAATTTTTAGTCTTTATTTTAAATAGAGACAGAGAGAAATTGTGAGGGAAGGGGATATAGACAGGGAGAGAGACGCCTGCAGCCCTGCTTCATCACTCCTGAAGCTTCCCGGTGCAGGTGGGGACCAGGGGCTTGAACCCAGGTCCTCCAGCACTGTAATGTGAGCACTCAACCAGGTGCGCCACCGCTCGGCTCCCCAATAACATAACTTCTGTGAACTAATGTCTCCACTGTTAAGTCTTTCATTTCTCCTTCGACATCTATTGTTTGTTTTGAGATTGAAAGGTTACTCTGAGAAGCTGAGAACTGGTCTGGACCTTCGACCCTTCGAGAAGTGTCTCAGATACACACAAGACACAACTGTGCAACTGAAAGGCTTCCTGGAACCCCCCCCCCAAGCCCATTCCTGGGGGCCCAGTTCTCCACTTTGCTCACTGCTTGTGCTCATTCACTCCAGGGTGTGTGTGTGTTGGGGGGGAGAGAGAGAGAGAGAGAGAGAGCGCTGGGGGGGCGGGGGATATCTCCCTTAATGGCTCAGGGCTCTTTTTCTCCATTCTCAAGTCTTAAGGTCCCACGTGGAGTTGCACAAACCTCAGTCTGGTTCTGCAAATAAACTGCCCTGGGAGACATTTTATACTCAAGGAAATCAATTCACTAGCTGCTTTCTAACCATGAAAGTCAGACTAGTTACTGCCTTTGAAGCTTATTATTCTAGCTACCCGATGAATATGTATCCACTGACACACTGCTTCTGGGGTTGTTGGTTTTACAGACAAAGTAAGTCAACAATGTCCTAGGGTCCTTCGGAGTCCTGCTACCCAAGCTTAAGAAAATTCATATTGATGAAGAATCCTATTACAGTGAACAATTTCATTACTATGGTTACAAAATACTGTCATTGTTTCTGAGAATGTCACTGGAGGATTTCAATGAGCACAGAGTAAGAAACAAAAGACTGAATTCTTCCTCGGTTTTGGCAAGGCACACGTGCCAAAGATAAGAGAGACTCAGCCTTCTGTCACGTTACTGAGATACAACTTGAGAACAAAAAAAACTGAAAAATAAATCCCATAGAGAGACCCTGTGGACTTTGTTTCAAATTGCAGATGGGCAGTTTATAAGAAAAAAGACACCTGAGCAAACAGAAGTCTGACATTTCTCTCTCTTCTCTAACTTATCTTTGTAGGAATAACATTCAAGGAGTTTTGTGGACATCTTTTTCATCTTTTTTTTTTGACTAGGCAGATTCCATGAGGAGAGAAAAACTGGTCTCATCATTCCATACAGTAACCTTCAAAGCCACAGACTGTTTCAAAATTTATTCTGTGATAAAAACCCACTCTAACTTTTTCCACAACAGCTGCTTCCCTTAAACATCAACTTAACTTTCATCTTACAAGGCAAAGTAAATCCTGTTTCCTTTTAAATTCAAACAGATGTTTTATGTAATCAAACCAATCTATTATTTGGATTTCTTACACGCATACTGTACTGACTCCCAGATTATGCTCTGAAATCCTTTAAAATATCATTCATAGAAAAGCAGGAGACAAGCAGATAAACCCATTGAAAGGGGTTCAAAATACACTTTTAACTAGGGCTACAAAGGTCCACGTCAAAGAATCTAATTGCTAGGAGCAAACAGTGGTTTTGATAAGCAACTTGAAAGGTACTGCATCCAATCTCAACCCCACATTCACCTAACAGCAATGCTATGGAATGAAGAGTCACCTACAAGGCTGCTTGACTCACAGGATTCAAGGGCCCAGGAGGTAGTTCACCTGGAAGAGAGTACAGGTCACTAAGATCGAGGATCTGAGTTCAAGACCCCCACCCACCTTACCGGAGGGGCAGTTTCACAAGTGGTGGAGAAGAGCTACAGTGACTCCATATCTCTCTGTCTCTCACCCTCTCTCTCAAAAGGAAAGGCAAAATGTGATTTCTGGGAGTGGTGAAGTCATGTAGGCAATCAAGTTTATAAATAACTCTGGTGGCAATAAAAAAGAAAGAGAAGAAAACAAAAGGAAGTTACCGGGTGTTTATTTAAAAATACTGAAAACAATTTAGTCAAAGGGTACCATGAATCTGTGCCCAGTGACTAATTCTGCAGACACACCAGCTCCTCTGAGGCTTTCCACACTGAAGTCAAATAATCACAGATGAACTTGCCCATAACATGCAAGCAGCAGATCCCACAATCACAAGCAGCTTTCTTAGGCTTTTTCTTTTTAAGACTTTGTTTATTAAAGAGAAATATAGGAGGAGAGAGAGAAAGAACCAAACATCACTCTGGTACATGTGCAGCCAGAGACTGAACTCAGGACCTCATGCTTGAGAGTCCAGGGCTAAAAGAGGTGGTCCAGGACCATGCTTGAGGTCCTGAGTTCAATCCCTGGTTGCACATGTACCAGAGTGATGTTTGGTTCTCAGCTAGCTCTTTTTTTTATTTTAATTTATTTTATCATATTTATTATATTTATTATATTTATTTATTTATTTATTGGATAGAGACAGCCAGAAATAGAGAAGAAAGGAGGAAATAGAGAGGAGAGAAAGAGATAGCGATAGCCCTGCTTCACCAATCAGTTTTCCCCCTGCAGGTGGGGCCTGGGGGCTTGAACCCCAGTCACTGCACACTGTAACATGGACATTCAACCAGGTGCACCACCACCCAGCCCCTCCAAATTTTTTTAAGTATATATTATTTTATTTTATTTTTATTTCTTTATTGGGGGATTAATGGTTTACAGTCGACAGTAAAATACAATAGTTTGTACAGGCATAACATTTCCCAGTTTTCCACATAACAATTCATCCCCCACTAAGTCCTCCTCAACTAACTTTTTTTTTTAACTGCTGCCAGCAAGGAGTATTCCCGGGGCTGCCCTACAAATCTACCACTCTCAAAGGCCAACTTTTCTTCTCCTTTTTTTTTTTTAATATTTGTTAATTTATTTTTGATAGGACAGAGAGGTGGAGAAGGGGGAGATAAGGAGGCAGAAAGAGAGACACCTGCAGCACTGCTTCAGGACTTGTGAAACTCCCCCCTGCAGGTGAGGATGGGAGTGCTTCAGCCAACAAGTGACCTGTGCACACCCATTATTCCTGGACACGCTCTCAAGTCTGCAGCGAGGGCTGTCGCTACATCTAACTCCGGAACCTGGATTTTCTTTGGTCCGCACAGTGATGGAAACTCTTAAGAAGTAGAGCCGGTAGTTCCTCCACCCAAGGCCCTTGCATTTGCCTAAACTTTTAACAAGGCAGATAGCAGCAGCCTAAGGCTACATTCCTGAGATGAGCTCCCGGCTTGTTGAATTCTTATCTGAATAAACCCAGAACTGTGAAAAGAAATTTACTGTTTATTCTAGACAGCAGGAATGTGATAAACCCTGCTCCCATCTCTTGAAGGCTTCACTAAAAAGGATTTAACAACTGTGACTCTTTGCTCTGTCTCTAGACCTCTCTATCGCCTCTGTCCCTCTCAATTTCTGGCTATCTCTATCCAATAAATAAATAAATATGCATATATAAGAATGTTTAATATATATATATATATATACATATGTATATATTTCCTGTAACATTGGAGTTTCTTCCTCAAGGACTCAAACACTTTCCTTTTGAAATGCAATCTTCAGGAAGGAAAGGGCCCAGTTCTGTGGAAAGGCAGAATCTTTATTTGAAGTTGGCTGACCCATCTGGCCTAACCCCATGGACAGTGACCAACCTTTTGTCACTTTTCATTTCCCTGATTCTACCGGGACCCCATTCTCTCCCCAACCTCCACCATTCTTCTCTTAAACACCCACTCAGCTCCTAGAAAATCAGAATGAGGTGGGCCGGGTAGTGGTGCACTTGGTTGAGTGCACGTTATAGTGTGCAAGGACCTGGGTTCAAGCCCCACCTGCCGGGAGGAATCTTTGCAAGTGGTGAAGCAGTACTGCAGGTTTCTCTCTGTCTCTCACCCTCTCTATCTCCCCCTTCTCTCTCAATTTCTGGCTGTTTTTATCCAGTAAGTAAATAGTAAGATTAGAAAGAAAGAAAGAAAAAGAAAACTAGAATGAGACTAAGTTTCTCCCCATGCTCTCAGTGATTACTGAATATGATCTGTTTTCGGGAGTCGGGCGGTAGCGCAGCAGGTTAAGGGCACTTGGCGCAAAGCGCAGGGACCGGAGTAAGGACCGGTTCGAGCCCCCGGCTCCCCACCTGCAGAGGAGTCGCTTCACAGGCGGTGAAGCAGGTCTGCAGGTGTCTGTCTTTCTCTCCCCCTCTCTGTCTTCCCCTCCTCTCTCCATGTCTCTCTGTCCTATCCAACAACGAGGACATCAACAACAACAACAATAAAACAACAAGGACAACAACAAGGAAAAATAAATATTAAAAAAAATCTGTTTTCACAGCTTTAATGCCTGGCTTTAGCTTTGACAATAGTCTCTGGGGGCCACTGTTAATTCTACCAGACATGAGAAATGGGCCATCCATGTAGGAAAAAAGAATGTGATATGGCTGGACATACCTTGGACTGGGTATTTATGTCCTCACAAGAAAGCACTATTTATAAAGACAGAGTGGCTCTTCACCCCGAGCACGGCGAGGTGGGCTTAAGCCTGCCATGTGGTCCTACTAATCTCGCAGTTTGCTTGAGTCCAGCCTCCCAGAATTCTGTGTCAGCTGCTTGTCAGCGCACAACGAAGGATGAAGAGCTGAAACTTCAGAAAGTCAAGAGCTGCACGGCTGTCCCTGGGCAGAATGTGGCCCGAGATTTGATTTCCTCCACATTGTGAGTTATGAGGAAGCAGTTCACCCTCAGGTAGAGGTAGACAGCATAATGGTTATGCAAAGAGATTCTTCATGCTTAATGCTCCAAAGTCCCAGGTTCAATCCCCTCCTCACCACAAGCCAGAGCTGAGCAGTGCTCTGGTCTTTAAAAAAAAAAAAGTTGGGGCCGGGTGATGGCACACTTGGTTGAGCGTACACTTTACAGTGCGCAAGGACCCGGGTTCAAGCCCCCAGCCCCCACCTGCAGGGGGAAAGCTTCACAAGTGGTGAAGCAGGGCTACACGTGTCTGTCTGTCTGTCTCTCTCTCTTTCTCTCTCTCTCTCTCAATATCCCCCTTCCTCTCAGTTTCTGGCTGTCTCTATCCAATAAATAAATAAAGATAGTTAAAAAAAAAAAAGTTAACCCTCACCTGCCCATAAGCAAGTACCAATATCTACCCAAAAAAAAAGCTACTAGCTGTCTATTCAAAACTGCCTTAGGTCAGCTACACGCACAGATACTCACTACTCATAGTAAGAGGCTAGCAGCCTGTCAGGGGCTCCCACTCTAGGCAGGTGGAACAAAAGTCAAGGTCCGGCCCCACTGCTGTGAAACATGAATCCACTTAATGTCTAACTCTGCTCTGTCAGCTCACCTGCAACTGGAGACCAGTTAGAACGGGACCTAACCCAGGGGGGCTGGGAGATGACTCACCTAGTAGAATACACACTCACATACTCTGCCATTCTCAAAGACCCAGGTTCAAGCCCCAACCACATTAATGAAAGCCCCTGGATTTGGGGTTGGGGAGGGAGTTTCATAAGTGCTGGGGCAGTGCTGTGGTGTCTCTCCTTCTCTCTTCTCATTTTCTTTAAAAAAAAAAAGAAGAGCAGGGGGTCGGACGGTAGCGCAGTAGGTTAAGCGCACATGGTGCTAAGCGCAAAGTGTAAGGACCAGCACAAGGACATTGGTTCGATCCCCCCTCCCTACCTGCAGGGGGTTGCTTCACAGGCGGTGAAGCAGGTCTGCAGGTGTCTGTCCTTCTCCTCCCCTCTTTGTCTTCCCTTCCTCTCTCCATTTCTCTCTGTCCTTTCCAACAATAATGACAACCATAATAATAAGCACAATAACAATAAAACAACAAGGGCAACAAAAAAGAAAAAAAATAGCCTCCAGGAGCATTGGATTCGTGGTGCTGGCACTGAGCCCCACCAATAACCCTGGAGGCAAAAAGAAAAAGAGCAGAAGGACGGGGAGGAGCAAGAGGAGAAGGAGCCGGCCAGGACTGGCGGAAGCAGGCAGATAGGAATCCTCAATGGTAAATAACCCTGGCGGCAGGGTTATCACTGCCAGGTGGGGGTGGATAGCATAATGGTTATGCAAAGAGACTCTCAAGCCTGAGGCTCCAGAGTCCCAGGTACAATCTCTTGCACCACCATCAGCCAGAGCTGAGCAGTGCTCTGGTAAATATATATATATTATATATATATATATATATACATATACATATTTAAACATATATTGCCTACCTCATAAGGTCATTCAAAAAAATGAATAATTAATATGACCTAGGTTAAAAATATGCAACACCGCTAAGCGCAAGGACCAGCGTAAGGATCCCAGTTCGAGCCCCCGGCTCCCCACCTGCAGGGGAGTCGCTTCACAGGCGGTGAAGCAGGTCTGCAGGTGTCTGTATTTCTCTCCTCATCTCTGTCTTCCCCATCTCTCTCCATTTCTCTCTGTCCTATCTAACAAGGACGACATCAATAACAACAGTAAAAAAACAAGGGCAACAAAAGGGAAAATAAATACATAAATATGCAGCACTCTATCAGCCTGGAATAAATTCCACTATTATTATTATACTTACACTTGCTGGGTGAGCCCCTACCAAGCCTTATTCTCATACTACCTTAGAAGGATTGCCTGGATTTTTTTTTATTATCTTTATTTATTTATTGGATAAAGACAGCCAGAAATTGAGAGGAAGAGGGGGAGATAGAGAGAGGCAGAGAGACAGACAAAACGCCTGCAGCCCTGTTTCACCACTAGTAAAGCCTTCCCTTTGCAGGTAGGGACTGGGGGCTCGAACCTGGGTCCTTGTGCACTGTAACATGTGCCCTCAACCAGTTGCGCCACCACCTAGCCCCAGACTGTCTGGATTTCTCAACCACACATTTCACCTCTGTAGCTAAAGTCATTTTTTATATACACTTGCTCCTCTCATAGTTCCAGACCCCAACTAGCCCAGAAGTTGCAGGAAAGCAAGGAAGCTATTTTGTTGTTGCTGTTGTTGGATAGGACAGAGAGAAACTGAGAGAGGAGGGGAAGACAGAGGGGGAGGGAGAAAGATAGGCACCTGCCGGCCTGCTTCACCGCTTGTGAAGCCACCCCCCTGCAGGTGGGGATCCTTGTGCACTACCGCCCGGCCCCCTGCAAGGAAGCTCTCTGCTCTGTTCCTTAGTTCCTCCCAGATACCATTCTGCAGGGCTGAGGACCCAGAAAGCATTGCGTGACAGAACTCTGCTGTGATCTTGGCTTCCACAGCATCCATCAGCCAACAGCCCAAAGAAAAAACCTAGTTATATGATTTCAGAATCAGCACACAAACAAAATCAAATGATCTGGAAGCCGTCAGGTGGAGAGGGCAGCTAATAAACAAGAGTTCTGCAGGCAGGTCCCTGAAGCTGAGTCCAACTACAGACTAGTTTTTAGAGTTTCTATGTCTGTTGTCAGACGCAGGCCTCGTAATAAGCCCAGGAAGTATTAGCAGACCCATTCAGCCGGTGAAGAGAACTGAGGTAACAGGAAGCATGAACGTGCACAGTCACACCGGCCCTCACTGAGCAGACTTCTCAGCTCAAGTCCGCAGCCCAGGCTCACTTCTGGGTGACATACTGTCCCTGATGCTCTGGAATCAAGAAGCCCTCAAACTTTTTACCTACAACCTCAACGGTTTTCCTCTTTCAATATTCAACCAATGACTCACCATCTCCATTTAATGTATGATATGCATCTCGGGAGCCAGCTCACCCAGCAGAGTGTCCACTTTGCCCTTTGTGAGGACTGGGTTCAAGCACCCGGCCACCACATGGGTCACCCATAGAGGGCAAGTGTCAGGAGTGGTGGAGCAGGGCTGCGATGTTTGCCCCTCCTCCTGTCTCTTTCCTTCTCTGTTCCTCTCCCTCTCTAGCTTTAGTCAAAGAAAAAGAGGGGCCTGTGGTGGCACAGCAAGCAGAGGGCCCATGTTCCCGGGTTCAAGTCTCTGATATGCCCACCTGCAGGGAGGAGGTCTCACAAGGAGTGCTGCAGATGTCTGTCTCTCTGTCTTTCTGCCTCTCTATTTCTGTCTCTACCATAAAAGAAAGAACAGGGGAAGGGGGGAGTCGGGCGGTAGCGCAGCGGGTTAAGCGCAGGTCGCGCAAAGCGCCAAGGACTGGTGAAGGATCCCGGTTCGAGCCCCCCCGCTCCCCACCTGCAGGGGAGTCGCTTCACAGGTGGTGAAGCCAATCTGCAGGTGTCTGTCTTTCTCTCCCTCTCTCTGTCTTCCCCTCCTCTCTCCATTTCTCTCTGTCCTAGCCAACAATGATGACATCAATAACAACAATAATAATAACTACAACAACAATGAAAAACAAGGGCAACAAAAGGGAAAATAAATAAATAAATATTTAATAATAAAAAAAGAACAGGGGGGAGGGGAACTGAGAATGGTGGAGTTGTAGTTCAGGCACAGAATCCTAGTAATAACCCCGGTGCCAAAAAAAAAAAAAGAAAGAAAGAAAGAAAGGGAAAAGGAAGAGAAAGTGCATCAGAAACAGAAGAGTAGTGTAAGTGTAGATTCCCAGCGATCTAATCCTGATGACAAATAATCATAACCATAATCATATACAGACATCTCAAACGTAAAATGTTCTCAAAAGAGAATGACAGTCTTTCTCTACCAAGTGCCCTCCCCCCTACCAGCCTATCTCAACTCAATAAGAGGCATCCTCCAGTCGCCAAGGCCAAACACCCGCTCTCTCTACAGCAGTGCCTGCACACACAGGGAGGCAGTGCAGAACAGCTTGGTTTGCTCGGCCTCTCTCTAGGCTGGTCCCTGACACAATCTAGCCTGCGCAGAACCCCAAGGGACTTTTCAAATGACTTCTTGACATATTTTGGATATTCCATGACTTGCGAATCTTCTGCAGGATGGATTTTCATCTTGTTGATGGCTTCTCTTTTAAAGCATAGAGGTGTTTTTTTAGATTTATTTTGTTTTGAGTTAGATGACGTAGTCCCACTTTTAGTCAAATCAAAAAAAGAAAAAAAAAACTTTGCTAAAGGCTGGGGAGACAGCATATTGGTTATGCAAAACACTTGCATGCCTGAGGCTCTGAGGTCTCAGTTCCAATTTGAAGCACCGCTGCAAGTGAGCCCAAGAAAAATAAATAAATAAATATATATATATGATATATATATATATATATATATCATTGCTGAATCAACGTCATGGAACCTCCCCACTGTTTTCTTCTAATGGCTCAAACTTGCTGGTCTCTCTCTCTCTCTCTCTCTCTGATGGCAGCCGTTCTTTTTTTTTTTTAAGGATATCTTTATTTAATTTTTTACTTACTTACTTTATTATTTATTATTGGATAGAGACAGAAATTGAGATGGGGGAGATAGAAAGGGAAAGAGACAGAGAGACACCTACACCCCTGCTTCACCACTCACAAAGCTTTTCCCCCTGTAGGTGGGGGATCAGGGACTTGAACCCCCGAGTCCTTCCACACTGTAACATGTGTGCACATAACCAGGTATGCCAACACTTGGCCCCATAGCTGTTCAATTTCTATTATGCCATTTGCTGAAAAGACTATCCTTTTCCTGTAGGATAGTCTTGACCCATCAATGTTTTAAAAAAGTGTTTGTAAGAAGTAATCTAAGTGTAACTCAGCATAGCACTCTCATGCTCAGAATCTTCCAGCAACTTCTTGCTGCAACCAGAGCAAAATCCCAGCCTCACCAGAGACTGACAGTTGCTCTGACCTCACCTCCCTGATCTCTGACACTCCAGCCACCCTGACTCCCTTCTGTTCCTTTAACTCCCTAGAGGGCTCCTTAACCCCAGCCCTGACAAGGGTGGCTCTCCTCATTCATCACCCTCAGTTCCAGAAGTCTTTCCACAGACAGGCTTTCCCAGCTCCCTACCCAAGGCTACTTTGCCACCCTGCCTTGTGAACAGTGCCCGGGCTCCTTACAGTTTCACTGTCCGCATATTTACGGTAGGTTCCTCAACTCCCCCCAACTGAGATCACAGGTGCTGCTATCTGACTCACTGCCACACCTCAGTTCCTGACAGAGCAGGCGCCATGATTATCATGATAGAATAAGGAATGACTGTGGGGGGGGGGGGCACCCGGTTGAGAGCACATGCTACAATGCACAAGGACCCAGGTTCTAGTCCCAGATCCCTCACCTGCAGAGGGAAAACTTTGCAGGTTGGTGAAGCAGTGTTGCAGGTGTCTCTCTGTCTCCCCTCCCCCTCTCAATTCCTGACTATCTCTATCCAATTAATAAAGCTTTAAAAAAAACTTTTAAAAATAAATAATAAATAATAATTAAAAAGAAACACACACACACATATATATATATACATATACATATATGTTGTTTTCATCCCTCCTGTAGCGGTCCCAGAAGTAAAAATGCCATTTAAATAAAGGGGGGCATGGGGGTAGTGTCGCAGAACTAAGCCTTTAACCTGTGAGGTACTAAATCCAGGGGATAATTATCAGAATTGACATGAACACCTGGGTATCAACGATGATATCTGGAGAGAACTGAAAAGTGGTTTGGGGGAGGGTGGGGGAGAGGGGCAGGGCATCCATGCACCTCCGCTCACAAATGCTGTGAATAAAACGCTTAAGAGAGCCCAGATGTAAACGCCTGGTCCCCACCTTCAGGGGGAAAGCTTCCTAATCAGTGAAGCAGGGCTACAGGTATCTCTCCCCTCCCCTCTCAATTTCTATTTGGACTAGCAAATTAAATAAATAAATAAATAAATAAATAAATACAATTAAAAAAAAAAAAAGCTCAGGGATGCTCCAACAATGAGACTGGCAGATTCACGGGCAGTTTCTCACAGTGCCGTGAGCTGTTACCTGAACAGCCGAAGAGCCCGACCCGAATGAAATCACAGTGAGCTCACCACCCCAGGGCCCACAGTGTGAGACCCACCACAGCGATGATGCCTGAAGCGGTCCTGAAAAAAGCAGAAGTCAGTCAACCCTCCCGTGATGACTACCCAGGATTTGGTTCTTTCCTCAATCCTGGGAGGGGGATTTTAGAAACAAGTCATCAATTCCTGCCAAAATATCAACCACTTCAATACTTCTACAAGAACAGGAGAGGACTAGTAGCAGTTTTCAGAGCCCTGAGGGAAAAAAAAAAAAGTCACTTGGGAGTCCCAGAAATGTCTCATGGGGCTTTTGAGGAAGTAGAGGACAGTCACCCCTCAATCAATATATGTAGTCGCTGTATGGTTAAAGATGCAGTTCCACCAAACTGGAAAACCTCAAAGTGACAACAAAATGCTTGGATTTTTTTTTTTCCTGGTTTTTGTTTTTGCCTCCAAGGTCATCACTGGGGCTCAGTGCAGGCATTAAGAATCCAGTGCTTGGTGGCCGGGCGGTAGCGCAGCGGGTTAAGCGCACATGGCACAAAGCACAAAGCGCAAGGACCAGCAGAAGAATCCCAGTTCGAGCCCCCGGCTCCCCACCTGCAGGGGAGTCGCTTCACAGGCGGTGAAGCAGGTCTGCAGGTGTCCGTCTTTCTCTCCCCCTCTCTGTCTTCCCCTCCTCTCTCCATTTCTCGCTGTCCTATCCCAACAACAACAACAGTGATAACAACAATAATAGTAACAACAACAGCGATAAACAGCAAGGGCAACAAGAGGGAAAAAATAGCCTCCAGGAGCAGAGAATTTGTAGTGCAGGCACCACTCCAGTGATAATCCTGGAGGCAAAAAAAAAAAAAAAAAGAATCCAGTGCTCTTGGCAGACATTTTTTTCCATTTTATTGGACAAGACAGAGAAAAGTTAAGAGAGGAGGGGAAGTAGAGAGAGAGAATGAATGACTGAGACCTGCAGACCAGCTTCACCACTGGTGAAGCATCACTTCTGAAGGTGGGGAGTGGGGTTTGAACCCAGATTCCTGTATGGGTCCTTGCTCTTAGTACTACATGTGCTTAACCAGGTACACCACCACCTGCCCCCAACAACAAAATATTCGCAAAATGTTTTTTAGAGCCTCAGACTGTTCAGAAAATTGCCTTTACAGGCTCGCAGTGGCTTGGGAGCCCTGGTGAAGTGTAAGTGCTCTCATTTTTTTCTCTTTCTCCCCCTCTTATCTGATTCAAGGCAAGTATTGTATCTCAAGTCAAGAACCTCAATTTCGGGCAGTAGAGCAATGGGTTAAGCGCACGTGGTGTAAAGCGCAAAGACCAGCCTAAGGATCCCGGTTGGAGCCCCGGGCTCCCCACCTGCAGGGGAGTCGCTTCACAGGCGGTGAAGCAGGTCTGCAGGTGTCTGTCTTTCTCTCCCCCTCTCTGTCTTCCCCTCCTCTCTCCATTTCCCTTTGTCCTATCCAACAATGACATCAATAACAACAACAAAAACAAGTGCAACAAAAAGGAAAATACATAAACATAATTTAAAAAATTAAAAAAAGAGCCCCAATTTCTTCACCTCTGAAAAGGCCAGCTTGAACGCATGCCAAGTACAGAATTAGATCTCAAAAAATCAAGTGATCACCATAGCCACTCAAGGGGAGAGATAATCTACCACTGTCACTGGGTAATTACAGACACCCAGAGATAACCCCGGCCTCTGGTCAGGCTTCTTGTCATAGGGCTTGAATGAATTAGGAAGAAAGCAAAGAGCTGCACCAGAATGAATCTAGAGTATGACTCATTCATGAAAGCACAGTAGAAACTCCCAAACAAAAATGCTGATGATCAACATGGAAATGGAGAAGGGTATCCGCCGTCTGTAGACTCAACCCATTTTGTTTTTCCCTAACTCGGTAGGAAGGGCTGAACTGACTCTGAAAGGGTTAAACGCCGCCTAACCCTGCCCCCAGTGCACATGGGTCTGACTGGAGACACCTATATGTGAGAGGACACACTTGATAAGGTATCTTGAGTTTTGACGGGAGAGAAATAGAAAACAGGTCCCTGCATCTCCCTTGGGCATGTAAGGACTGGAAGACTCACACTCTAACCACGTTCCTGTTTAGCCAGGGGCTGGATATCCTGATATTCAGGGCTGAGCCTTCCCAGCGCCCACATTTGAACACCATAGTTTGGAAACCCGATTTCGAGACCTCCTGGAAGATACAAAGTCAACACTGTAGCCTGAAGAGCTAAACCACCTCACCAAAGAGTCCTGGAGTCACCCCACAGCCCTGCCCCACTAGGGAAAGGCAGAAACAGGCTGGAGGTGTGGATCCACCTGCCAACACCCACGTCCAGTGGAGAGGCAATGACAGAAGCCAGACCTTCCACTTTCTACACCCCAGAAAGAATCCTGGTCCATACTCCCTGAGGGATAAAGAATAGAGAAGTTTGCAATGGAGAGGAATGGGACACGGAACTCTGGTGGTGGAACTATGTTATATTACAGTCTTGTTGATCATTATGGTCATTAATCATAACTTTTAAAAAGTAAATTAAAACATTTAAAAAAAGAGATACCAAGCCTGCGCGGACAATGAGAGCCGACTTTTGTTCGGGGAATGAGAGACGAGACATTGGCCAAACCCAAACGTGTCGGTGTGTTCAGGGATCAGGCAGAATCGGGGACTCTCCAGGGCTCGGCAGGGCGCTGGGTGCGCGGGGGAGAGACGAGCGTGGGCTGCCGTGCCAGCCTTCCCGGAGCCCTGCCCGCCCCGCCCCGAGCGCCGTGCCCAAGGCTGGACGACCTCTCTCGGGGTAGCCTGCCTGGGCTGCTCCCCAAGTCTCCTCCCTGCCGCCCGCAGCTCAGGGTGTCCACCCCCACCCCCACCCCCGACCCCCCGACAGCTGAGCGCCGCGCTCCGGCCCGGGCCCCGACACCCTAAACCTGGCCACCTTGGAGCGCGCATCTGGGGCGCGCACGGGAAAGGGGGCTGGGGGGGCTGGCACCTGGGCGCTCCCCGACACACACGCACACACCGCCGCCTGCAGCTGGGGGTCCACCCCACTCACCTGGCCCGCACAGCACTGCGCTGACATCGCGGCGATCGCGGGCCCCAGCGCACCTCTCCGCACCGCGCAGCGCGCAGCCCGAGGCCCCGCGGCCCCGCAGACAAACAAGCACCGCCAAGCCCCGCCCCGGGCCCGCAGGAGCCGCCCTCCGCGCCCGCCCCCTCGAGCTGCCGAGCCGGCTGGGGCGAGCTCGCACTTCCGCTGGCGTCAGGCGGCCGGGCGGCGGCGCTGGGCCGCCCCCTCCTTCCCCGCAGCTGCCCGGCCGCCTCCCCCGCGCCGCCCGAGCCCGACCCGCGCCGCCCGGGGCGCAGAGGCTGCAGACGGGGGTCTCCACTGAATCGCTCTTCCTGAAATCTCACTTTCTTTTTCGATTCTTAAAAATGATCCTTATTCTATTTAATAGGACCGAAAGAGATTGGAAAGGGGGATGGAGAAGGAGGTTTAGTTCTTTATTGGATAGGACTGGGAGAAATTGGAAGAAGGAAAGAGAGAGAGGGAGGTTTAGTTCTTGATTCTGTGGGGTAGGAAATTGGGAGCTAAGGGAGAGATAGACAGAAAGACACCTGCAGACCTGCTTCAGCATTAGGGAAACATCACCCTGCGGGGGTGGGGGAGACGCCCAGGGGCTCCAACCTGGGTCCTCATGCATTGTAACATGTGTGCTCTACCAAGTGCGCCACCACCCGGCCCCTTATTTATCGGCTAGAGACACACATTGCAATGTGCAAGGACCCGGCCGGGTTCAAGCCCCTGGTTCCCAACCTGCAAGGTAAAAGCATCACGAGTGGTGAAGCAGGGCTTAAGGTGTCTGTCACTTTTCTCTATCTCCCCCTCCTCTCTCAATTTCTTTGTCTCTATCCAATTTTTTCTAAAAAAAAAAAAAAAAGTGAGGGGGGGATCGGGTGGTGGCACAGTGGGTTAAGTGCACATGGTGCAAAGCGCAAGGACCAACGGAAGGATCCCGGTTCAAGCTCCCAGATCACCACCTGCAGGGGAGCCGTTTCACAGGCTGTGAAGCAGGTCTGCAGGTGTCTGTCTTTCTCTCCCCCTCTCTGTCTTCCCCTCCTCTCTCCATTTCTCTCTGTCCTATCCAACAACAAATGACATCAACAACAACAATAATCACAACAAGGCTACAACAACAAAGGCAACAAAAGGGGGGGGGGAAATGGCCTCCAGGAGCAGTGGATTCATGGTGCAGGCACTGAGCTCCAGCAATAACCTGGAGGCAAAAAAAAAAAAGTGGGCGACAAAGAAGACACCTGCAGCCCTGCTTCACCACTCGTGAAGCTTTCCCCCTACAGATGGGGACCGGGAGCTTCAACCCAACCCGGTTCCTTGGACATTGTAATGCATGTGCTTAACCAGGTGCATCACCACCTGGCCCGCCTGCAATCTCTTTACCTCCTTCATCTAGCAGGAAGATATCCATTTGGGGCAAAGTTCCAACTGGCCCAGCACTCCCCAGCTTCAAGTGCCTCCGTCCTATGTACCCACCCCACTTGTGGGGGGAAGGGGCGATAGAGGAAAGCCATTTCGGTGTTTTGGCGAAGACTGATCAATTTTCCAGACTCACACCAGACTCCTCCCCAAAGACTCAGTTTGCATCCCTGCTTCTTATTCAGTATCACTTAAAAAAAAAAAACCCAAATTACCTATACCTTCCAGGAAGTAGTAAGGACAACTCGGCTTTTCGTCTTTTACTGGAGCAAGTGGTCAGACACGCCTTAGCTAAGTGAATAAGCTCTCTCTTCAAGGCACTTAAGGAAACACAGTAATAGGAAATTTCTATTAGAGCAGACTTTGGTCCAAACTGTTTCACGCTTTAAATGCAACTAAGGCAGCTGAAGTCCAGTCTGGCTTAATAACTTGCCCAGAGCTTTACAGCTATGCCAAAGAAACGTCGAAATGAGGACTAGAATCCATGCATTAGATCCTCTCTCTGCTTAACTCTAACTTTTACAACTGAACTCCAGATGGATGCTTCCACAAAAAGAGTTTAATTAGACAGCTTAAGAGTTGGAGACTTCGTTTCAATCCATGCAAGTCACAATCACAGACAGACCCGTTGTTTTTCCTCTTAGTGTGGTCCAGGACTTCCCACACAATGCCCTGTGCTTTTTGCCAGATCAGTGCCACTGTAGGAGCTGGGCATCCAAGTTTATAGCTGTTTCTAAATTAGTACTTTCTGGTTTCCATTGTAATTGAAATGAATTAAACTTCTACTATTAGATTGAAGTGCTAGAGATTTTATAAGATTAGAGAAATTTCTTAAAAATTCAATACAACACATTACTAGGTTTTTGTTATGGTGAGAAAATAAATATTAGGGCATTAGAATAGTTAATTCTCCCCACTCCTATGGACATCTAATCTTTGATAAGGGGGCCCAAAATATTAAATGGAGGAAGTAGACTCTCTCCAATAAATGGTGCTGGGAAAATTGGGTCAAAACATGCAGAAGAATGAACCACCTTATCTCACCAGAAACAAAAATCAACTCCTAATGGATCAAGGACCTGGATGTTAGACCAGAAACTATCAAATACTTAGAGGAAAACATTGGTGGAACACTTTCCCACCTAAACCTCAAGGACGTCTTTGATGATACAAACCCAATTGCAAGGAAGACTAAAGCAGAAACAAATCAATGGGACTACATCACATTGAAAAGCTTCTGCACAAAGAAACTATCACACCAACAAGGAGACCCCTCACAGATTGGGAAGAGAGCTTCACATGCCATACATCAGACAAGAGACTAATCACCAAAATATACAAAGAGCTCAGCAAACTTAGCAACAAAAAAGCAAATAACCCCATCCAAAAATGGGCAGAGGATATGAACAAAACACTCACTACAGAGGAGATCCAAAAGGCTAACAAACAGATGAAAAACTGCTCTAGGTCACTGATTGTCAGAGAAATGCAAATTAAGACAACACTAAGATACCACCTCACTCCTGTAAGAATGGCATACATCAAAAAGGACAGCAGCAACAAATGCTGGAGAGGCTGTGGGGACAGAGGAACCCTTCTGCACTGCTGGTGGGAATGTAAATTGGTCCTATCTCTGTGGAGAACAGTCTGGAGAACTCTCACAAGGCTAGACATGGACTTTCCATATGATCCAGTAATCCCTCTCCTAGGGACATACCCCAAGGATTCCATAACACCCAACCAAAAAGAAATGTGTACAGCTATGTTCATAGCAGCACAATTCATAATAGCTAAAACCTAGAAGCAACCCAGGTGCCCAACAACAGATGAGTGGCTGAGAAAGCTGTGGTATATATAAACAATGGAATACTATGCAGCTATTAAGAACAATGAACCCACCCTCTCTGACCCATCTTGGACAGAGCTAGAAGGAATTATGTTAAGTGAGATAAGTCAGAAAGATAAAGATGAGTATGGGATGATCCCACTCATCAACAGAAGTTGAGAAAGAAGAACAGAAAGGGAAACTAAAAGCAGGATTTGACTAAATCTGGAGTGGGGCACCAAAGTAAAAACCCTGTGGTGAGGGTGAGGGAAGATATTTGGCTTCCTGGGGCAGCAGGAGGGGGGTGGGTGGTAGGGTGGGACACAGTCTTTTGGTGGTGGGAATGGTGTTTATGAACACTCCTCTTAATTTGTAGTCATATAAATCGTTATTTAATTAATTTGAGAGGGAGAAACTGATTGTTTGTCTCAAACTTTTTAAAGCACAAACTGAGTCTTTTTAATACATAGGCTGAGTCTTTGATATGTTGACTCTCAAAAGCCTAGACCAGAGAGAACAGAAGCAACCAGTGGCACAGCTATACACAAATAATGTCAAAGGACATAAATTATGGTGATGTTGGATATGATACAGCAAATCCTAACAAAGGGATTTTTCAAATTCTTTACTCACTCCTGTTATTATTTCCTTGGATAATGTTTGGATGTTGAACTCGTTGTTTTGTGCTTCACCCTCTGGAGGACTTCTAGCTGGACTCTTGTCCTGGTTCGAGTCTCCAATTTTTCTTGTTGTTTTAACCATTTTATATAAGTTAACAGTTTTTTCAATCCCTGAGGTGGAGTTCAGTGGTGTAAAAGCCTTTTTTTTTTCCCCTGTAGGCTATGGGAGCCTGAGGGCTTTTAAACTATCAATAGGCTTCTTAGCTTAATCACTGACTCCTGACCAAGAGATAAAGCAGGGTGTGGCAGAGATAATCCAGTGGTTATGCAAAGAGACTTTCACAGCCCCTCAGCTATGCCACGGAGGTATAGGTCTTCTCCTGAGTTTCCCGGTTAGATCTCTGTGCCCTGGTGTCCCTCCCTGTTGCTGCTCCAGATTCTGAGGGTAGTAGCAATGGAGACTCAGAGTTGCACTTGGTGAGTCTCTGGGGAGTCCTTTCCTCCCTTCAGCTGTCCCCTTGTTGGTGGAGCAGACTGGAGGTCTGGAGGTGGTGTCTCCACTAACAAACTGTTGAACTGTTAGCAGTCACTTAATCTCTCCTTAGGCCCCTCTCTCCTCTCTGTCACCAGCCACGTGTGTTTGTACTCACGGGTGATTTACTGGGTTTCTGTGGTCATTCTAGTCCTGTCTTGTTTCGGTCCGGGTGGTCTCCTTTGGTATTCCTAGTTGACCCGGGAGAGGAGAGGAGAGGAGAGGAGAGGAGAGGAGAGAAAGCGATCTGCTGCTCGTAGCTCCGCCTCCGGAAGTCGAAAGCCACAAAGGGATTTTTCAAAGTTAGCCCCAATTGCCAAATTATGTGATTACAGCGTTAACTATCTATTTCCTTCTTAAACCCTAAGACAGCAGGAAGCTCCCGGCTTCCTCTATAGAGCCTATATTTCCCTCAGTCCTGGAACTTCTAGGGTGGGGCATACTTTCCTGCATGTTTCTCTCAATTCATATCAAATAATACTGCATCCACCGATCCCAACCTAATCAACGCAACGAGTACCACCTCAGCATGCTTCACTTCAGACTGTGTCCAGAGACTTCAGGTGGGTAAGGTCAACCCTTCAGCTTCATTACTCGGATAAGACCTTTCCTTTCATAGGATTCTCTAATTCCATTCCAGGTGGTTCACTTCCTAACAAAGTCCCAAAACCTAGACATAGACCAGGTCCCGTGAGATAGAGCATATGTTCACATGTATCCATAAACCAGGGCAAAATATATACCTGAAAGCAAAAGTGCACAATAGTCTGCAGTGAGTCAGTATAAAGTTCATAATGAAATAGTGTCTATTTAGACTTAGATACCCTCCTCACCTACTTCCTATTACACTTCTCTCACTCACTCCAAAGCTAACCTTACCAAAGCAAGGACTGCAAAAGCTGAATAAGGGCAAGAGACTGGCATACTTTAATGATGACTCTTTAGTCACTATTAGGCCACCCCATCAACTAGGGCCCTAATTGGGGAGTCCTGAGATTCCCAAACAGACATGATGAGCCTAGACCTCAAATAAATCCCTCTCTCCATTGTTACCGGTCATCTCTATCAGAAACAACAAAATAGAACCCTTTGTGGGCCCCCCATAGGACCTTGCCCTCAACTTGGATCAACAATGGTAGAGAATGTTCCATCCTCCGAAGGGAGGGTGAACACCATACTCTATGCTACACCTGAGGAAGATGGGTCCTGAAATTGGGGCAGCTTGGAACGTTCTTACTCATGACCACAGAATGTGAGCTCAGATCTACAGGGATGCAGAGGTCACATAGGCTCCTAAGCTGAATATGGGCCCCAGATCACATCAAATCGATAAGGTTTACAGTCAATATTTATACACCTTTCTCATATTAGGAAGCTACTCTCTTCTCTGATCCAGCTTTCTGTCCCTTTTCTAGCCATGATATCATCTCTTCAGACAATAACTTGAATCCACCTGCATATCAGATTTCAGGCTCAGAGAAAAAATAAAACTAGTTATAATCACAGGCTCTTTGGAATATAACTAAAATATACCTACTAGCCATCTACAAAATGGAGGAACCCCCTCCCAACACTTTATCTGCACTATTCCAGCCTTTAGATCCATGATTGTCCAACAATTCATTTGGCTTTGTATGTTAACTTTCTTCTCAACTGCCAGGTTCCAGATGCTACCATGATGCCAACCAGACTTACCTGCACAGACGACCCCACCAATATGTCCTGGAGCTCCGCATCCCCAAAGCCCCACCCCACTAGGGAAAGAGAGAGACAGGCTGGAAGTATGGATCGACCAGCCAACACCTATGTTCAGTGGGGAAGCAATTACAGAAGCCAGACCTTCCACCTTCTGCACCCCATAATGACCCTGGGTCCATGCTCCCGGAGGGATAAAGAATAGGAAAGCTATCAGGGGAGGGGATGGGATAAGGAGTTCTGATGGTGGCAATTGGGTGGAGTTGTACCTCTCTTATCCTATGGTTTTGTTAATGTCTCCTTTTTTTTTTTTTTCCTCCAGGGTTATTGCTGGGCTTGGTGCCTGCACGATGAATCCACCGCTCCTGGAGGCCATTTTTCCCCTTTTTGTTGCCCTAGTTGTTGCAGCCTCGTTGCGGTTATTATTGCCATTGTTGACGTTGCTTTGTTGTTGGATAGGACAGAGAGAAATGGAGAGAGGAGGGGAAGACAGAGAGAGAGGGGAGAGAAAGATAGACACCTACAGACCTGCTTCACCGCCCGTGAAGCGACTCCCCTGCAGGTGGGGAGCCGGGGGCTCAAACCGGGATCCTTAGGCCGGTCCCTGCGCTTTGCTAATGTCTCCTTTTTATAAATAAATAAAAAAGAATAGTTAATTCTGTGTTTTTTATTATTTATTTATTTCCCCTTCTGTTGCCCTTGTTTTTTATTGTTTTTGCAGTTATTATTGTTGATGATGTCATTATCGTTGTTAGATAGGACAGAGAGAAATGGAGAGAGGAGGGAAAGACAGAGACAGGGAGAGAAAGACAATCAGAAGACCTGCTTCACCACCTGTGAAGCAACCACCCTGCAGGTGGGGAGTCCAGGGGCTTGAATCTGGATCCTTCAACCAGTCCTTGGGCTTTGTGCCACTTGCCACCTGCGCTTAACCTACTGCGCTACCTCCCGGCGCCCCAATTCTGTTTGTTCTTAAGGCATTCTTGTACTGGAAATTAAATTACGAATGAAGCCTTCCAAATTCATGGAGGGTTTAAAAAGTGGTGTCTGTGGTTTTCCTTTTTCCTCTTTCTTTTTCTCTCCTTTTTTTTAGTATTTATTTTCCCTTTTGTTGCCCTTTTTTTTTTTATTGTTGTAGTTATTATTGTTATTGATGTCATCGTTGTTGGATAGGACAGAGAGAAATGGAGAGAGGAGGGGAAGACAGAGAGGGGGAGAGAAAGACAGACACCTGCAGACCTGCTTCACCGCCTGTGAAGCGACTCCCCTGCAGGTGGGGAGCCAGGGGCTCAAACCAGGATCCTTATGCCGGTCCTTGCGCTTTGTGCCATGTGCGCTTAACCCGCTGCGCCACCGCCCGACTCCCTCCCCTTTTCTTTAGTCTTCTTTGCTTCTCTTTTCTTTTCACCAGGGTTGTTGCTAAGGCTTAGTACCTGCATGCCAGCTTCACTATCTCCAGAGTCCACCCCCTTTTTTTTCTTTAGTAAGGGATGAGAGGGAGGAGAGCAAGAGAAAAACACCTGACGCACTTTTTCACTGTTCATGAAGCTTCCTCCCACCAGTGGGAGCCAGGGTCTTGAACCCAGGTCCTCATGCAAGTGTGTGATTTATTGGATGCACCACTGCCTGGGCCTTTTGTTATTTTTTTTCCTCTTCAGTGATCAGTGTACACCACTCTTCTTTTTCGGATCCGGTGTCTGGTGTTTTTAATGCAATATTGAGGTCTGGGAAGATAGCGCCATGTGGCACTGCACAGGACTTCGGGACCTAGAGGCCCAGATTCAGCCTCTAGCGCCACTGCTTGCCAGAGCTGAGTAGTACTCTCAGTTATCTATTTATTTATTTACTTTTCCTTTCTTTTTTTTTCTCCCAATCTTTTTTTTTTTATTCCCTTTTGTTGCCCTTGTTGTTTTCTTGTTGTGGTTATTGTTGTTGATGTCGTCGTTGTTGGATAAGACAGAGAGAAATGGAGAGAGGAGGGGAAGACAGAGAGGGGGAGAGAAAGACAGACACCTGCAGACCTGCTTCACCGCCTGTGAAGTGACTCCCCTGCAGGTGGGGAGCCGGGGGCTCGAACCCGGATCCTTTCATCGGTCCTTGTGCTTTGTGCCACGTGCACTTAACCCGCTGTGCTACTGCCCGACTCCCCTCCCAATCTTTTACTATTTTATTTTTACCAGAGCACCGCTCAACTTTGGCTTGTGGTGGTACAGGGGATTGAACCTGGGACTTTGGAGCTTCAGGCATGAGAGTCTCTTTACAGAACCATTATGATATCTACCCCCAACCTCTCTCTTTCATCCAAATAAATATTTAAGTCTCTTTAAAGAATTGTTAATGAAGCGCTGTCCTAGCGGTGGAACACAGGACTTGCATCATGAAGTCTCTGGTTTCATCCAGTACCACATGTCCTAGAACCGAGTAGTGCTCCTGTCTCCTTCTTTGATAAAAATAAATCTTGAAAAAATAAACTCAGTGTTAACCTCTTCTTCATATAAAGGATCCTCCCCCATCCCACCAAGGATCAGGAATAAAAACAGGAAAACATAACCTGGTTATTTATGTCATATAAACATATATTGTATCAAAGGAGCTAACTGTTAACTTAAGAACATTTTTATGGGGAAAGTATTTCACATGACCTGCCAAAAGCTACAGTCTGATTCAAACAGGTCTATTACTGCTTATTCTTGAAAAAAAAAAAAGCCACTTCAAAGCAGACAGCTGTAAAACTAACGACATGCTAAGCACACCATGTCAACTGCCTTTCGTGCAAAAGTCTGTCTAGTACTTAAAATAAAATTAAGGTGCCACTGTTTTATGTTCGGTCTTGACATTCACTGTATTCATGTTAACCAACCACATAGAGAAAGGATGTCTAACGACCAGCCTTAAATAGTAACTTCACCACCCTCAGAAAGGACCAAGGAGTTGGTAAACTTCCAGACCTGTCCAACATTCCTTTGAGATCGTCCAGCAGTGAAGAGAATGCAATCCTGTGTAGATTATTAGACATATTTTAACTCATATTTATGCCAGTCATAAAAAGTAACAAACAAACAAGCCTCCAAAAAATACTGGTTAACGTAACAATTTAATCAGTCAGAGCTGTAAGACAGAAGGCAGCTGCCTGTTTGAGGAAGGTCAGGTTGGCCCTACGCTCAAAGGGAGGGATGGACATAATCTGTGGAGACTGTACTATTTGTCCTGCTGGCTTGCTTGCTTGTTTGTTTACTGGGTAGAAACAGAGAGAAATTGAGATGGGAGAGGGAGATAGTGGAGAGAGAAAGACATCTGTAGCACAGCTCTGCCACTGCTAAAATTCCCCCTGCAGATGGGAAGCAGGAAATTGCTTATTCACACGGCAAACACATATGTCTACCCGATGCATCATCATCCTGGCCTCTTACTTGCTCTGCTTTGCCAGTGTTCAAACGGAGGCTCAGAGGTCAGAGTTAAAATTTGCAAATTCGGGAGGCGGGTGGTAGTGCAGCGAGTTAAGCACACGTGGTGCAAAGTGCAAGGATCGGTGTAAGGATCCCGATTCTAGCCCTGACTCCCCATTGATCCTAGGGTTACTCCTGCAAGCTCTGCCTTCACCCCCCCAGAGTGCGGGCACAATAGCTGGGTATCAGATAAGGGCCCTGTTAGCCTGAAGACCTGTGGTCTGATATCTGTTTCTAACCCAGAAACGGTCCATCACTCAGGGAAGCTCAGAACAGACACTCACAGAGGAGTCCCCAAGTTCAAGTGGCTCCTGGGTGGCAGCCGTGGCAGACGCAGGGTGCTGGATGGCTGCAATCCATGCAGCAGCTCGTGTTCTTGTGAGGAGTTTGCAGATGAGAGGGGCTTCTCTGCTCAGCATGGGTCCGAGCAGGACCTGTGAATGAGAAACTAGAACAAACACACCCTATGCCTTAAGTTAGTCATTTTAGTTCAGTCACAAAGACTAGACAAATCACGAGGCATCTGCTGGAGAAGGAATAGCTCTGTGGAGAAAAGTAACGCTTAGCAGCTCTCTGATTAGAATTATGCAGTACAAAATTTAAAATATATAGAGCTCCTAGTATTCTGTTCATGTCTGAGAAATAGCCCTTTAAGGGTACATATGCCTTCCACAATTACTCATCTAGTGGGGTAGAAAGGCATGCGGAATGCATGTTTAGAAGCGGGTCTAGTAAGGAATACCTCAGCAGAAAAGGCAGAGAAAGTGTTCACAAACATGGGTTGCTTTCTGTGTGACAGGTGGCATATAAAGCCTGTAATAGTATCCACAGAGATAGGAATACATTTCCACTTGGCAAACTGAGGGATGCCGGGCTAGTGTGGTGGTGCTTCTTCTCCAGGTGTGTGCTCTCTGGGTTGGAGAGAACTCGACTGGACTCAGCCTGGGCTGCTACTCACTCAGTGACACGGGAGATAGATGACTGAGGAACTCATGGCGGCGTGCTAATACAATTCAGGTGGGAGCCCCAGAGTTGGATGTGAGCACAGCGGGTTAAGCCACGTGGTGCCAAACCACAGTGGCTGGTGTCCACCTCCCTGTCTGCACACCTGCCCTCCTCCAGGTTGGGACACGGAAAAAAGGAAGAGAGAGAAACCAGAAGCAGAACTGACTTTTATAGGCTAAAACCGGAAGTGGCAAGTCAGAAACCCAAATGGCTAGGAAAAGGGGGTGGAGAAAGGAAAAAGGCACGCTGGGAACTTCCTTAACAACTGTTGCGATGCTTTTAACTGGTGAGATTAATGTTACCCTGCAGGCAGGGCAGGTCTCGAGGCAGAAAGAAGATAGATCAAAGGAATGGGTAGGGAATCTTTCAGGCAAAACAATTATGTAAATAGGCCATAGTGTCAGCTATGGAGGATGGAGCAGGGGGGCTGCCTGACAGAGGGATGTGTGAAACATCTATTTTTCAGAATCAACATTAGAAAGTCTACTGAGACAAATACCCATAAAGGGAGGAGTCACACCAGTCTAGGCATAAAGAAACAATGGCTCATGCTATACCAGAGAAATATCCAATCATTTAACTAGAGCTTAGCACTTACGTTGCAGAATGTGCTTGAACTAGAGAGGTTAACTAGAGCACGGGAGCAAAACATCTGTAAAAGCTCTGGGGAGAGGACACCAAACACTGGTGGATACAGTTTCTATTCTTTCACTTTGGTTAAAATGCACAGATTTGTATAATAGCGTACCATGATCAACAATGGCGTTAGATAAACTTGAGTCAATACATACATGCATACCTCATATTCAAATAAATCACTTTCCTATAGAGACTGGAAGGCTAAAGACATAACTTACACAGTTAAGCAATCTATTAAGATTCACACCTGTGGTTAAGTGGCTATCCTAGAGTCATCTAATAGTCCTCATTGCCATGCGGGCTGGAGAGCCGGGGCCCTGCTTGTTATCTGGCAGAGAATTGTCTCCTGCATAAGTTCTGGATGGACAGTGGTTTGCCCAGTGAAAGCCTCTTTTACAGAGTGGGCATTTGGTTAAGGGAGGTTTTAAATATCTGTCATCTCCAGATACCTTATAATCAAACCGTTTGAGATTCATTTTGCAATTCTTTTGTAAATGGCCCTCATTATTTTAAACAAATACATTTAAAGCAAACCGTGTATTGCATGGGCTGTACTGAGCCCGCCACATATGTGGCCTGATTAAATGCAGCCATAACATGTACTTTATGGGTTTGAGTCTGTACCTCAGTACATGTTTTTATCATCTGAGAAATACTTGTAACCTATCCAAATTCTCTGTAGGGTTCTGTGGCTTCTTGAATAACAGAGCTGAAAGACTCTACATGAGTGCTAGGTAACTTATCACTTGTTCTGACTGCTGATTGCACAGCAAGGTGCCTGTCAGTTTTTTCTAGTATTCATATGTTCACCGGGAGAAGTAACGACACTCTCACCCACTAACTGACTGGGTAAGATATCTCTGGGTAAACTTTATATTCCATCTCAGTTCCTTCTCCTGTAGGGAGCATAGGGAAAGCATCAGATTTAAGGCCTCCCTCAATAGCTTCATACTATGTACGCTTAACCTGGTGTGCTACCACCTGGCCCCTGTACTTTTATTTTTCTAAATTCAAATAATGACTGCAAGAAAAAAAAATTAACCAGTTAACAATATTTTGCCTGACCAAAAGTTTTATGGTAGATGCTTAGAGAAATTTAGAGACCTTTTGTAATTATCATTAATTATTTGATAAGTGTGGAAAGCTAATGATTCATTAGAGTTCAAATGGTGCTTCAAGAAATGTTCCTCCGTATTTAATGATTATCCCTTTAATTGACTTCACATTTTTAATTTGCTTGAAAAGTCTTTTGAGCATAGATAATACAAAGGAAAATATTCCTTTATGACACCCTAGAGAGCCCAGATTCCAAGTTCATGAATATCTTGGGACGGTAGTTCAATAGGTTTTCAATATTGCCCAACCCCTCTGGGAACAAATTAATTTTTTTTAAAGTCCTCTTGGACCAGAGGCCTAATCTTAGTATTAATGGAGAGATGTGTGTAACCTATGAGACTATGGTTACAGATTTATGTTGGTGACATATATACAGTCTACCTTCGTGAGGTAGTTTGTTCAGCTTTGATGTCAACCTGACTGTTATGACACTCAGGAGGAATGCTTTAAAGCAACTAAGCGTCTAAATTCAAGAGTGCTGCTGCATTCTTCTTTGAGGCAGATCCTGAAGGCTGCCCTTTAATAAATAAATATTGGAGTGTGTCAGAGAAATAAGCACCGTGAGGGGGCCTGACTGTGGCACAGCCTGTTAAGGGCACATAATACAAAGCACAAGGGATCGCGGAAGGATCCCAGTTTGAGCCCCTGGCTCCCCACTTGGGGAGGGGGTTGTCACTTCACAAGTGGTGAAACAGGTCTGCAGGTGTCTGTCTTTCTCTCCCCCTCTATCTTCCCCTCCTCTCTCAATTTCTCTCTGTCCTATCAAAAAAAAAAAAAAAAATTGAAAAAGTCACCACAGGAGCAGTGGATTAGTAGTGCAGGCATTGAGCCCCAGGGATAACCCTGGAGGTAAAAATTTAAAAGAAAGAAAGAGAAATAAATAAATCAGTTGTGGTAGCTCAACTTTGTTATGAAAACAGTGTAAATCTGTGAAAAAACACTTTTCTTCTGCCCTTCAACATACCAAAAAATATTCCAGCTTCTTTGGTTTTCAAATTCAATCCAAACATTTTTTTCCATATTCTGATTTCAAGTCAGCAGAATCAGAAAGGCTTGAAGCTGACAAGCAGAGGGGGGCAGATGGGGGTGGGGGTGGTTGGAGACAAAAGGGAAAAAAGCAGCATTCTTTTCTGTTTGCCTGTTAAGTCCATTCTAATTAATGTCCTGAGGAGGAGTACAAGAAGACTTTGTGCTGTCTGATTCTTTTAATGTGTTGAAAGAGAGTACTCCTGTTGATTTCTTTTCAATTCTCTTTCTGTGATGCATCCTTTGAAGTAAGAGCTCTTTGGAGGTGATTGGTTTTGAAGGAACCACAGCCTGTGAAACTATATAGTTTCTGAAAATCATTAAAAGGCTTCACTTGAAGGATGTTTACATTGTTCTGTGAAGAAATGTTATGTGAGATAAGTCTGAAACGAAAGGGTGAATATGGGACGACCTAACTCATCGGCAGAAGTTGAAAAACAAGATCAGAAGGAAAACACTGAGCAGAACTTGGACTGGAGCTGGTGTGTTGCACCAAAATCAAAGACTCTGGGGAGGGGGGAGGTTCAGGTCCTGGAACATGATGGCAGAGGAACACCTAGTAGGGGTTGAATTGTTATGTGGAAAACTGGGAAATGTTATGCATGTACAAACTATTGTATTTTACTGTCAACTGTAAACCATTAATAAAGAAACAAAAAATAAAGAAATAAAAAAGACACGTGGCACAAAGCACAAGGACCAGCAGAAGGGTCCCAGTTCGAGCCCCTGGCTCCCCACCTACAGGGGAGTCACTTCACAAGCAGTGAAGCAGGTCTGCAGGTGTTTGTCTTTCTCTCCCCCTCTCTGTCTTCCCCTCCTCTCTCCATTTCTCTCTGTCCTATCCAACAACGACATCAATAACAACAATAATAACTGCAACAATAAAACAACAAGGGCAACAAAAGGGAATAAATAAAACAATTTTCATAAAAAAGAAACATAAACATTGAAATTAACATCTAACTTTCCATTTAATGTTTATGTTGAAAATATTTTATTAGTGGAAAAAATTTCACATATATCAATGCTTCTTTTCCTGTCAAAAAAAAAAAGGAAAACGGAAGAAGCTCCCTGAGTTTTCACAGGAAGAAAATTCAGTTTATTTACAACTGGAAAAACAGCTTTTAGGTTTAACACTAAGAGAGTTTTCAGCAGCTCAGGAAAGAGAATAAAAATATGTTCAAAGACCGTTTCATTTGTGTTTCCCTCTTCAATACAGTAGGAAGATGATAGCATTCAACAAAGAGAGTGAGTCACTCTGAAATCCGAATGAGTTTAGAAATAGCTACTTAAAAGAAGAAAAAAAAAAAGACAAGTATGAATTTACTTAGCTGACACCCACCAACTAGTAATTTTGGTTTTTCCTACAAGTTTAAAGCCAAGATTTAAACACTGCTGTTCCTTTGCTATATATATCTAAGAGCAGTGGGCTTCTAGTCCACTGTGCTTTCTCGCATAAGTCAGTGGAAATACAGGCACGTTTGTCCACTGAGCCATCACTCAGTGTTCCTGGCCCTTCAGAAAGCCAACAAACCTAAAAGAGTCGGTGGAAGGGCCAGGACACAGGTGGCCCAGTAGGGTGCACACTTTATCATGAGCCAGAACCCGGGTTTGAGTCTCCAGCCACCACATGAAAGAATCATTCAAAGGGGGGAGGGGTGCTTCCATTGCAATCCTGTGCTGTCTCCTTTTCTGTCTGTCTCTCCCATTCTGTCTGTCACTCTCTAAACAAACAGCTGGGAGTAGTGGAATCATGATGGTCTCAAAGCCTCCATGAAAATTCTGGCAGAGAGAAAGAGAGAGAGAATGGGTGTGCAACGATTTTTTTTTAACTTTTTTTTTATATTTTATTTATTTTCCCTTTTGTAATATTTATTTATTTTCCTTTTTTTGTTGTTGTAGTAGTTATTATTGTCGTTGTTGCTGGATAGGATAGAGAGAAATGGAGAGAGGAGGGGAAGACAGAGAGGGGGAGAGAAAGACAGACACCTGCAGACCTGCTTCACCACCTGTGAAGCGACTCCCCTGCAGGTGGGGAGTCGGGGGGTGGAACGATTTTGAAGTGAACTGTTGTTGGAGCCAACAAGCTTACATTTTAAAAAATGCTGAATGACAAATAAGCACACACTTGAGTGAACACATAGTCCTCATGGGAGGAAGAAGCATATTCCTAGCTGCTGAAATGTTGCGCCTTGTGGCTCTGGATCAAAACAATCCTGCAGTCTGTGTGGAGAGTAAAGGCTGAAATACCGGGTGGGCCCTTTTGTGCAAAGTTGAATTTTGTGCCTGCCTTTCTTGGCCTTGTCTTTGTAAGCAAGGACCCTTATTTCCACAGTACCTGAAAAGGTTTGACAATTTTTCAGTAATAATTACATTTTCCAAAATGGTTATGAAACATGTCAGTTTTTATAACAAATTGAAAAATAAATTATTTTTTAAAATATTTTATTTTATTTTAATGAGTGGGAACTACAGAGAGGAGAGAAGAAGAGAGAGGTTGAGAAAGTCTGAGAAAACAGAGCATTGCTCAGCTCTGGCTTGTGGTGGTGCTGGAGATTGAACCTGGGACTTCAGAGCCTCGGGCCTGAAAGTCTTTCACAGAACCATTATATTGTCTCCCCAGCTTAGAAAAGCATTTTAAAAATCTACTTGTTTGAGACTGGCACACTTTAATAAGGGCACACTTTAGTAATTTCTTTCTTTCTTTTTTTTTAATGATGTCTTTTTTTGGTCAATACCAGACCACCTCATCACCTGGGGCTCTAGTCAGGGAATCTTTGGATTCCCACAAAGATATAATAGTCTTAGGTCACTAATAGCTCCCTCTCTCCACCATCACTGCTCACTTCCATCAGGAACATCATCACAAGCCCTCCTGTGGGCCTAACCAGGACCTGGCCGTCACGGCAGAGCAGCCATGGTAGGGACGGCCCCACTCTCTGCAGGGAGGCTGGTCAACCCACTTTGCCCCTCAAGGAAGATGGGTCCTGACATGAGAGTAGCCTAGAATGTTCCAGCTGTGACCGTGGACTGTGAGCTCAGACTGACAGGGACTCAGAGGTCACACAGGCTCCTGTGCTAAATATTAATAGATAATAGGCCCTAGGTCTAAAGATCTATGGGGTACACAATGGTGTTTATATATTTTCCACATATTTGGAAACTACTCTTTGCCTTGATCCAGATTTCTAGTCCTAGTCTCAACTCTGACACCATCTTCCCAGACAATACTTTTAGTCCACCTGCATATTAGCTGTCAGGCTCAGGCAAAAATTAGTAAAGTCATAGATCCCTTGGAACATACGTAAAATAGACTTCCTAGCTTCTTCCCATATGAAGACCCCTAGTTTCATCTGTTCTATTCTTACCTTTGGGTTCCTGTTTATTAACCTTTTTGTTAGGCCTCTCAGCCACCAAGTTGATACTACTATGACTCCATCCTGATTACCCTGGGCAGACCACCTCACCTCTCCAGAGCCATTCACCATGAGAGAAAGATAGAAACAGGCTGGGGGAATGGATTGATCTGCCGATGCCCATGTCCGGTAGAGAAGCAGTTACAGAAGCCAGATATCCCACGTTCTGCACCCCACAAAGAATTTTGGTGCATACTCCCAGAGAGGAATAAAGAATAGGGGAGTTTCCAATGGAGGGGACAGAACATGGAACTCTGGTGGTGGGAACTGTGTGGAATTACATCCCTGTGTTTTATCTGAAGGAGGTGGGTGGATGAGGGGTTTGTGTGTGTTTGTGTGAGAGGGGATCTACTGCTATTTATAGAATTTATCTTTTGCTTTCACTTGTAGCTTGGAGAAACAAAAACCCCTCCCCAGAGATCTTTTGTTACACTAGTGCTGGGAAAATTTGTGGATCGTACCCAAGTCAGCAGGCTGTCTTGTCCAGCACTCTTCCTTTCCCCCTTCCTTCCTTCCTTCCTTCCTTCCTTCCTTCCTTCCTTCCTTCCTTCCTCCCTCCCTCCCTCCCTCCCTCCCTCCCTCCCTCCCTCCCTCCCTCCCTCTCTCTCTCTCTCTCTCTCTCTTTCTTTCTTTCTTTCTTTCTTTCTTTCTTTCTTTCTTTCCTCCTTCCTTCCAGACAGAGGCAGAAAGAGAGTGAAAGCGAACATAGCACTGAAGCGTCCTTCAGTGTGTGTGAGTGTGTGTGGAAGCCTTGAATCTGGGTCACACACACACACACATAGTAGGACAGCACACTGTCCAAGTAGTTATTTCACTGGCCCTTCCTCTTCCTGCTTTTTAATGGTTTTTTTCTGCCTCCAGGGTTATCGCTGGGGCTCAGTACCTGCACTAAGAATCCACTGCTCCTGAAGGCCATTTTTTCCCACTTTATTGGATACAACAGAAAAATGGAGAGAAGAGGGGGAGACAGAGGGAAAGAGAAAGACACTTGCTTCACCATGCATGACGTGGAGCTACAGGTGTGTGTGTGTGTCTCTCTCTTCCCTCTCTACCCCTCTCCCCTTTCAATTTATCTCTGTCACCATCCAATCATATATATATATAAAAGATTTAAAAAAACCACCAAGGACGAATGGAGCAGAACTCCATGTATGGCAGATGGCAGAGCAGTTTTCTATTCTCTCTCTCTCTCAGCTCCTCTCTCTGTCTCTCTCTCTATCTCTCTTTCCCTCCCTCTCTCCCTCTCTCATCAGTTGGAAGAAAGGAAAGCAGGATGCTGTGTAAGGTGGCGGTGCAGCAGCACAGCACATCTGGGAGCCCTGAGATTAGCCTCCAGTTCCATATAAAAAATTAACTTGAAATGGATTAAAGACTTCAATATAAGACCTGAAATCTAAAACTCCTGGAAGAAAACATAAGGGAAAAGGTGCTTAACATTGATCTTGGCAAGGATTTCTTGGATCTGACCTACTGTAACAATACAGTCTTCCACAGAGAAAGGCAAGTACCATATGATGGCATTTTTATATAGAGTCTAGACAAACTGTAGTCAGAAAAAAAAAAAAGTGAGGGTAGGTATCGAAACAGAGCTGGAGATAAATGGGGGCACTCTGTCTATTTTTTTCTTATTTTTGTCTCTTTCTTTTGAGTCTGAAACCTCTTACCTTTTTGTTTTAAAACTATGTTACCATGATTTCTATAAGTACTAAGCTTCCTTCTTCCTGTTCAGGACCTTGCCTTGGCAACATCTGTGACCAGGAGTGGCAGAATAATGAGGAATTCAGATGTGATATCTTAAATACCTTCAGCACTGCTTCATTGCTAACAGCAATAACAAAAAAACTTGTGAGGCAAAGGGAGGCAGCCCCAGAGAGACCACAGTCCAAGAAGGACCCACGTCTACGCTGCTGGCTGGAGCTTGGAAGAAGCCGGGAAGGAAACCTAATGGTCACACAGAAAGAACTTCAGGGACGGCAAAATAACTCAGTGTGCTGCTTAACCACGCACACAAAACAGGTTCAAGCCACCTTCCTGCACTGCTGCTACGAATGTTAATTGGGCCAAACCCTGTGGAGAGCAGTCTGGAGAACTCTCAGAAGGGGAAAGGAGGGAGTAAAGGAAGGATGACGGGGTGGGGGTGGGGTGAACGCTCTTGGTTATCTGTTCCCTAATTATATAATAGTCCAGGTGTTCTTTGAGGCAGACAAACAAGGACTGAAGGCAGAATTTTACGCTACCCTGGTGCCGTGGGAGGTGTCCCAAGAGTGAACGCCATCTACCACGGTCCCAAGAGTGAACGCCATCTACCACGGTGTCAAAAGTCAAAGCCAGAGGACTAGTCTCCCAGAAGACTCACCTCAGATAAAGAGCTGGTTGAACCCCCACCCACTGCTCAGACCCTGAAACTATCCTCCAGAGCATGATCTTTCATAGCGCCTGTTTAGATCAAAGTTAAAACATAACCATCAAGGTCCTTAAAGCATAGCAGCAGAGGTGTAAAAAATCCCATAGTTTGTTTGTTTGTTTGTTTGTTTCTGCCTCCAGAGTTATTGCTGGGGCTCATGCTGCCACTCCAAGCCCACTGCTTCTGGAGGGCATTTTTTTTTTTTCCATTTTACTGGACAGGACAGAGAGAAGTTGAGGAGGGGGTTAGGGAGAGAGAGAGAGAGAGAGAGAGAGAGAGAGAGAGAGAGAGAGAGAGGCACCTACAGACCTGCTTCATAGCTTGCAAAGCGTCCCTCCTGCAGGTGGGGAGCTGGGGGTTCGAACCTGGGTCATCACACTTAGTACTATGTGCATTTAACCGAGTGCACCACTGCCCATAAATAAATCCTAAAATTATCCATTTCTATATCCCCAGCATCCTTCTATACTGTGTCCCACTTTTATTTTTCTTCCAGGGTTATCACCGGGGTTCGGTGCCTGCACTACGAACCCACTGCTCCTGGAGGCTCCATTTTTGTTGCCCTTCTTGTTATTGTTATTGTTGTGCTGTTGTTGTTGCATAGAACAGAGAGAAATCGAGAGAGGAGGGGAAGACAAAGGGGAAAGAGAAAGACAGACACCTGCAGACCTGCTTCAATGCTTGTGAAGCAACCCCCCTACAGGTGGGGAGCAGGGGGCTCGCACCCGGATCCTTACACCGGTCCATAGGCTTCGCACCATATGCGCTTAATCTGCTGTGCTACCAGACCCTCTATTTTATTTTATTTATTTTCCCTTGTGTTGCCCTTGTTGTCTTTTTATTGTTGTTGTAGTTATTATTGTTGTTGTTATTGATGTTGTCGTTAGATAGGACAGAGAGAAATGGAGAGAGGAGGGGAAGACAGAGAGGGGGAGAGAAAGATAGACACCTGCAGACCTGCTTCACCGCCTGTGAAGGGACGCCCCTGCAGATGGGGAGCCAGGGCTCGAACCGGGATCCTTACTCTGGTCCTTGCACTTTGCGCCACTTGTGATTAACCTGCTGCGCTACTGCCCGACTCCCCGGCCCCACTTTCTTATAATTCTCTTTCCCTGCCTCTTTCCATAAGACTGCATCTCATTGATTCTAAAATGTTCCTTCTCACCCCCCATTTTAACATCTATTTTTCAACTATATGAAAATATTTTTATTTCAAGTAACTTCATTACACTTTTAGATGCACAGAGCGGTATCTACAAAGATACAGAGGGCCAATAAGTGAATGGCTCACAGAGTCACAAAAGTATGTTGAACGAAAGCTTACTTCTGTACATTTTAACACTAATGTATCAGAAATTCCATGCATATAAGCAGGTGGAATTCCTGCTATTGATGTATGTTCCCTGACACCTGCTGGTCAAAACAAAAAAAGTATCGACATTGGAGAGGCTGTGGGGACAAAGGAGCCTCCTGCACTGCTGGTGGGAATGTCAGTGGGTCCAACCCCTGTGGAGAGCAGTCTGGAGAACTCTCAGAAGGCTAGAAGTGGACCTACCCTATGACCCTGCAATTCCTCTCCTGGGGATAGATCCTAAGGAACCCAACACACCCATCCAAAAACATTTGTGTATACCTATGTTCACAGCAGCACAATGTGTAACAGCCCAAACCTGGAAGATTTGGGAATACATCCTATTAAGACAACCGTTATGAGGTTTAGACTAACATATGATCTAAACACCGTCAAATCTCAAAACACACAGGAGCTCATAGAATTCAGTTTAATGACAGAGAGAATGGAGCTGTGGGATGTAGTAGCTTTGAAAGAGATTTATTATTTTTTTTCTGGGACTGAAAACAGATTCCTTAAATCAGTATTTAAATCCCAGGTGAAGAATTCCTTAGCCTATTCCAACTCTGGCACAGGTCAGCGCTGTGGTCCCTGGGCTCTGAGAATATGAATAAGGGAGACTTGGAGATGGTGTGAGGACAAAACTCTGATGCCCGTGTAATCTGGCAGAGCTTGGAGGAGCAGAGCTGGGGCACATGAGCACAGATGAGAAGCTGAGAAATGCAGAAGGCTGGGTCAGGTTGGATGAAGCCCCCAAACTCTCCTACTTCTTTTTTTTTTTAAAGTTTAAAAAAATTTTAAAAAATATTTATTTATTTATTCCCTTTTGTTGCCCTTGTTGTTTTATTGTTGTGGTTATTATTATTGTTGTCATCGTTGTTGGATAGGACAGAGAGAAATGGAGAAAGGAGGGGAAGACAGAGAGGGGAAGTGAAAGATAGACACCTGCAGACCTGCTTCACCGCCTGTGAAGCGACTCCACCACAGGTGGGGAGCCAGGGCTCAAACCGGGATCCTTACTCCAGTCTTTGCGCTTTGTGCCACCTGTGCTTAACCACTGCGCTACAGCCTGACTCCCCAAACTCTCCTACTTCTAGCCCACCGAATGTTCCACATTCCTTGGGAATGTGTCTGACTGTGTAGCTTGTTGACGGCACAGTCTTAGGGGGCGCCAATCATGCCTTTCCCCATTGCAGGTTTGCTTATTTTGCCTCCAGGGTTATCACTGGGGCTCAGTGCCAGCACTATGAATCCACTGCTCCTGGTGGACCGTTTTTCCCCTCATTTTATTGGACAGGACAAAGAGAAACTGAGAGGGGAGGGGAAGACAGAGAAGGGGAGAGGAAGAGAGACACCTGCAGCCCTGCTTTACTGCTTGTGAAGCGACTCCCCTGCAGGTGGGGAGTTGGGGGCTCAAACCGGGATCCTTGAGTGGGTCCTTGTGCTTAGTACAACCTGCACGTAACAGGGTGCACCATCACCCGGCCCCTGGTTTGTGCATTTATTGCAACCATCTTGGAGGAAATAGCAAGCTACATCCCAGAATAAGTGTCCCAGTTCCTACAGGACTTCCATGGAGCTTCCTGTATTCTAAGGAGAGCTTTATAGACTACAGAGTAAGATCTAGGGGTAGAGTGTTGTGGGGTTTCACACAGAGATGGGACAGTTGAGCAGGGAGCAGTATTTATTTTACGCTGGCAGGCTCAGTTGGATTCATATCCAGAAGAGGTAAGCCCAGAAATAAACTAGGCTTATTACTTTTTTACATTTGTCAACTACCTGCTCGACAGCACCATGTTTTAAAATAATAAAATCAGGGAGCCAGGTGGCGGCACTCCTGACTGAGCACACATATTACAGTGTGCAAGGACCCAGGTTCAAGCCCCTAGTCTCTACCTCTATGGGGGAATGCTTCACATGGGGTGAAGCAGGACTGCCGGTGTCTGTCTTTTTCCCTCTCTATCTCCCCCTCCTCTCTCAATTTCTCTCTGTCCTATCCAATAAAATGGAGGGGAAAAAAATGGCCAGTGAATTCCTAGTGCTACCATCAAGTACCAGCAATAAGCCTGAAGGCAAAATAATAATAATAATACAAACCTGAAGTATATTCTCTTTTTTAAATTTTTTATTCATAAAAAGGAAACACTGACAAAACCATAGGATAAGAGGGGTTCAACTCCACACAATTCCCACCACCAGAACTCCGTATCCCATCCCCTCCCGATAAATTTCCTATTCTTTATCCCTCTGGGAGTATGGACCCAGGGTCATTGTGGGTTGCAGAAGGTGGAAGGTCTGGCTTCTGTAATTGCTTCCCCGCTGAACATGGGTGTTAACTGGTCGATCCATACTTCCAGCCTGCCAGGGAAGTCTGGTTGGCATCATGCTGGCATCTGGAGCCTGGTGGCTGAGAGTTAACATACAAAGCCAAACAAATTGTTGAACAATCATGGACCTAAAGGCTGGAATAGTGCAGATGAAGAGTTGTATCTCCCCATTCTTTTTCAATTTCTCTCTGTCTTATCTAGTAAAAATTAGGAGGGGAAAAAAAAAGAGAAAAAAATGTCTGCTGAGAGTGGTGGCACAAACCCCCAGTGATGACCCTGGTGGTAGTAACAACAACAACAACAACAATAATAATAATTTATAAAATGAAATGAATAAAGTAACTGCCAGAACCCCAGAAATGATCCTGGTGGGAGAAAAATAGAAATTGAGAGCCCCGGAGATAGTATTAATATGTACAAAGGCTTTTATAAGTATTCAGAGGTGAAACTAACTTTAAATGAGGTTAATTAAAGTAAAGGAAAATAATTTTAATTCCAAAGAGTTTTTTAAATGAATACACTGTGTTTTCGAGAGCCTTGGAAGACCCAGCTGACAATCCACCCAAAGAGCACACTTTGCCATGAGTGAGGACCCGAGCCCTGGCACCACGTGAGGGCACTGGGCAGGAGCAGTGTCGTGGTATCAGCTCTCTCACCCCCACCCCAACACTGAAGTAAAGGAATAAAAAAGTTGACCTAAAGTGACAGAATAGAATGTGCTACAAGCACTGGCTCTGAAAAAGAACAGAATAGAAAAAGAGAAACATCTACAAGTGGAAACAGAAACTTAAATGACTTCGTTGGTTTAATCAAACATTACCAGAAAATTTCAAAACACAAAATGTTCTCTTGCTCACAAAAGAGAAAGAAAAGTTCAAGTTTTGAGTGACGGTGCTTTGCGTAGCTCAAATAGCTGGCAGGTTACCAGTTGGAGAAGGTAAATTAAAAGAAAATGTTAGATGGTTCACAAAGTCACCTTTGCTAATGATAGTTGAAAATGATAAAGCCCATTTTCAGCCCACACTGAGGGCTGAGTTGTTGGCTTGGCATGAATAGAAAACAGAGAAGCTGACATGGAAATCTTGCTCTCTGATCAAAGCCAGAGCTCGATTTGAAGATGAGCAGAAAACATTACATCAGAAAGCTAATGTCCTTATCAAGGTCTTACACAGAAAGACAGCATTCTTTTTTATTTTTTAAATATTTATTTTCCCTTCTTGTTGCCCTTATTGTTTTTCATTGTTGTTGTAGTTATTATTGTTGTCATCATTGTTGGATAGGACAGAGAGAAATGGAGAGAGGAAGGGAAGACAGAAAGGTAGTAGAGAAAGACAGACACCTGCAGACCTGCTTCACCGCCTGTGAAGCGACTCCCCTGCAGGTGGGGAGCCGGGGGCTCAAACCGGGATCTTTATGCCGGTCCTTGCGCTTTGCCCCAGGCGCGCTTAACCCGCTGTGCTATTGTCCCACTCCCAACAGCATTCTTTTTATTTGTTCGTTTGTATGTTTTGCTTTTGTCTATTTGTTGCCACCAACCAGGGTTATGCCTGGGGCTAGGTGCCTGCGTGATAAATCCACCAGCACCACAGCCATTTTTCCTCACCCCACCCCCACACAGTGTTGTTTCTTTCTCCCATCCTTCCTTCCTTCCTTCCTTCCTTCCTTCCTTTCCTTTCCTTTCCTTCTTTCTTTTTTTTATATTTATTTATTTTCCCTTTTTGTTGCCCCTGTTTTTTTTTTTTTCATTGTTGTTGTTGTTGTCGTCACTGTTGGATAGGACAGAGAGAAATGGAGAGAGGAGGGGAAGACAGAGAGGGGGAGAGAAAGACAGACACCTGCAGACCTGCTTCACCGCCTGGGAAGCGACTCCCCTGCAGGTGGGGGACCGGGGGCTCGAACTGTCTTTCTTTTTTTTTTTTAAAGGACAACTTTTAAAAATATTTTTTCATTTATTTGTTTATTTTCCCAGGTTTGAGCCCTTGGTCCCCACCTGCAGGGAGAAAGCGTCACACGTGGTGAAGCAGGGCTACAGGGGTCTCTCTGTCTCTCTCCCTCTCTATCTCCCCCTTCCCTCTCAATTTCTCTCTGCCTTTGTCCAATAATAAGTAAATAAACAAAGACATTAAAAAAAAAAAAGACAGGTAGATAGATACCTGCAGACCGGTTTCATTGCTCATGAAGCTCCCCCACCCCAGCCCCCTGCAGATGGGGACCAAGGGATTGAACCCAGGCCTCGGACACAGTGATGTGTGAACTCAACCAGTCATGCCACCACCCGGACTCAGAAAGACAGTATTCTTAGAGAAAAGAAGCTATTTTGGAAAGAACAAGAGAATGCAGAACTGTCAGCCTTAGAGCAGTTAAGATTCTGTAAGCAAACAGTCCAAGAAATGGAGGGTGGAGTACAAGAAACAAAGAGTTCATGAAACCCGGGCTTGTCTTCAGGACAACTGGCCGCCCACTGCATGGATACAGAAAGAGCTCCCGTGAGAAGAAGCAAGCTTCTGGTCTGAGATGGATATTCACGTGCGAATAGCAAAAGACGGTCGGTCATTTTGGGGCTTCTAGATTGGCAAACACATGGAGATGCGGGCAACTGAAGAAGGCATCACAGCTCTGAGTCCTTCCCCCTGACTGTTCAAAAAAATACTTATTTGTTCTTCTACAGGGTTATTGCTGGGGCTCAGTGCCAGTACTACGAATCCACCACTCCAGGCAGACACTTTTTCCACTTTTTTTGGACAAGACAGAGATAAATTGAGAGAGGAGGAGGAGACCGAGAGGGAGAGAGAAAGAGAGACACCTGCAGACCTGTGTTGCCGCTTGTGAAGTGACAAGCAGGGGTTCGAACCCAGGTCCTTGAACAGGTTCTAATACTTGATGCTATGTGCACTTACCTGGTTATACCACCGCCTGGCCCCCTTCTCTTTACTTTGAGCTATGCAACTCTTCCCTTTGGCTATTCATAATAAACCAGTCATCTCTAGAGAGAGCTACACCAAGATGGAAAAAAAAAAGTCTTGTGAGAAGACAGTCACCTACAAGCCAAAGGAAAACCAACATCCAGACACCTTGGTTGGAGCTTCCAGCCCCAAGATTTATGAGAAGTTTGATTTCTGTCTAAGCAAAAAAGTAAAAGCAAAGACAATAATTTTTCAGAAATCAGGGAATGTCTAAGCAGTGCTAGGAAGGTCATAACACACACAGACACACACAGACACAGACACACACACACACAGACACACACAGACACAGACACACTCACACACAGACACACACACACACTCACACAACACACTCACACACACACAGACACACACACTCACACACACACAGACACACACACTCACACACACAGACACACACACAAACACACACACAGACACACACACAGACACACACACACTCACACACACAGACACACACACAGACACATACACACAGACACACACAGACACACACACACACAGACACACACACTCACACAGACACACACACACAGACACACACTCACACACACACAGACACACACAGACACACACACACAGACACACACACTCACACACACACAGACACACACACAGACACACACTCACACACACACAGACACACACACAGACACACACTCACACACACACAGACACACACACACAGACACTCACACACACAGACACACACAGACACAGACACACACACACAGACACACACAGACACACACACACAGACACTCACACACACACACACACACTCACACACACACAGACACACACACAGACACACACACAGACACACACTCACACACACACAGACACACACACAGACACACACTCACACACACACAGACACACACACACACAGACACACACACTCACACAGACACACACACACAGACACACACACTCACACACACACAGACACACACACTCACACACACACAGACACACACACAGACACACACTCACACACACACAGACACACACACAGACACACACACAGACACTCACACAGACACACACACACACAGACACACACACTCACACACACACAGACACACACACAGACACACACTCACAGACACACACACACACACTCACACACACACACTTTCAGAGAGATTTACTAACCTAAGAATGATCATTTGACCCACCTTGTGAAATACCTATTGGAAGTTTTTACTGTGACAGGTTTTGTACCTACCTGGAATCTCTTTTGTTTTAATATATTAGACACACTAAGGGAGTCGGGTGGCAGCGCAGCGGGTTAAGTGCACGTGGCACGAAGCGCAAGGACTGGGGTAAGAATCTCGGTTTGAGACTCCGGCTCCCCACCTGCAGGGGAGTCACTTCACAGACGGTGAAGCAGGTCTGCAGGTGTCTGTCTTTCTCTCCCCCTCTCTGTCTTCCCCTCCTCTCTCCATTTCTCTCTGTCCTATCCAACAACGATGACATCAGTAACAACAACAATAACTCCAACAATAAAACAAGGGCAACAAAAGGGAATAAAAAATATATAATAGACACACTAACATAAATCGACGTCTTCAAATGCTCCTCTATCTAGTCCTAGGAAGTCAGATTTAGACATCTAGCATAGCGTCTATCACTTTTTCTGTATCTTAGTGTAGCTAGTTCAGTTCATGTTGGCAGAGAAAACAGTCAATATCTCACACTTATTCATTCAGTTCACACACACACACACACACACACACACACACACACACACACACACACACATCTCTTTAGTGTCTTTTATGAATCAGGGATTTTGTGTTAGAGGTACAATAAAAGGCCATCAAAAGGGGCCTGGTGGTGGTGTACCTGGTTGAGCACACATGCTACCATGCACAAAGGACCCAGGTTCAAGCCCATGGTCCCCATCTGCAGGGATGATGCTTCACTAACCGTGAAGCAAGGCTGCAGGCGTCTCTCTCCTTCTCTGTCTCCTGGTCTCCTCTCATTTTCCTCCCTCTCTCTCTCTCTCTCTCTCTCTCTCCCTCTCTCTCTCCCTCTCCCTCTCCCTCTCCCTCTCTCACTCTTTATCCAATAAAATAAAATGTTGAGCAGTCCCTCTGCTCCGTGCTGACACTATGGCCCATTTACACAATTATTGTTTTGCCTGAAAGATCCCCACCTTTGATCTACCTTCTTTCTACCTCGAGACCTGCCCTGCCTGCAGGGTACATTAATCCCGCCAGTTAAAACCGCAGCAATTGTTACTATAGAAGCTTTCTATCTTCCCACTCTTTCCTTTTCTGATGCCAGGCTAGCATGAGGGTTGGTGAGAACTCGACCAGAGCCAACCTGGGCTGCTGCTTACTCAGTGACGCAGGAGAGAGATGAGGAACTTGTGGCTTAGCAGGAACGTAATGTGTCATTATTGGTCAGAGACAACGCTTTTATATATTTAGAACCAGAAGTGGCAAGTCAGAAAAGGAAATGGCTAGGAAAGGGGGCAGAGAAAGGAAAGAGCGGGAAAGTAGAAAGCTTCCGTAGCAATGGTTGCTAGGGTTTTAACTGGCAGGGTTAATGTACCCTGTAGGCAGGGTGGGTCTCGAGGTAGAAAGAAGATTGATCAAAGATGGGGATCTTTCAGGCAAAACAATGATTATGTAAATAGGCCGTAGTGTCAGCAATGGAGCATGGAGCAGGGGGGCTGCCCAACGATAAAATCCTTTTTTTTTTTTTTTAAATCGTCAACATTCCTATTGTTGTGGAGCTTATGTTCTGGCAGGGGAAAAGGCAAATGATAAAAAGATGGCTGAGATAGGATGCCGGCCAGGCTTCCCTGGATTGAAGACTCCACCAATGTGTCCTGGAGCTCAGCTTCCCCAGAGACCCACCCTACTAGGGAAAGAGAGAGGCAGACTGGGAGTATGGACCGACCAGTCAACACCCATGTTCAGCGGGGAAGCAATTACAGAAGCCAGACCTTCTACCTTCTGCAACCCTCAGTGACCCTGGGTCCAGGCTCCCAGAGGGATAGAGAATGGGAAAGCTACTGGGGAGGGGGTGGGATATGGAGATTGGGCGGTGGGAATTGTGTGGAGTTGTGCCCCTCCTACCCTATGGTTTTGTTAATTAATCCTTTCTTAAATAAAAAAAAATTAAAAAAAATATGAAGCAAAAAAAAAAATGGCTGAGATATTGCCAGGCGTGGGGTAGAAAGACAGAGGGTAGTTAAGCAGTGGGAAATAGCAGTTCATGTACGGTGGCGCAAAGAGGGCTGTGCCTAGGAGGTGATATTTGGGTAGAGACTTGAGTGAAGCAGGAGCAGGTCCTGTGAATGTCTGGGGAAGATTTTCCCAAGCAGAGGGAATAAACAGTGCCAAGGCTCTGAATCAGAAACATGTTTGGTACATTGGAGAACGGGGTGTTTCAGGCAGAGAAAATAGCACTGAAGAACACTGAGAGCTGAGGGTTGAGAACTGAAAAAGAACATTCTGTATTCCCATGTGTATGAGGAAATAAGTTTTATCAGGTGCCACCAGGGTTTCACTGGGGGCTTTGTGACTGCACGATTTCACCATTCCCAGAAAAAAAAGTAAATGAATAGGCAGAGAGAGAGGGAGAGAGAAGGAGAGAAAGAGAGAGAGAAAGAGAGATAAGAAGGAGGAGGAGGAGGAGACAGCACAGTGCTGCTTCACCACTCCTAAAGATTCCTCTGTGCTTGGTGTTTCCAAGTGGTGGCATGAGGCTCAAACCCAGATCCTTGCAAATGGTCAAGTGTGTGCTCTTCCATATGAGATCTGCTTGCCCCTGGAAATAAAAGTTGCTATAATGATTCCAGGGTAGAGTAGGCAGGGGAGTGATGAGATGTTATAAGGATAAACCCCGCCAAATCTTCCTGTACTTTATAAGTTATGTTCAAAGAGTTGGAACATTATTAATAATGTCTTATGTTGAGCACTTAGTGCATGTAGGTGAAGATTCAGTGAGGGCTTTCTTTCTTTTTTTTTTTTTTAAAGATTTTCTTTTTAAAATTTGTTTATTTATTTATTCCCATTTGTTGCCCTTGTTGTTTATTGTTGTTACTGCTGTTGTTGGATGGGACAGAGAGAAATGGAGAGAGGAGGGGAAGACAGAGAGGGGGAGAGAAAGACAGACACCTGCAGACCTGCTTCACTGCCTGTGAAGCGACTCCCCTGCAGGAGGGGAGCCGGGGGCTCAAACCGAGATCCTTAAGCCGGTCCTTGCACTTTGTGCCACGTGATTCTTAACCCCACCCGACTCTCTCCTGAGGGCTTTCTAACTTGATCCTCCTAATATCCCAGGAGTTTAAGACCAGTTGAGAGCCAGATGTTCAGGGACTGGGGTTCAAGCTTCCGATCTCCACCTTCAGGGGGAAAGCTTCATGAGGTGTGACACTGTGAAGGAAGGAAGGAAGGAAGGACGAAAGAAAGAAAGAAAGAAAGAAAGAAAGAAAGAAAGAAAGAAAGAAAGAAATTAAAGAAGAAGGCAGAACTGATGACTAAGAAACATCATAGAGAAGAAAGATTGATTACTGACATCACCTAAGTCCTCTGTTGTAATCTTTCAGTATACTTCATGTTGGGAAATCACCAGTCTTATTAATTACCGTGAAAGCACGCCCAGGGTTAGGCTTATAGTATGTCAACTTGATAATCCGTCTTCCTCAGACGCTGTCAGAAAATTCTAATTGAAAACCAGATAAGTAAGGCTTAAGGGCTTGGGTGGTTCCACCTGGTTAAATGCACACATTACTCTAAACAAAGACCCGGGTTCAAGCCACTGGACTTCACTTGCAGGGCGAAGGCTTCATGAGCAGTGAAATAGTGCTACAGGTCTCTCTCTCTCTTGCCTCCAGGGTGATCACTGGGACTTGGTGCCAGCACTACGAATCCACAGCTCCTGGTAGCCATCCCCCCCCCCATTTTAATGCATATAAGACAGAGAGAAATTGAGAGGGGAAGGAGAGATAAGAATAGAGGAGAGTAAGAAAGAGAGACACCTGGAAACCTGCTTCACTGCCTATGAAGTGTCCCTTGCTGTAGGTGGGGAGCCAGGGGCTCGAATTTTGGGGCATGAACCGGAGATGATCCTGCTCGGTGAAGTAAGTAAAGAGGTAAAGGACGACTACGGGATGTTTTGCTCCTATTTGGAATTTAGAGAACTGAATCTGCAAAAAGGAAACAAGGAGAAGGTGAGGGAAAGGGAAGGGCAGGAGGAGGAGGGGTGGGGAGAAGGAAGTCGTCACGTTTTCTCTAAGGCCTTGGGGGAGCTACTGGAGCTGGAGATAGGGGATACAGAACTTTGGTGGTGTGCACAGTGTGGAACTGGACCACTGTGATCGTATAATCTTGTAAATAACTATTAAGTCACTGATCAGAGCGGGGGGAAAAACACACTGAGTAATATCTTCACAGTTCCAGCCATTCTAGCTGACTCTGAAAACAGCAGGTCCACAGCACCATCTTGTGGTCAAAGAGAAGATTACCAAAAAAAACAAGATTACATGATGAAAAGTTATAATCATCTGTATATATAAATGAATCTGTATATATAAATACAGGTCACATAATTGAATAATTGAGTGATCAAATGAATGAATAAGAAAAAATAGGGAAGAGGCAGGTTTTCTTTACAAAATGATTCCAATCAATATATATATAAAAGAAATCACCATTAGGTCACCACTATAGGACAGATTCACTTCTGTATACTAAATTTATATTGAATGACCTGAGTGTTTGGAGAAATAGGATAGTCTCTTTCTTCTTTTCTAAATTAGCATCAACAGACAGATGAATAAAGAAATTATGGGACAGGGGCCAGGTAGTGGCACACCTGGCTGAGCGCACACGTTACAATGCGCAAGGACCCACGTTCGAACCCCCGGTCCCCACCTGTAGGGGGAAAGCTTTGCAAGTGGTGAAGCAGTGCTGTAGGTGTGTCTCTGTCTCTCTCCTTCTCTATCATCCTCTTCCCTCTTGATTTCTGGTTGTTCCTAGCCAATAAATAAGTAAAGATTAAAAAAAATAAAGGAAAGGAAAAGAAAGGCAGTATAAATGCTTAATTTTCAAAAAAGAAAGAAATAAAGGCAAAGAAAGAAAGAAATTATGGGACAAAGGGCCAGGTGATGGTGCACCTGGTTGAGAGCACATGTTACAAGCACAAGCACTGTTCGAGCCCCCAGTCCCCACCTGCAGAAGCAAAGCTTTGCAAGTGGTGACACAGGGCTGCAGGTGTCTCTCTGTCTCTCTCCCTCTCTGTTACCCCTTCCCTCTCAATTTCTGGCTATCACAATCCAATAAATAAATGAAGCTTTTTTCAATTATGGGGCAATTCCACACAATTCCCACCTCCAGAGTTCTGCGTCTATCCCCTCCATTGGAAGCTTTCCTATTCTTTATCCCTCTGGGAGCATGGACCAAAGATCTTTATGGGGTGCAGAAGGTGAAAGGTCTGGCTTCTGTAATTGCTTCTCCGCTGGACATGGGCGTTGGCAGGTGGATCCATACCCCCGCCCCCCCCCCCAGCCTGTTTCTGATTTTGTCCCCGAGTGACTGGGCAGGGGGTGGGGTTAATAGGCTCTTATTGTGACACAAAGGAAATGGCTGGGAGTAGGTCTCAGGATGCAGTGACAGAACAAAGACCCAGTTGCTAGGGCCAGGGAATAAATACCAGAAACCCTAGAGGAGGAGGGATGGAACTTCTGTCCCTGGTCCCTCCCTTCCCACTCTCCCTCCCCCTTCCCCCAGCTGCCTGAGATGTCATCTTTCCTGGGAACATCACCTTCCTGCCTCAGCCTGAACTCTGGTCTCTGACTTCTGCTCAGTTCCACCCTTTCCACCCATGCTCAGAGGACTATCACCTTCCCTCTTTGGAATCGCTAAGGATTTCTGCTTTCTTCACTGCCCTGTCACCGGCCCCACTAACCCAGCTGGGATGGATATGTCTACACTGTCTGAATCTCCCAGGACTACTACAGATCTCAGTCAAGACTCTTTGGACGGTAGAATGATCTTTGCCTTGCTCAAAAATGATTCAGTGTCCCAGGTCTCCTGTCATTCTCTCCCTCCCCTCAAGAATAGTAGATGCCAACTCACTGAAAAATGGAAGCCTGAAACCCTTTTAACAGAACTTAAAGCTATCCTAAAGTATATGACATGTCCTGAAAAGAAGGCCGTCAGTGCAGAAGAACCTTGTCAAGAAGCCACTATTTCTGAGGATGTCTCAGAACTCAAAGCAAGAATCAGAAGGCTTGATAAAATAAACCGAATGCTATTGAAAAATCTACTTGGAAGACTAGAATCCGAGAAAGAGCAGGACACAAAGGAGCAGGAGGTCGCACTGGAAAGCCAGCAGTCGATGCCAGATTTTACAAGGCGTGCGGTAAGTCACTCGGCAGGGAAAAGAGCACTTAGTGAGACTCAGCTGAGCCGGGAGAAAGCCAGGTACCGGTCCCCTTCTGTCCCCACAGAACATACCAAACTTAGACACAACATGGACCAGTTACTACAGGAGACGGAACACTGGCACGCCCAACACAGAGAGCTGAGCGAACTCATACGATCCTATCAGAAGTCCCAGAAAGACATAAGAGAGAACCTCAGGAGAGCTGGTGGACAAATGCACAGCCAGCCCACCAGGGAGTCAGTGAGGCTGGCGTTTGAGAGGCAGCTCAAGGACTTGAAACGGGACACAAAAACCTTGAACTTGGCTGCCGCTCTGCTGCAGAATGAATGCCAGATCTTAACGCAGAAGATTGAGCTCCTCAAGGTGCACGATCAGATGGAGAAAGCTCTCCCACAGAAGCCAGTTCCCAGCAAACCTGACCAGAACAAGAAACCACAGAAAGTCCTGGGAACAGAGAAGGAAGAAACGCAGAAGCAGAAAATGCAAGACATGGGGGGCTCCTTTCAGAAGAGAGACAAATTCTGCAGAAGCCTGGATGTGTGTCGTCATAAGAAAGCGCGTAATAACAGGTTTAATATGCGAGTTGCCAGGAGGGTGTTTCTGGGGAAAAAAAGGACGCCCTGCAGCCTAAGGTAGAAAAGACCAGAAACAGAGGAGAAAAAGTAATCCTTCCTTTAGCAAACTATGACGCAGGCCCACACACGATGCACCATCACGCCCAAGGCATAGCTGTTCCTTCAACCAAAGAAAGTGTTAGAGAAGAAAAAAGATGAACACCCACATTGTCCGCTCCCCCTACATGTCCAGAAGCCTGGTCTTTAATGAACATCTGTATCAATATAACTTGTCACGTTGACAACCTGCTTGTTCTGTGTAGCCTGAGTGAGAAACATAGGTCAATTTTAGTAAAGATCCAGCTAATAATAAAAATAGAACGAGCAAAAGAAAGGTTTGTTCGTTTACTCATTTCCTGGAAGAGGCCTGTTTAGGGGCAAAGTCTGTAACACTTTGTGAGCCTTTAAAGCCCACTTTCAAATTCATGTTTGTAGGTTTCTTTGTCCTATTATATGATAAAGTGTAGGAATTGGTGAAGTCTTAAAAAAATATATGCAAGAGCGGGGTATATAGTGTAATGGTTATGCAAAGAGATTCTCAAGCCCAGGGTTCCAAAGTCCCAGGTTCTATCCCCTATACCATCATAAACCAGAGCTGAGAAATGCTCTGGTAAAAAATAAATAAATAAATAAAGACACACTTCTTCTACACTTGGGTAGTATATGACTTGGGTAATGTAAGGACCCAGGTTCAAGCCTGGCCTCCGCCACACTGGAGGAAGTTTCAGTGTTGTGGTCCCTTTCATTCTATTTCCACCTCTCTCTATTGTTGTTTGTTTTTTTAACCAGAGCACTGCTCAGCTTGGGCTCCTGGTGGTGCAGGGCATTGAACCTGCGGCTTTGGAGCTTCAGGCATGAGAATCTCTTTGCATAACCATTATGCTGTCTACCCCCACCCTGCCCCTCCCTACCTAAAAAAGATGAGATTTGGTTTAGTGATAGGACACAGAATTGTGAGGTCTAAGATTCAGTCCCCAATACCACATATGCCAGAATTGAACAATCCTCTGGGTCTCTCTCAGCAAAGTCAAAATAATTAAGTGTGGGGCTGAGCAGTGGTGCCCTCTGTTGACAGTACATACCATCAAGCCCAAGGGTCCGGATTCCTCCTCCAGACCCCCTTTGCAGGGGGTAGTTTCACAAGCAGTGAAGCAGCATTGCATGTGTCTCTCTCTCTCTCTCTTCCCTGTCTGTTTCTCCCTCCCTTCTCAATTTCACTGTCTTATCCAAATAAACTAAAAATGTAAAAATAAGTCATTATACCTTAAAGATAAATACAGATAAGAGCCTGGCGGTGGCACCCGGTTGCACAGTCATGTTAGGATGTACAAGGACCAGGGTTCAAACCTCAGTTATAGACTAGATAGGACGTGGAGTGAGACAAAGGCCAACAGCTATATCAAATGGTCACCCCTATGCGTATAACTTAAGGGAGGACATAAGGTGACATGTGGGCTGAGAGTGGTGAACTTTATCAAAGCAGAGGACTCTGGGGAAGAAGGGGAAGGGACAAGAGGAAGGGACATTAAGATTGTGGTGCATCCAAGACAGCCATCAGGGGAATATGAGAGGTTGTGCCTGTGTGTCAGAGACTAGGCTGTAGGCCGGGTGGTGGCGCACCTGGTTGAGCGCACATGTTACAGTGCACAGGGACCCAGGTTCGATCCCCTGAGTGGTGAAGCAGGGCTGCAGGTGTCTCTTTTTCTTCTCCCCATCACCCCATTCCCTCTTAATTTCTGCCTGTCTCTATCCAATAAATAAATAAAGATAATTTTTTAAAAGACTAGGATATAAACCATTAACCCCCAAATAAAATAAAATAAAACAAAACAAAATAAAATAAAATACTAGGTAGCTTATATATCTCGAATGTTCTCTGTGCTGAAAGAACCCCTCCCACCCCATCCTTGTGGGGGGAGTATAGTTACCCAGGATGAAATTCTCAGTTTTGGAGACTAGACTTCTCATTTCAGAAGTAAGGAGAGAGCACAATGGTTATGGAAAAAGACTTTTATGCCTGAGGCTCCGAGATCCCAGGGTCAATCCCCTGCCCTACCACAGGCCAGACCTAAATAGTGCCATGGGAAAAAAAAAAAAAAAAAAAAAAAAATATATATATATATATATATATATATATGGAGAGAGAATCCTGTGTAACCTGGAACTGGAGTATCTAAATCGTTAGGTTCAAAAGCACGAGGTCCTGAGTTCAGCCCCGAGTACTGCATGTGTGAGTGATACTCTGATTCTCTCTCCTACCTGAAAATCATTTTTTTCATTAAAATAAATGACCAGTTACAAGATTTAAGAAAACCCTGAAAGTTGCAGAGAAGGAGTGAGATGGAAGGGTGTGGGGTTCCCTGCTTTCTCTTTTTGTCTCAGGTATGTTGAAGTGAGTGTGGGAGGAGCCCACAAAATGGGGATGCATTTAGACAAGAGCAAAACCAAACAACAGCCTCCTGCTTTCTCTTGCCAAAAGAGAAGTTGAGTTGACAGTCTTGCAAGCCGGCCAGCATCAGACAAAGATCGCCCTGTTCCAGTCAGCCTGCGCGCTTTTCTCAGTCTCCTCAGCAAATACTCCTGCTCCTTGCTTGATACAGTGTGAATGAAGCCATGTCATCTCTGTCCCTCTTTTTCTTTGGTCTTGAGGGTTATTTCTGGGGCTCGGTGCCAGCACTGCGAATCCACTGCTCCTGCAGCCATCTCCTCCCATTTTATTGGACAGGACAGAGAGAGATGGAGAGAGGAGGGGGAGGTAGGAAGGGAGAGAGAAAGAGGCAGACCTACCTCACCACTCGTGAAGTGTTTCTGCCCTCCCCCCACAGGTGAGGAGCCAGGGACTTGAACCAGGATCCTTGCTCAGGTCCTTGTGCTTAGTACTAAGTGCTTAACCAGGTGCGCCACTGCCCGGCCCCCTCATCTCTTTTGGAGTGGTCCAGAGAAGGCAAAATGGGGGCCTTGGAGTTCACCACTGGCCATATGATAAGGTGTTCCTAGTGACCAGCTGTCTCACCCAGTAGAATACCCATTTCCCTGTGCACAAAGGTCTAGGTTCAAGCCCCTGGTCACCAAGGAAAGCAGCTACATAAGGAAAGCCTCACAAGTGTTGGAGCAGTGTTGTGGGGTCTCTTTCCCGTTTCTTACCCTCTGCTCTAACAATGACACAAAAAAGAGCTGTGAGCAACAGAAGAGGCATGCAGGTGTGGAGACCCCATGATAATACTGGTAGCCAAGCTGGACTCCTCTTTGGTCTTCCTTCCCCATGGAGTGTAATGTCAGTGGCGCCCATGGCACAGATTCATGGAGAGTCTGATAGAACAATATTTAAATACCATCCAGGGTCTCATAACATAGTTCCCAAACCCAGAACACACAAGGAATTACTCACCGTACCAAGAACCAGAAAACTCTCATCTTTTTTTTCTTTTCTTTTTATATTTATTTTATTTATTCCCTTTTATTGCCCTTGTTGTTTTATTGTTGTAGTTATTATTGTTGTTGTCGTTGTTGGATAGGACAGAGAGACATGGAGAGAGGAGGGGAAGACAGAGAGGAGGAGAGAAAGACAGACACCTGCAGACCTGCTTCACCGCCTGTGAAGCGACTCCCCTGCAGGTGAGGAGCTGGGGTTCGAACGGGATCCTTAGGCCGGTCCTTGTGCTTTGTGCCACCTGTGCTTAACCCGCTGCGCTACAGCCCGACTCCCGAAAACTCTCATCTTAATGAGAAAAGGCAATTACCAGATGCCAACTACAGGATGACACAGACCTTAGGTTTAACTCACAAAGACTTTAAAACAGTCTGTATAAAACTGCCCCCATGAGTAATTATACATTTGAAACACATACAGATATCGAAAGCTTCAACCAAGATAATAATAATAATAATAATAATAATAATAATAATAATAATAATAATAATAGACTAAAGGAGAAACAAATGGAAATTGTATATCTCAAAAACACAATGTGTAAAGTAACTTCACCACTTCCCCAGAGCCCTGCCCCACTAAGGAAAGATAGAAACCGGCTGGGGGGTGTGGATCCACCTGCCAACACCCATGTCCAGTGGAGAACAACTACAGAAGCCAGAACTTCCACTCTCTGCTCCACATAAAGACTTTTGGTCCATACTCCCAAAGGGGAGAAATGTTAGGGGGAAGATGACCAGAGGACTCTGAAACCCAATTCTATCAGGACCCAGCGAAAGAAGAGGAAAAAGGGAGGGACATTTGGAAGGAGTAATAAGTCTAGGGGTGACTTGGAAAGAAAGAGAAGACAGGACCACGGGAAAAAAACGGGCAGATATAGACATAGTTGTAGAAATAATAGTTAACCAGGTGTCATCAGGATGCCGGCCAGGCGTCCCTGGATTGAAGACCCCACCAATATGTCCTGGAGCTCAGCTTCCCCAGAGACACACCCTACTAGGGAAAGAGAGAGGCAGGCTGGGAGTATGGACCGACCAGTCAACGCCCATGTTCAGCGGGGAAGCAATTACAGAAGCCAGACCTTCTACCTTCTGCAACCCTCAATGACCCTGGGTCCATGCTCCCAGAGGGATAGAGAATGGGAAAGCTATCAGGGGAGGGGGTGGGATATGGAGATTGGGTGGTGGGAATTGTGTGGAATTGTACCCCTCCTACACTATGGTTTTGTTAATTAATCCTTTCTTAAATAAAAAAAAAAAGAAAAATAAATAAATAAATAAATAAATAAATAAAAAGTAGAGCATCTCAGGAGGTGGCACAGTGGATAAACTGTTGGACATTCAAGTGTGAGGTCCTGAGTTCAATGTTCAGCATAGCGTGAGTCAGAGTAATGGCTGGTTCTCTCTCACAAACAAACATTTTATAAAAGGAGTGGAATGTCTCTAGAAATTGGCAAAGGCGAGAAAACAGATTGTCTATAGTTTCCGGAGAGGCAAGCAGACCTGTGGACACCTTGATTTTAGCCCAGTGAGATTCACCTTAAACTTTTGGCTCACAGAGATAAGCTAATAAATAGATTGTTTTAAACTTTTCATATTTGTTGCAGAAACCATAGAAAGGGGATGGAAAACTAATTGTATGGATGGCCATAGACAACTAATCCACACAATTCAAACCATGTAACAAGAATATAATTTGGATTTATTTATTTGTTTGTTTATTTTTACTAGAGCTTATGGTAGTGCAGGGGATTGAACCCATGACCTTAGAGCCTCAGGCATGGGATTCTTTTTGCATAACTATTATGCCATCTCCCTCTGCCAAGAATATAATTTGATATATGAATAGGTTGAATGGGGGCATTTAAGTTAAAAAAAAAAAAAAGAAATAATAGTTAACCCATATCTGCAGCCTTGGGAGAACTACTGTAGCTCCCAGTGGAGGGACTGGGGATCCAGAACTCTGGTGATGGGAACAGTGTGGAGTCATAGTCCTGTTATCTTATAATTTTGTAAATCAATTTTAAAACACTAATGAAATGAAAGAATAAAATAGGTTCACTGGATATGCTCAATAGTAGAATGCTGATACCAGAGAAATCCTATGAAGTTGATGACAGAGTAACAGATTTTTCCGTTCTGAGCAACAGAGAAGACAGGCAAAGAAAGAAAGAGAGAGAAAATGTCAAAGCCCGTGGAACTATGAGACAGACCTGACACTGGTGTCATCAGAATGCCCTTAAAGTGAGACCAGCCAGAAAGAAGCATGAATAGGGGGTGATCTCACTCACAGGCAGGAATTAAGAAATGAGATCAGAAAGGGGAAAAACACAACGGAACACTTGTGTTAGGTGCGGTGTAAGGCATCAAAGCACAGGACTCTGGGGAAGGAGGGCTGGGGGCGTGGGGGTTGGGGTCCTGGTTCATGATGGTGGAAGGGAGTCTAAACTGGGGGTGAGACTGTCTTGCACATCCCCATCATGGGGAAACAAGAAACTGTAGCACATGTCAACAACTGTACTGTAAACAACTAACAACCCCCCACTGTAACAGTAAAAGAAGAAAAAAAGGGAAAAGAAAGATAAAAAAAGGGTAGAGTGTAGACTGAAAATGTACACAAAGGAACAAAAAAATCTGACTGGAAAATTCTCCAAATTTAATGAAAGACAAAAACCAACAGACTGTAGAAATTGAGGGAGTGAACTGCAAATTATATCAAGTCATATTTCTGTAAACTGAGAACTAAGCAAAAATCATGAAAACTGTTAAAGACGAATCCACTGCTCCTGGAGACTATTGCCCCCCCCCCCCATTTTTTAAATTTTCTATTCATTCCCTTTTTTTGCCCCCTTTTTTTTTATTGTTGTAGTTATTGTTGTTACTGATGTTGTTGTTGTTGGATAGGACAGAGAGAAATGGAGAGAGGAGGGGAAGACAGAGAGGGGGAGAGAAAGACAGACACCTGCAGACCTGCTTCATCGCTTGTGAAGAGACCCCCCCCCCCCCCCTGCAAGATGGGAGGCTCGAACCGGGATCCTTATACCGGTCCTTGCGCTTTGCACCACCTGCGCTTAACCCGCTGCGCTACCGCCGGACTCCCAGAATCCCCCACCACCACCCCCAGCACCAGGCTTATTGCCGGGTCTCCGTTTCTGTACAATGAATCCTCTGTTCCCAGGTCCATGCTCCACTGCTCGTGAAGCATGCCCAGTCCCTCCACAAGTGCGTCTGAAGGGAACACACACACACATTAATTTTAAATGTTCAATTTACCATGCTACTAGGGAAGTTATTTGCTTAGGTCATAGAGTCTTAAAATAGATATCACAGGAGTGAAAGACAAGTGTCTCATATGTTTTCCTGATTTGATTCTGCAAGAGTCACTGCTAAACAATTTTAATTTTTTTCTTTATAGTTAAAGTATAGAGATTGGCAAACATCTTTGTGGAGTCGTCAAAATTTTCTCATATTTTACCTCTGATGGAATAGGGTAGTATGTTAGTGAGTACAATTCTGGTTTGTTGTTGTTGTTATTGTTGTTGTTGTTTGCCTCCAGGATTATCACTGGGGCTTGGTGCCTGCAGTATGAATCCACTGCTCCTGGTGGCCAATTTTCCCATTTTTGTTGCCCTTATTGTTATTGTTGTCATTGCTGTTGTTGGATAGCACAGAGAGAAATGGAGATAGGAGGGGAAGATGGGGGGGGAGAAAGATAGACACCTGCAGACCTGCTTCACCGCTTGTGAAGCGACCTCCCCTGCAGGTGGGGAGCCCGGGGCTGGAAGCTGGATCTTTACTTGCGTCCTTGCTTTTTGCACCACTTGTATTTGGTCTGCTGTCCTGCCAGACCCAGCCCCCAAGAATACCATTCTCCTGTTCTAAATCATCTCTACCTGTTAATTAAAATTTTCCTTGGCTAGTCACACAGGTTGGATTAACTTACAATAGTTATTTTCCATTGGGCTGTGTGTTTTTTTATCCCCTATAGTTCAGTCTAAGGTTTTTATTTGTAGAGATCTACAGATCAGTGAAATATACATATATGTGTGTGTGTGTTCATTTCTGTCAGTAGACATCTATACTACTTAACTCAACTGTAACTATGATTAGGCTCACATCTGTCTCCATTGTGTCAGCTCATTTTCCTATTAGTATTCATTTCATGCTTGCTTTCTGCAATTAAAAAAAAAAAAAACTATAGAGGAAGCTTCCTCTCTTTCTCCATCTCCCTGATTTCTACAGTTCATCTAAGAGAAGCACTTCTGTGTAATTTTAGCTATAGAACTATTTGCCTCCCCCATACAATCTTTTGATGGTTTTATAAAGTCTATAGCTTATAATGCAAAATGACAGCACCGACTTTTTAGCAGATCAATCAGCAAGATGAGGAAGCTGTTTCAATGAATACACATATCAAGTGGGGGTATAGAACTTACTCGTAAAGGTACGTCTGTATTCCTTTTGATTATACAATGTGGCAAACATTCTGATTCAGCCTGTACCTCCTCTCTCTCTCTCTCTCTCTCTCTCTCTCTCTCTCTCTCTCCTTCTTTCTTCCCAGTTATCACTAGGTTACTGCTGGAGCTTGGCACCTGCACAACTCCACTGCTCCTAGTGAGCTTTCTTCTTCTTTCCCTTTATATTTTTGATGGAGTGTGAGAGGGAGCAGGAGAAAGAGATAAGGAGAGAGACCTCTAGCTCTGTTCCACAGCTGACACATGAGAAAGACCATGGGGCATGGGGCTAGGCACATGTTAAGATGGGTAAAGGTCCCGGTTCAAGACACTTGGTCCCCACCTGCAGGGGGCAAACTTTGCAAGCAGTGGTGATGCAGTGCTGCGATTCCCTGTTTGTTTTTTCTTTTTCTTTTCTTCTCTTTTTATCCTTTCTTTCTTCCTTCCTTCCTTCCTTCCTTCCTTCCTTCCTTCTTTCTTTCTTTCTTTCTTTCTTTCTTTCTTTCTTTCTTTCTTTCTTTCTTTCTTTCTTTTTGTCTCCAGACACCTACAGATCTGCTTCTGCCACTTGTGAAGCGTCCCTCCCCACCCTCCGCAGGTGGGGAGCCAGGGGCTCGAACCTGTATCCTTGTGTGGGTCCTTATGCTTCATGCTATGTGAGCTGAAGCGGGTATGCCACCACCCACTGGATTCCCCTGCCCCCCCCCCCATTATCTTCCCTTCCCCTCTTGATTTCTCTCTGCCTTTATCCAATAAATAAATAATCTGTTTTAAATAATAAACAGATAAGTAGAAAGAGACAGAGAAAGGGAGAGACACTGCAACCCCAGGGCTTCCTTTCTTCCCATGCAATGACATTTCCCACGTGCTACCAGGATTCTCGTCCAGGCCTTGAGCATGACAAGGCCCGATGCCTCACCCTGCGAGCTTCTCTCTGGGCTGCGGTGTTTATGTGAGGGCTCGTTACTTGCCAGAACTGAAGTGAACCCTGCCAAGGATGCTTTTCAGTGCTAGGTCAGACCAATAGGAGCGGGTACCATTCCTGGTCAGCTTTGACCACTGTCCCTTCTAGTCATAAAGATGCAGATCTCTGAAAATGAAATTAGTCATGAAATGAAATTAGTTTGCTTTAGAGATGTTTAAAAATATTTTGTTTACTTTTAATGAAAGAGAGATACAGAGAGGGAGGCCAGAGCACCACTCAGCTCTGGCTTATGGTGGTGCGGGGGCTTGAACCTGGGACTATGGAGTCTCAAGAATGAAAGTCTCTTTACAGAACCATTATGCTATCTACCCCCACCCTGGAATTAATTTTTTTAATGTCATTCCTGGGAATGAAGATAAGATCTCACACATGTGTGATACTGCCAGGCAGACTTTAAGATCACCCACCCACCCCCACTTTTTTTTTTAAATTTTTCAGTTTTTACTTAGAAAGAGAAAGGCTCTTCCAGTGCCTTCCAAGAGACTCCCATGTGGTGTCAGGGCTTGAACCCAGGATCTCATGTATTAAGACTAAGGTGTTCTACTGGGTAAGCTATCACCTACTCCCTAGACTTCATTGCTTTCTTTTTTTATTATTACTAGTGGTTTAATTATTATTGACAAAATTGTGGGATAAGAGGGGTACAGTTCACATAGTTCCCACCACCAGAGCTCCATATTCCATCACCTCCATTCGAAACATCCCTAGTCTTTATTCCCTTGTGGGAGCATGGACCAAAATTCTTTATGGGATGCAGAAGGTGGGAGGTCTGACTTCTGTAATTGCTTCTCCACAGGACATGGGTGTTGGCAGGTGGATCCAGACCCCCAGCCTGTCTCTCTCTTTCCCTAATGAGGCAGGGATCTGGGGTGGTGGGGTTCCAGGACACATTGGTGAGGTCGTCTTCCCAGGAAACTCAGTTTGGCATCATGTTAGCATCTGCAACTTGGTGACTGAAAAGCATTCAGGACTTAATTTCTTTTTTTAAATTTTTTTAATATTTATTTATTTTCCCTTTTGTTGCTCTTGTTGTTTTTTATTGTTGTTGTTGTTATTGATGTCGTCGTTATTAGGTAGGACAGAGAAATGGAGGAGGGGAAGACAGACACCTGCAGACCTGCTTCACTGCCTGTGAAGTGACATCCCAGGAGGTGGGGAGCCAGAGGCTTGAACCAGGATCCTAAGGCTGATTCTTGCGCTTTGCACCTTGTGCGCTTAACCTGCTGGGCTACCCGCCCCCCCCCCCCCGACTCCAAAGGACTTAATTTCTAATAAGCTGTGCTAGCATAAGGAGTAAAAGTACAGATCATTTTGAAAGAGTGCATTGCACAAGGAACCTCTTTCCTTTTAGCCTTAAATAGGAATAAGATTATGGATTATGAGGTGTTAGTATTGCAGAGGAGGGCAACTATATAGTCAATTCAGTGTTATAATTAATTTGTCATGTTTTAGCATATGGAAGCCAGTTCTAGAAGGAATTGGTAGCAGTGAATGTCAGGCAGCAGCAAGAAGCCAGTATGGAATGTTAGTTTGCCATAGAAAAAGCCACAGAATACAAATTCATATGTGGATGTAGCCAAGCCTTATTTGTGAAAAATAGGCCAAATTCCTTCTGAAGATTTGTAACTAATGAAGAGGAAGGCCAGGACTCACAGAATTGACAGCAAGAGAGAGATAGAGAGAGAGATAAAGTGGACTCATAGTTTTCTATTTTGAGTGAAAATAGAAAACTTTCTTTCTTTTTTGTTAATTACCACTTGAAATCTTAGCCTCAAAACTTCTTTGGCTCATTCTTTCCAGTTGCTTTGGACACGGTGCTTGAAATGTTCTGTGCCAGCTCATGTGCATGCAGTCATGACTGTGAGTGAGTGAGACACGAGGGGCCTTTTGGGAGTCATACCTTGTGATACGTGCACCCACTTTCATTATAGCCACTGTCCCTGCACCAAAAGTGGCAGCTCCTCTAAGGAAACAGCTTCCTCCACGTAAAGCTGAGGTCCAGTAGTTATAGTAGTGCTGCTTTCTTTCCCTTCCTGTAATTGCTTTGTTTTGTTTTGTTTTATTTTGTTTTACCAGAGCACTACTCAGCTCTGGCTTATAGTGTGGCTGGGGACTGACCTGGCACCTTTAGTGGAGCAGATATGAAAGTCTTCTCCTTCTCCTCTGCTGGGAAATTGTGCAGATGCAGTCACATCTGCCATGTTATCCCCTCAGGCTACTGCTAGTTCCCACGAGAGTTGGGACATCCTCAGAGTGCCTGTTCAGCCATGTTGTGCCCTCAGGGCATTGTCTATATCCCCACGATATCCGGAGTGCTTTGGTTACTCCTCCCCCCTCCCATTCTCATGAAAGCTGCTCCTATAAAAGCCCTTCTTCTTCCGCACCTCACTCTCTTGCCAGCGCTTCACTTCGGTGTTCAGATGCAGGAAAGGTTACTGCGTGAGGCGGCCATTTTCGCTACCTCCATGTGGCCCAACCTGCTTCTCTAACACCCAACTCTGAGGTGCCAGCGCAAATAAAGATTTGTGTTCCCTCTTCGCTCTGGACCTCCTCTCTCTCTTCTCTGCGGCACACAACAACATCTGGCGCCCAATGTGTCCTGCACTCACGCCCGGCCTGAGGTCCAGAAAAGCCGCCCAGACACAGGTAAGTGGCAGCCGCCTGACTCTGTGGCCCTGCGTCTCCCCTCACTGTGGGATTTTTTTTGTTTTATGAGGAGGTGTCCCAGACATTATCTCCTTCTCTCCTGGGAGAGGTTCTCGCTCTCAGAGACACTTTAATTTTCGCTACACCGTGGGTTCTCATAGCTATAATCGCTACTTACAAGATATGTACAACGTGGTCTGCCATGAGGATAAGCGACCTTGAGGCTGAGATACGAGAGTTAAAGCATATGTGCTTAAGACTTAGACGCCCTAAGCGATCAGCAGCTGGTCCCAAAACTTCCATCCCCACAGACACGTACACGTGTTCGGACACTCCTCCTTTGACCCTGCCCCCAGCTGGCACGGTTTCAGCTTCCCCTGAGGCTTCCGGTTCTCTAACCCCGCCCCCTGCTGATACCTCATCATTAAAAGACCCTGAGGTTTCTGCTTCGACCCCTCCCCCCGCTAATACCTCATCATTAAGAAACCTTGTGGTGGAGATACAGCAGTTAAAGGATATGTTTTCAGCATTTAGAGACCTTAAACCTTTTGCAGTCTGTCCCAAGAGCTCCGTCCCCATAGATACGTGCTCAGTTTCCCCCATAGCCACTACGGCAGCTTCCACTTCTGTAACTCTTTCCCCCACATCATCAGACCAAGTCCACACCTTCCCGGTAAATGTGGCCCCCAATAGACAAAACCCTAAGGTGTGGCACCCATACTCCTCCAAGGAGCCAGAGAACTCAGACAAGCCGTGAAGGAGGATGAAATTCACACTCCATGGACCAAGTCCATTTTAAGGAATTTTTACCAGCATCTAAATACACCCCAGGACTGGAAAGACCTGGTTTGTGCTGCATTGCCAGACCCCCTCTATCTACAATGGAAGGCATGCTTCGCGACGAATGCTCTAGACAATCGCAGGAAAATAGTAACAAACAGCATGGAATTTTGATGCATTGTTTGGAGTAGGAGAGTTTGAAACTGGAACTCAGCAGGCAGAAACCAAGTTTCCAACTGGTTATTTTGAACAGGTACACATCTGCGCAACACAAGCATGGGAAAGGTTAACCCCAACCACAGTAGAGGCCTCAGTCCCTATTAACTCTATTCGCCAAAACACTGATGAATCCTTAGCGAAATTCATCTCAAGGGTGAGGCAAACCTTAGAGAGAAAGAACCAGATATCTTTCTGGTACATGTGCTGCCAGGGATCGAACTTGGGACCTCACGCTTGAGAGTCTAATGCCTTATCCACTGCGATGACACCTCCCAGACCGCGGTCCTATAATTTTTAATAAGCTCATGGCCTTTTTGCAACAACAGATTGATGCCATAAAGATGCAACCTATACAAACTCACTATCATAGGCTGGACATGGCAGAATATTGAGTTGCTGTGGAGGATTTGCCCCCCTCCATCAGAACGTCCACCATGTAGAGGACTGGCTAGCCAATGATGGGTAAAAGGGAAACTAGCGCTATCCAATCAACCTAAGACAGGGCACCTGGTACTACTGGGCAAAAATGACCAGGTTTTCCAATGACAGGTAAGACGGAAGGCTGATCCCCAACCTAAGACAGGCACAGTCCAACCTGCCACAAAACAAAGTCCGCCAAACATCAAAACATGTGCCCTCAAGGTTGCTATTGGCATGGCCATAGAGTTTATGTTAAAAGATAGTTCCTGGGAATTGGGCGGTGGCACAGCAGGTTTAGCGCAGGTGGCGCTAAGTGCAAGAACCGGCTTGAGGATCCCAGTTTGAGGCCCTGGCTCCTCACCTGCAGGGTAATCGCTTCACAGGTGGTGAAGCAGGTCTGCAGGTGTCTCTTTCTCTCCTCTTCTCTGTCTTCCCCTCCTCTCTCCATTTCTCTCTGTTCTATCCAACAACCACAATATCAGTAATAACAACAATATAATTACAACAATAAAACAACTAGGGCAACAAAAGGCAAAATACCAAAAAAAAAAAAAAAAAAGATAAATTCCTGCTTCCCTACACCTTAGAGTCCTTGTTAAAAGATAAGTTCTTTTTCCCCATGAATCACCCAGGACCTTCCAGATAACAGCTGACTACCATGACAATAATATAAAATATAATCATAAATGAATAGGAAAGATACATCCCCCAATACTCAGTTGGCTAAGGCACCAAAACTCTTTTTCTATAAAGCATTCAAATCAGATGCCCTGCTAACCACGAGAAGCAAATTGTTTGTGTTTCTTCCACAGGAATCCCGGAAAAAAACATCTGGACCCCTGCACACCCTGACATCACTCACTAGATGGCACGACTACAGTGGCACACCCCCGAAACCCTAGATGTCACCTGACGCCATCTGAAGAACCTGATTCACAGACTCCAAGGACAGAACTTTTTTTTACTGCCGGTCTGCCTTTCCTGCTTCTGCTTTGACCTGTCACGTTTTGGCGGTTCCAGCTCACTCTACAGAAAAGCAGAATTCCAGAGGCTGACCTTCCTCATGCAGCATCTCATCCCCTGCCATTTCTCCCCCTAGTCGCCTACTTTGGACTAAGACTTCTATCGGACTTGCTGGTATACCCTTTGGACACTTTAGACAATTTTATAGCAGCTTCCTTCCCTTCACGTTGCTGGTTTTTCATAGACTGACCCTGAGTAGTTCATAGACTTTACATACTGTTGCCCTGGGCATTAGATAAAAGGAAAGGGGGAGATGCTGGGATATTGTGCAGATGCAGTCACATCTGCCATGTTGTCCCCTCAGGCTACTGCTAGTTCCTGCAAGAGTTGGGACATTCTTGGAGTGCCTGTTTCACCATGTTGTGCCCTCAGGGCATTGTCTATATCCCCACGATATGTGGAGTGCTTTGGTCACTCCTCCCCCTTCCCATTCTCACGAGAGTTATTATCCTATCCTGGAGTGCTATGGTTACTCCTCCCCCTTCCCATTCTCGTGAAAGCTGCTCCTATAACAGCCCTTCTTCTTCCGCACCTCGCTATCTTGCCAGCGCTTCACTCCGGTGTTCAGATGCAGGAAAGGTTACTGCGTGAGGCAGCCATTTTCGCTACCTCCATGTGGCCCAACCTGCTTCTCTAGCACCCAACTCTGAGGTGCCAGCGCAAATAAAGATTTGTGTTTCCTCTTTGCTCTGGACCTCCTCTCTCTCTTCTCCGTGGCACACAACAACATTTCTCCTTCTCCCCCTTCTCCTCCTTTCCCTCCTTCTCCTTCTCCTTCTCCTCCTTCTCCTCCTTCTTTTCTTTCTTCTCCTCCTCCTCCTTCTTCTTTTAATTAAACTATTTTCTTTCTTTCTTTTTTTACATTTTTTTAGCTTTAAAAAATTACTTTATTGTGGTCTGGCTGGTGGCACAGTGGATAAAGCACTGGACTCTCAAGCATGAAGTCCTAAGTTTAATCCACGGCAGCACATATACCAGAGTAGTATCTGGTTCTCTCTTTCTCTTTCTCTCTCTCTTTCTCTCTCTCTCTCTCTCCCTCCCCTCTCCCTCTCTCTTCCTCTTTCTCCCTCTCCCTCTCTAACAAATAAATAAAATCTTATTTGGGGGAGAGAGAGAGATAGAGAGAGACACCTGCAGCCCTGATTCACCACTTGCAAGGATTTCCCGCTGCAGGTGGGGACTAGGAGCTCAAACCTGGGATCTTTGCACATTCTGATATGTGCATTCAGCCAGGTGCACCACCACCCAGCCCCTGCTGCAAATAATTTAACGCAATATCCATCAATATCCCACCCATTTTTCCCTCTTGATTGGGGGGATTAATGGTTTACAGTTGACAGTACAATGCAGTATTTGGTCCATGTCTAACATTTCTCAGTTTTCCACATAACACTCTAACCCCCAGCCCAGGTCTTCCTCCTCCATCTTGTTCTAGGACCTGAACCCTCACTCCCACTCCCCACTGTCCCAGAGTCCTCTACTTTGGTGCAGTCCTTCCCATCTTCTTTTGACTCTGAGGAAATTAGCAACCAAGAGGTCCTCATTTCCACACTGAAGGAAGTTTCAGTGCTGTGTTCTTTGTCACTCTGTCCTTATCTTTAAAAAAATAAAAATAACCCCCACACCTATGGACATCTAATCTTTGACAAAGGGGCCCAGACTATTAAGTGGGGGAAGCAGAGTCTCTTCAACAAATGGTGTTGGAAACAATGGGTTGAAACATGCAGAAGAATGAAACTGAACCATTGTATTTCACCAAATACAAAAGTAAATTCCAAGTGGATCAAAGACTTGGACTTTAGACCACAAACTATCAGATACTTAGAGGAAAACATTGGCAGAACTCTTTTCTACATAAATTTTAAAGACATCTTCAGTGAAACAAATCCAATTACAAAGAATACTAAGGCAAGTATAAACCTATGGGACTACATCAAATTAAAAAGCTTCTTCACAGTAAAAGAAATCACTACCCAAACCAAGAGACCTCTTACAGAATGGGAGAAGATCTTTACATGCCATACATCAGACAAGAGTTTAATAACCAACATATATAAAGAGCTTGCCAGACTCAACAACAAGACAACAAATAACCCCATCCAAAAATGGGGGGAGGACATGGACAGAATATTCACCACAGAAGAGATCCAAAAGGTTGAGAAACACATGAAAAAATGCTCCAAGTCTCTGATTGTCAGAGAAATGCAAATCAAGACAACAGTGAGATACCACTCCACTCCTGTGAGAATGTCACACATCAGAAAAGGTAATAGCAGCAAATGCTGGAGAGGGTGTGGGGTCAAAGGAACCCTCCTGCACTGCTGGTGGGAATGTCAATTGGTCCAACCTCTGTGGAGAACAGTCTGGAGAACTCTCAGAAGGCTAGAAATGGACCTATCCTATGACCCTGCAATTCCCCTCCTGGGGATATATCCTAAGGAACCCAACACATCCATCCAAAAAGATCTGTGTACACATATGTTCTTGGCAGCACAATTTGTAATAGCCAAAACCTGGAAACAACCCAGGTGTCCAACAACAGATGAGTGGCTGAGCAAGTTGTGGTATATATACACAATGGAATACTACTCAGCTGTAAAAAATGGTGACTTCACCGTTTTCAGCCGATCTTGGATGGACCTTGAAAAAATCATGTTGAGTGAAATAAGTCAGAAACAGAAGGATGCATATGGGATGATCTCACTCTCAGGCTGAAGTTGAAAAACAAGATTAGAAAAGAAAACACAAGTCAAACCTGAAATGGAATTGGAGTATTACACCAAAGTAAAAGACTCTGGGGTGGGTGGGTGGGTGGGGAGAATACAGGTCCATGAAAAATGATAAATGAAATAGTGGGGTGGTATTGCTAAATGGGAATCTGGGGAATGTTATGCATGTAAAAAAAAAAAAAGAAGTAGAAACGCAAAGCAGAAATTGACTGAGTTTGGAGTATGGCACCAAAGTAAGAAAGCAGAAGTATACTAGAGTTTGCAGTGAGTACCTCCCTAATACTTCCTCTCCACTTTTCCAAGCTTTGGGTCCATGATTGCTCAACAATTTGTTTGGCTTTGTATGTTAACTCTCTTTTCAGTCACCAGGTTCCAGGTGTCATCAGGATGCCGGCCAGACTTCCCTGGATTGAAGACACCACCAATGTGTCCTGGAGCTCAGCTTCCCCAGAGACCCATCCTACTAGGGAAAGAGAGAGGCAGACTGGGAGTATGGACCGACCAGTCAACGCCCATGTTCAGCGAGGAAGCAATTACAGAAGCCAGACCTTCTACCTTCTGCAACCCTCAATGACCCTGGGTCCATGCTCCCAGAGGGATAGAGAATGGGAAAGCTATCGGGGGAGGGGGTGGGATATGGAGATTGGGCGGTGGGAATTGTGTGGAGTTGTACCCCTCCTACCCTATGGTTTTGTTAATTAATCCTTTCTTTAATAAAAAAAAATTAAAAAAAAAAAAAAGAAAGAAATGGACCTACCCTATGACCCTGCAATTCCTCTCCTGGGGATATATCCTAAGGAACCCAACACATCCATCCAAAAAGATCTGTGTACTCATACATTCTTGGCAGCACAATTTGTAATAGCCAAAACCTGGAAGCAACCCAGGTGTCCAACAACAGATGAGTGGCTGAGCAAGTTGTGGTCTATATACACAATGGAATACTACTCAGCTGTAAAAAATGGTGACTTCATCATTTTCAGCTGATCTTGGATGGACCTTGAAAAATTCATGTTAAGTGAAATAAGTCAGAAACAGAAGAATGAATATGGGATGATCTCACTCTCAGGCAGAATTGAAAAACAAGATCATAAAAAAAATAAAAGCCAAGTAGAACCTGAAATGGAATTGGCATATCACACCAAAGTGAAAGACTCTGGGGTGTGTGGTGGGGAAAATACAGATCCAGGAAGGATGACAGAGGACCTAGTGGGGGTTGTACTGTTATATGGGAAACTGGGAATGTTATGCATGTACAAACTATTGTATTTACTGTTGAATGTAAAACATTAATTCCCCAATAAAGAAAAATAATAAATAAATAAATAAATAAATAAAAATAAAAAAGGATCCTAAAGTATTATCTCAGTAATGCTACTCAAGCACAATTCTAATACGCATTATTTTTTCTTTTTTTTTAATTGATTTATATGACTACAATTTAATAGGTGTGTACATAAACACCATTCCCACCACCAAAAGACTGTGTCCCATCCCACCCACCCCCCCACCGGCCCAGGAAGCCGCATGTCCACCCTCCCACTCACCACAGGGTTTTTACTTTGGTGCCCTACTTTCAATTTAGTCAGATCCTGCTTTTAGTTTCCCTTTCTGATCTTCTTTCTCAACTTCTGTTGATGAGTGGGAACATCCCATACTCACCTTTATCTTTCTGACTTAGCTCACTAAGGAATTATGTTAAGTGAGCTAAGTCTAATACTCATTATTATGAAATAGAAATAGATTTGTGTCTCTGAACACTTTAAGCAATGCTAGAACTATGTCTCACTACAATCGCCATTTACTAAGCCATGAAATTTATGTGAATGGAATAATAAAGGAATTCACTAGAGAGTCCATTGTCTTATTGTAACAATCAAACCACATTTTGAAATTAGCAGCAGAACTGCTGCTTTTTATTCTACTGTTTGTTTTTTTTTTAATGAACAATACCAAATTTAGTGAAATGGAAGTGAGACAAGTGTATTGCTCGAGACAGAATGCTATAGAAATAAAGATAATGCTGGTAAAAATGATCAAATTCACCCATGTCATTTATTATTTAATACTGAATATACGTAATTAATTCTACAGGGACTATTTAAGGGAGAGAAAAGACATGTTGATAAAAAAATTTATGTGGTCTATAAGATATCTCAGTAGGTAGCACATAAACCTGTCTTATGGGGGCTGGGTGGGTGGGGGTACGGCTGGTTAAGCACACACACATTACTGCGCATGAGGATATGGGTTCAGGCCCCCACACCCCGCCTTGGAGGGGCACTTTAAGTGATGAAGCAGGTCTGCAGGTGTCTCTCTTTCTCGCCCTCTCCCTTCTCAATTTCTGTCCTATCAAATAACAAATTAAAAAAGGAAGAAAGACAAATGTGTTTGTCATGACAGGGCTGAGCCGTAGTGATAACCCTGCTGGCAATAAAAAAACAATTAAAAGCCTGCGATGTGTGAGGTCCAGGACACCATTCCCAACACTAGGTATGCCAGGGCAGTGCTCTAGTGTCTCTTCTCTTTTAGTAAATAAATAAATAGATTAATTAATTAATTAATTAAACATTTTAAAAGTTCTTAACTATTCTCAATAAAAATGTAACAGTGCATCAAGATACCATCTTTTTATATATAGGAGAATGGAACAAAAGCTATAAATCCTTATCTGGAACCAGAAAAGACCTAGAATTGCTAAATAATCTTGAGAAGAAGGAACAGAAATGGAGGCAGCACACTCCCAGATCTCAGATCATATTATAAGACCATTATAATCAAAACTGCTTGGCACTGGAACATAGACACACTGACCAGTGGAATAGAATTGAGAGCCCAGAAGTAACCACACCTACAGACATCTATTCTTTGACAAAAAAGCCCAAACTATTAAATGGCAAAAGGAGAGTCTCTTCAAAAATTGGTGTTGGGAAAAATTGGATTGAAACATGCAGAAGAATGAAACTGAGCCACTATATTTCACCAAACACAAAAGTAAATTCTAAGTGGATCATGGACTTGGATCTTAGACCAGAAACTATTAAATACTTAGAGGAAAATATTGACAGTACTCTTTTCTGTCTAAATTTTATAGATATCTTCAATGACACAAATCCAATTACAAAGAAGACTAAAACAAAAATAAACCAGTGGGACTACATCAAATCAAAAAGCTTCTGCACAGCAAAAGAAACCACCACCAAAAGAGACCCCCTACAGAATGAGAGAAGATCTTTACATGCCATACATCAGACAAGAGTTTAATAACCAAAGTATATAAAGACCTCACCAAAATCAGCAACAAGAAAACAAGTGACACCATTCAAAAATGTGGAGAGAATATGAACAGAATATTCACCAAATAAGAGATACAAAAGGCCAACAAAACATGAAAAAATGCTCCAAGTCATTGATTGTCAGAGAAATTCAAATAAAGACAACCATGAGATACCACTTCACTCCTGTGAGAATGTCATAATTCAGAAAAGGTAACAGAAACAAATGCTGGAGAGGTTGTGGGGACAAAAGAATCCTCCTGCGCTGCTGGTGGGAATGTCAATGAGTCCAATCTCTGTGGAGAATAGTCTGGATAGTCTGGAGAACTCTCAGAAGGCTAGAAATGGACCTACCCTATGATCCTGCAATTTCTCTCCTGGAGATAGATCCTAAGGACCCAAACATACCCATCCAAAAAGATTTGTGTATATCTATGTTCATAGCAGCACAATTTGTAACAGCCAAAACCTGGAAGCAACCCAGGTGTCCAACAACAGATGAGTGGCTGAGCAAGTTGTGGTCTCTATACACAATGGAATACTACTCAGCTATTAAACATGGTGACTTCACCATTTTCAGCTCATCTTGGATGGAGCTTGAAGAAATCATGTTAAGTGAGATAAGTCAGAAACAGAAGGATGAATATGGGATGATCTCACTTATAGACAGAAGATGAAAAACAAGATCTGAAGGGAAAACACAAAGCAGAATTTGGACTGGGTTTGGTGTTTTGTACCAAAGTTAAAGACTTTGGGGTGAGAAGGGAGGGGAGTATTCAGGTCCTGGAACATGATGGCAGAGGAGGACTTAGAGGAGGTTGAACTCTTGTGTGGAAAACTGAGAAATGTTACACATGTACAAACTATTGTATTTTACTGTTGACTGTAAACCATTAATCCCCCAATAAAGAAATAAATAAGGGGGGAAGAGTAGCTGTAGTTGGTGTACTGCATCAAAGTAAAAGACTCAGGAGTGGGGGGAAGTTTCAGGTCCTGAACCATGTTGGTGGAGGAGGACCTAGAGGGGGTTAGATTATCTGGAAAACTGAGAAATGTTACACATGAGCAAACAACTGTGTGTTGCTATCAACTAAACCATTAATCCCCCCTCAATAAAGAAAAAAATATAGGGGAGTCGTTTGGTAGCGCAGCAGGTTAAGTGAACATGGTGCAAAGTGCAAGGACTGGCTTAAGGATTCCAGTTCGAGCCTCTGGCTCCTCACCTGCAGGTGGGGGGGTCGCGTCATAGGCCATGGAGCAGGTCTGCAGGTGTCTATTTTTCTCTCCCCCCTCTGTCTTCCCCTCCTCTCTCCATTTCTCTCTGTCCTATCCAACAACAACGGCATCAATAACTACAAAATAAAACAAGGGCAACAAAAGGGAATAAATATTTTTTTTTAAAAAAGAAAAAATGTAATAGTACTGTGAAAAGGACAAGAAAGAATATAGAAAATATCTGTACTTTTTTTGCTTAGAAACATAAAGTCTAACTTTTAAAAATTTCAGTGAAGTATGTCTTTCAACAGGGATTTTAGTATTTATAAGCCTACAAATATGTTATAGCACCTTGAGCTTTCTTACATTGCATCTCTTCAGAAAAAACATTCAACAGCATGGGAAATAAAATTACAACTGAAAGAATCTTGCAGTTTGAATATAACAAGTCACATCTTTAGAAATTTTACCTGTCTTGAACTAACTTTCATCATGGCAGTCCAGATAAGCAAAAAAAGTGGGGTAACCTGCTTTAATAGAAATTGTGATGTGTGGGGAGTCGGGCGGTAGAGCAGCAGGTTAAGCGCAGATGGTGTGAAGCACACAAGGACTGGCTTAAGGATCCCAGTTCGAGTCCTGGCTCCCTACCTGCAGAGGAGTCACTTCACAGGTGGTTAAGCAGGTCTGCAGGTGTCTATCTTTCTCTCCCCCTCTCTCTCTTCCCCCATCTCTCTCCATTCTCTGTCCTATCCAACAAAGATGACAAAAACAACAATAATAACTACAACAATAAAAAACAACACAGGCAACAAAAGGGAATAAATAAATAAATAATAATTAAAAAAAAAGAAATTGTAATGTGTGGACTAGTGATGCCCATTGAATCACAATTTGAAGTTATTTATTGATCAAGAAAGATTAAATTGCATTCAGATTACATTTAAATGTTTGTTGTTACAGTATTCAAAATCTGAAAAGATAATTCTAAGGATCTTACTAAATTTCTTTAACTCTATTTTCAGTCTTTAACTCTACTTTCAGTAGTCACATAATGCAATATAATTCAAATATAATGTAAAGAATATAAAGTATTTATAAGACTAGAGTGAAATTTTTCCTTTAGTAATTTAAGTTTTCCTTTAGTAATTTAAATTTCTCCTTTAGTAATTTAAAATGACAGAGTGGACGAAAATAATTTTTTTTCCTTAAAAGATTCTATGTGGTTTATCCTAAAAGGTTTTTACCGCTCATCTACCTGTCGGGAAATTGTGAGGATGTGGTAGAGTCTGACAGGGATTAACCTGAGGAGTGTGTCTATCCTGTCAGTCTCTCTCTCTACCAAGAGGTTGAGCAAGAAGGGACAGGAGTAACCCCAAAGGTGTGCCCCATCTTATCAGACTCCCTGCCTCACAAAGCACCCTGCATTCCTGATACTATGGCCATTAGATAAAAAGAAAGGGGGCGATGTTGGCAAATTGTGAGGATGTAGTTGAGCTTGGCAGGGCTTGACTTGAGGGGATATCCATCCTCTGTCTTATCAGATTTGCTATCTACATAATCATTGTTTTGCCTGAAAGACCCCCACCCATTCCATTCCTCTGATCTATTTTCTTTCTACCCTCAAGACCCTCCCTGCCTGCAGGGTATTATTATTAATCCTACCAGTTAAAACCCTCGCAACAGTTGCTAAGGAAGTTCCTACATTTCCCAGCCCTTTTTGCCTTTCTCTGCCCCTTTCCAAAGCATGTCTAGCCATTTCCATTTCTGACTTGCCACTTCCAGGTCTGCCCTTTAAAAGCCTTGGCTCTCTGATCAATAAAGAATTGAATTGCCTCACCACCACAAGTCCATTCCTGAGTCGTCTCTCTCATGTCACTGAGTTGAGTAGCATCCCAGGCTGGCTCCTGTCACGTTCTCTCAACCCAGAGAGTATGCGCCCGGGAAGAGGTACCCCCACGCTAGCCCAGCATCTACCTACAGAACACCTGTCATCCATATTCCTGTGTGCCATCTATTTGCTTATGTTTAACAACGTTAAACAACTTGAAAGAAGATGAAAGGTAATGACAATGATAATGTGCTTAGTAGGGTCACTCATTTGATTGGCCTTTTACTTTCTTGATAGCTAGGACCAAATCAAAATAGGAACTAACCGAGACAGACTTCATAATTAGCAGAAAGGAGAAGAGGCAAACCTATTTCCCAAGACATATGTCATCCTCATAGGCATTACATAGAATAACGTTTTCTGCTGAGATTCCCAAAAGATCATTTGGTAATAAAATCATATCGTTAAGCAACACAAAATGCCCTGCTTTGCTTAAGAACAGAAAAGAAGATCAAATGTCTTATGAATCTTTCTTAAACTTTAATAAAACTGGATATATAATCCTAAAAGCCAGCTCAGTATAGGGGTTTCTTTAAAAAAATCTGTTTATTTTTATGTTTATTTATTTATGATACAAAGTCACATGTGATGCCAGGGTTTGAACTCAAGACCTCAGGCTTGAAAATCCAGTCCCTTTACCCACTGTGCCACCTCACAGGTGAAATCAGAGAACTCACTGTGAAGGGGTCAGGAGATGGCACACCTGGTTAAGCATACACATTACAGTGCACAAGGACCCAGGTTCAACCCCCTGGTCCCCACCTGCAGGGAGAAAGCATCATGAGTGGTGAAGCAAGGCTGTAGGAGTCTCTCTGTCTCTTTCCCTATCCCCCCGTCTCAATTTTTCTCTATATATACAATAAAAATGATTATACAATAATAAAAGATTAAAAGAAAAACTCACTGTGACTTGCTTATTCATAAACCAGCAACAGAAAGAGATAGGTTGTCCTACATAGAGCCTCTGGCTTTGAACAAGTCCTACAGCTAATTTTTGTTTATTTGTTTTTTCTTTTTGTTTTTTATTGATCCCAGAGTCATCACTGAGATTTGGTACAAATCTACCACTCCCAGTGTCTGAGTTTTTTGTTTATTTGTTGTCTGTATTTTTCTGTTTTCTTTTTCTTTTTTTTTATATTTTATTTTTATTTATTTATTCCCTTTTGTTGCCCTTGTTGTTTTATTGTTGTAGTTATTATTGTTGTTGTCGTCGTTGTTGGATAGGACAGAGAGAAATGGAGAGAGGAGGGGAAGACAGAGAGGGGGAGAGAAAGACAGACACCTGCAGACCTGCTTCACCGCCTGTGAAGTGACTCCCCTGCAGGTGGGGAGCCGGGGTTCAAACCGGGATCCTTATGCCGGTCCTTGTGCTTAACCTGCGCTTAACCCGCTGCGCTAAGCCGACTCCCATTTTTATGTTTTCTTTCTTTTTTATTTTTCTCTTTTGCTTCTTGAGAGAGGCAGAGAAAAATTGAAAGGGGAGGGGGAGATAGAAAAGGAGAGAAAAACAAAGACACCTGCATCCCTGCTACACACTGATCATGGATCATGAAATGCCCCTGCTCTCCACAAGTGGGAAGTGGGCACTGAAACCCAGGCCCTTACTCAAAGTAACGTGTATTCTCACCGGTGATTTGGTGCATACCTGTAGTCGTTCTAGTCCTGTCTTGTTTCAGTCCCAGGTGGTCTCCTTTGGTATTCCTAGTTGATCGGGAGAGGAGAGGAGAGAAACAGATCTGCTGCTGGTAGCCCCGCCTCCTATCGTAACATGTGTATTCTGTCCTATGTGCCGTCACTGAGTCTCAGCATTGGTTTTTCATTTTTGTTTTTTGTTGTTGAATGGCGATAGCCAGAAATTGAGAGGAAGGAGGTGATTGAGAGACAAAGACACACCTGCAACCCTACTTCACCACTTGTGAAGTTTCCCTCTGCAGGTGGGGTGCAGACAATATTTTTGTCCAACTCCATGTTAGCTATGAAACTCAAGCACAATAGGAAAGTCGTAGGACTCTAGAAACATACCTAAAATAGACATCCTAGCTTCTTTCCACCCTAAAACCCCTATCTTTATCTACTCTCCACCTACTTTTTGGTTGCTGTTCATTAATCATTTTGTCCTGCTTTATATTTTACTGCCTTTCAGCCACCAAATTGCAGACAATACAAGGATTCCAACCTGACTTCCTAGGGCAGGAGGTGTCTGTCTTTCTCTGCCCCATCTGTCTTCCCCTCTTCTCTCTATTTCTCTCTGTCCTATCCAACAATGATGACATCAGTAACAACAATAATAACTCCAACAATAAAAAAAAACAAGGGCAACAAAAGGGAATAAATAAATAAATATTAAAAAGAAAGAAAAAATGACAAGTTATTCAGGTACTAAGTGGCTGAGATAATCCTGTTGACAAAAATAAATAAATAAATAATAAAAACCAGCCCAGGAGCAGTGAACTCAAACCACACAAAGCACAACACCATAACATAACACACAGAACAAAATCTCAACTTCTCCATTTGGTGCTTTCAATTCATGACTATGTTAACATTTGGTTAGGGAAGTTGGTTGCTTCTCTAAATGCTGAATTTGCATTTTTTAACCCACCTCAGCAGCAGGCTGTGGAAGCCCTCTGCTAGTGTCTTACAATCTGGCTTTGGGGTTTTGTTTGTTTGTTTGTTTGTTTTGTTTTTTACCAGAGCACTACTCAGCTCTGGCTTTCAGTGGTGTAGGTACTGAACCTGGGACTTCATAGCCTCAGGCTGGAAAGTCTCTTTGCATAACCATTATGCTATCTAGCATATCTCTTTTCCTCTTTTTGCTAAAATCAGCTCCTTTGGATGTCATCATGAAATTGGAGATTTCCAGCATAATGGTTATGCAAAGAGATTCTCATGCCTGAGGCTCCAAAGTCCCAGGTTCAATCCCTCACACTACCATAAACCAGAGTTGATCGGGGTTAAATAAATTAATAGATAAATAAATAAATCTCCAGCCTGCCAAACCCAGGGACTATCTCTTAGACCTTCCTTGACCCCACATGGCTACTCCTTTCTCCTGAAACCCTGACATGAATTAGAATCCGTTATCAAAACTATGATTCTTTGGCATAAGGATTACTGTAGGTTGAAAGCTATTGAAAAGCAACAAATAGAAAGAGGCTCTCTACCCTCCTCTTTGCCTCGAGGCAAGGAATACATTTCCTTTGATGCAGGAGGCCCTCTTCCCTGCTCCAGCATCAAGAGTTGAAAACCAGCATTCGACACAGAAAATGGGAACAACATATGAACCTGAACAGTCACTAAAACAGTCCTTATTTGCCACAAATTTCCACCTCTCCTCACCCCCCGAATTCCTCTTCTTTTGTCTTGTCACTTCTCCACAAATTTATTTTCCGTGGTGTTCAGATAATGGGGATCATACCATGCCCCTGTGGGTTCTTCAGAGACAGGACAATAACTAATCAAGTGTCAGGCAGAAAAAGTAAAGAGGAGAGGTCTTTGGTCTATTTTGATTTGATTTTGGTGGGTAGTGTTCAATGATGGCCTAGTTTCACTTTTCCTGCACGTAGCACATGCAGCCCTGTGTGCATAGCTGCGTTATTCACAAGAGCAGATGACAGCCTAAAGAAGCTGTGTGGTACATAGTCCATGAAATACAAAAAAAGATAATATTGTGTCCTTTGTGACAAAATGGATGGAACTGGGGGAGATTATGTTGAGCGAAATAATTAAAGAGGTGAAAAACAACTACGGGGGGGGGGGGGACGACAGGCGGTGGCCCACCTGGTTAAGTGCTCATATTACAGTGTGGAAGGACCCAGGTTTGAGGCCCTGGTCCCCACCTGCAGGAGTGGTGAAGCAGGGCTGCAGGTCTCTCTCTCTCCCTCTAAATAAAAATATCCACTTAAAAATTGTATTATCTTTATTTATATATTGAATAGAGACAGTCAGAAATCAAGAGGGAAGAGGGTGATAGAGAGGGAGAGAGACCTGTAACACTTCTTCATCACTCACAAAGCGTTCCCCCTGTAGGTGGGGGCCAGGGACTTGAACTTGGGTCCTTGTGCAACACTGTAACATGTGCATTCAACTAAATGCACCACCACCTGGCTGATAAATAAAAATATTTAAAAAGAAATAAAAAAACAAACTACCAGATGGTTTCACTCATATGTGGAATTTAGAGATCTGATTTACATGAACTTGCAAAAAAAAAAAATCCAAACAAAACAGAAGCAAGCAAATGGTAAGACTTATGAGAACTATTGTGATTATCTTAAGGAGGTGGGAGGCTAGGGATACACAATTTAGGTGATGGGTGTGCTGTGGAACGATACACTGTCATCTTAAAATCTTGTAACAAACTAGAAATAGCAAATAAAAAAATTTAAAAGCAAGCATTTGTGTTTATATCCAACTAGCACTGAGCAATGAATATTTCTCAGGACAACCAGCAAGAAGAAGAAGCCGAAACAGAGGTATACAGGGGCACTCCTGGCTGACAACAGGAAGACTGGTTCTCATTGTATACACAGGGTTCCTGTCTGGGCAGGCGACAAAAGGTACCATGCTTTGAAATTGGACTTGAGAAACTCTCTTTGAGCTCCGAGTGTTGTACATGAAACCAGTATAACTTTGGAGCTCCTAAAACCTTTAGCAATGGATGGATTCTTTGCCTTCAATGTGTCATACCTTGATCCTACACAGGTATTTTTCCCTACATTTAAATTTTTGGGCACCTGGCTGAGTGCACACCTTGCATTGCACAAGGACCCAGGTTCAAGCCCCCAGACCCCACCTGCAGGAGGGAAGCTTCACAAGCAGTGAAGCAGTGCTGCATCTCTCTCAGTCTCTCTCTCTCCCCCCTTCCCTCTCAACATTTCTCTGTTTCTATACAAAATAAATAAATACATTTTAAAAATTCTGGAAAACTTGTGGTAAAGCTAGGGGAAGCTCAATGAGCACTAATGCACATCACACAAGAGACATTTTATTTCTTCATCAGATTAGTTTTACTTTTAGACAAGTTGGGGGAGGCAGCCGTTCTTACAGTCACTGTTAGAAAAGCAGAACTTAAGCATCAAGAGGAAAGGGGAGGGAAGTGCAGAGCCACTGGGAATGGCCGGTCAGTTGGATGGTACTTTTTTTTTTTTTTTTTTTTAGTGATTTAATGATGCTTAACAAGATTATAATAGGGAGACAATTTCATATTGTCTTCCACTAGATACAGAGTTCTGTGTCCCATCCCTCCATTGGAAGCTTCCCTATTCTCCTCTGGGAATATGGACCAAAGTTCTTTATGGGGTGCAGAAGGCGGAAGATCTGGCTTCTATAATTGCTTCTTCACTAGACATGGCGTTGGCAGGTGGATCAGTCGCCTCAGCCTGGTCTTATCTTTCCCTAGTGGGGTAGGGGTCTGGAGAGGTGAGATTTGAGGACGCATTGGTGAGATCATTCGCCCAGGGAAATCAGGATGGAATTATAGTAATTTTTGTCTGAGCTTGATAGTTAACATGCAGCTGAACTAAATGTATCATCTGGGATGATGGTGTCAGAGTTGAGAATAGGGCTGAAAGCTGAATCAGGACAGAGTATAGATTGCTCTGAAACATGAACAAAGTATCTAAATGCCATTAGCTGTGCTATGTGCACTTGGGACCAGGTGGTGGCGCACCTGATTAAGTGTTCACATTACTATGTGCACTTAACCCTGCGCACCATGGCCTGGCCCCCATACCTACCATTAGTTGTTAACCCCATTCATCTGACTTTGGGCCCATAGATATTCCTATTTATCACAGGAGCCTGTGCAACCTCTGCATCCCCACCAGTCTGAACTCATTCCAGTCACAGCTGGGAACATTCTAGGCTGCTCTCATTTCGCACCTGTCTTCTTTGAGCGGCAGAGTACACTGACCCAGCCTCCCTTTGGAGAAAGTGGGGCAGTCCCTACCATTATTGTTCAATTATTCAGGGCAAGGTCCTGGGGAGGTCCACAAGAGGGCTTATGATGATGTTTCTGATGGAAGTGACCAGTGATGGTGGAGATCGGGATCTGTTAGAGGTCTAGGCCCATCCTTTCTATGTGGGAATCCCAGGATTCCCTGACTAGGCTCGCAGGTGGCCTGGTAGTGACCAAAAAGGCCATCACTAAATGAGCCAGTCTCTTGCTCTTATCCAGATTTTGCAGCCTCTTCTTTATCTGATGAGCTTAGACTTTCTGCCACTTGTTAAATCATTGAGTGTCATTTGTTGTATTCAACCAGTATTGGATTTTTGCAGTCTGGCCTCAAGTTGGGGAGGGAATAGTGTTTAAGAGGTCTGCGTGAACTTTAAAGGATAGGAATACAACTAGGGGTTAAGTGGGTTGCCAGCAAACCTTAAGTTTTTCTGCATTTTATTATTATTTTTTATGATTATAATGGAGATTGTCATTGGCGACAAACATTGTGCTTTGTTTGTGTGTGTATATATATATATATATATATATATATATATATATATATATATATATATATATATTTTTTTTTTTTTTTTTTCTGGCAGTATACCTCTTGGCCAATTATATATAATTAATTTTTTTCTGGCAGTGTATCTCTTGGCTAATTATCGCCTGGGCATAGAGAGAGGCTGCAAAACCAGAGAGCAGAAGTTAGGGGAAAGTTGGGTTAAGGCCCGGATGGTGGCCTGGCAGGCCGTGTGTCCCGCCGTGAGGTGGGCGAAGCGCAAAGGAAGCCGGACACGCACGCCGGTCTCCATGGACAACCGCTCCGGGGCGTTGAGTGGGAAGCCGAGTCCGGAACTAAGGTTCCGGTCGTCCTCGAACCTCCTCACACACTTCCGGTAGGAAGCCCGGAAGCCCTGGGGTTTAGTCCTCGCGGAGCACTGCGCAGGCGCGTCGGGATGGGCGGTGGGAGGAGGCGCGTGTGCGCCTGCGCAGTGGGCTCCGCCGCCGGCTCCGGGAGGGGGCAAAACAGACCCGGGCGGACGGCGCGCGCTCCGGGGACTCCCGGCCCGGTGGCTCCCGGCGCGTCGTGGCGGAGGTGAGAGCCCCCGAAACCCGCCTCGGCCTGCCTCACCCCTGCCGCCCCGAGAGGGCCGCGGGACCCGCCACGGGCGAGGGGTCAGGCCCTCCCTGTCCTGCGGGGCCTTCTCCGCCCCCCAGCCGAGGCGCCGCGACCCCCAGCCTCCAGCCCCGGCCCGCGGAACCGCGCTGGGACTTGGGGGCCGGGCCCGGCCCAGGGAATCTCGGCAGCCTCGCGGGGACCCGCCCACCCGGGACGCTGGGGGACCCCGGGGCTGTCATTGTGGGGGGGGAGTGACCCCGGGGGGCTGTCATTGTGGGGGGGGAGTGACCCCTGGGGGGCTGTCATAGTGGGGGGGAGTGACCCCGGGGGGCTGTCATAGTGGGGGGGAGTGACCCGGGGGGGCTGTCATTGTGTGGGGGGGAGTGACCCCGGGGGCTGTCATTGTGGGGGGCGGGCGAGTGACCCCGTGGGGCTGTCATTGTGGGGGGCGGGCGAGTGACCCCGGGGGGCTGTCATTGTGGGGGGCGGGCGAGTGACCCCGGGGGGCTGTCATTGTGGGGGGCGGGCGAGTGACCCGGGGGGCTGTCATTGTGGGGGGCGGGCTAGTGACCCGGGGGGCTGTCATTGTGGGGGGCGGGCGAGTGACCCGGGGGGCTGTCATTGTGGGGGGGGAGTGACCCCGGGGGCTGTCATTGTGGGGGGGAGTGACCCCAGGGGCTGTCATTGTGGGGGGGAGTGACCCCGGGGGGCTGTCATAGTGGGGGGGGGAGTGACCAGGGGGCCTGTCATTGTGGGGGGGGAGTGACCAGGGGGGCTGTCATTGCGGGGAGGAGTGACCCCCGGGGGGCTGTCATTGCGGGGGGGGGGAGTGACCCCGGTGGGCTTTCATTGTGGGGGGGAGTGACCCGGGGGGCTGTCATTGTGGGGGGGAGTGACCAGGGGGGCTGTCATTGCGGGGGGGAGTGACCCCCGGGGGGCTGTCATTGTGTGTGGGGGGAGTGACCATGGGGCTGTCATTGTGGGGGGGGAGTGACCAGGGGGGCTGTCATTGTGGGGGGGGAGTGACCCCGGGGGGCTGTCATTGCGGGGGGGGGAGTGACCCCGGGGGGCTGTCATCGTGGGGGTTGAGTGACCAGGGGGGCTGTCATTGCGGGGGGGAGTGACCCCCGGGGGGCTGTCATTGTGTGGGAGGGAGTGACCAGGGGGGCTGTCATTGTGGGTGTTGAGTGACCAGGGGGGCTGTCATTGCGGGGGGGGGGAGTGACCCCCGGGGGGCTGTCATTGTGGGGGGGGGAGTGACCAGGGGGGCTGTCATTGTGGGGGGCGAGTGACCAGGGGGGCTGTCATTGTGGGGGCGGGGGAGTGACCTGGGGGGCTGTCATTGCGGGGGGGGGGGAGTGACCCCGGGGGCTGTCATTGTGGGGGGAGTGACTCCTGGGGGCTGTCCTCAGGGAGGGCTGTAGAGGTGATCCCGTGCTGCAAGCATGGGGGTGGGGGGTCAGGGGAGCAGCGACCCCGGGGGCTGCCAGTGGGTGGGCAGGAGGGTATCTGGGGAGAAGGGACCCCAGGGGTGGGTGGGGGGATGAGGGCTGTGACTCTGGGGATGGGGCAGACCCCGGGGGAGGGGCATGGGGAAGGGATCAAGGGAGAAGTGACCCTGGGGGGCTGTTATCTGGCGGGGAGGTAGGAGCAGGGACCCCCCCAGGGGGGCTGCCATCGCGGGATGGGGGAGCAGTGACCCCGGGGGCTGCCATGGGGGCGAGGAGTAGCAGTGACCCTGAGGGGTGGCTGTGGGGGGAGCTGCCATAGCGGGGAGGGCTGTCATGACTGGGGGGAGAAGTGATCCTGGGGGCAGCCATTGGGCTGTGTGTGTGGCTTCTGATGGGGGCTGGGGGGTAGGGATGGGGTCATTTCCCCCCTTTTCTTACTGCTTTAGACTATTGAACCCAGAATGATGTGAGAGTGCTCCACCATACATTTGAAAAAAGAACTTTGCAGCTGTGTAACTTGTACATCTGTGATGGCAGATTATGATGTGGGGGGGCGGTCTTGTCAGGTTGGCCTGTTATGGACACCAGCGCAGGCTTCTTCCCCATTGGACAAAATAGGCAGTTTTGTTGGTGGAGTCAGATTTCTTCATTATTTTTGAGCCTGTTTTTTTTTCTTTGAGTTGGATGGCTTGATCCATGAGAAACGCGTCACGTATACATTTTCATCTACTTCATTATTTTTCTCTTTTTCTAGTGTGGGCTGTGTGGTGGCGCACCTGGTTGAGCACACATGTTATAGTGCACAAGGACCCGAGTTCAAGCCCCCCAGTTTCCACCAGAAACTGCTCAGCTGACAGGTGGTGGCACCCGGGGTTAAACCTGGGAACTTTTTTTCCCCTTCCCCCCCCTTCACTGGATATTAAATTGCGTGTTTAGTGTCAGTTGTTTTATTTTTATTTTTCTGTAATGGGGAATGAAGAGAAAACAAAACAAAAAAACTAAGGACCAGGCGGTAGTGCACCTGTTTAAGTCTACACACTACAACGCAAGGACCCGGGTTCAAATCTCTGGTCCAGACCCCACCTGCAGGGGAAGCTTCAGGAGTGGTGACGCAGGGCTGCAGGGGTCTCTCCGTCTCCCTCTCCGTCTCCCTCTCCGTCTCTTCTCAATTTCTCTCTGTTGGATCCAATAACAAGTAAATAAAAATATTTTTAAAAAGAAAATAACAATTCTATCATTTAAAGATAACCAGCCATAGTTACTTAAAACTTTTACCCTCCCCCCCCCCCATTCACACACTGTCACGGGTGTCACGGATGTCACGGGTGAGAGAGGAAGTTGCAAAACCAGGCAGCAGGTTCAGTTAGGGGGAATGTTGGGTTTCCCAGTTGATGCTGAGGCAGGAAACAGGAATCTTTACTCCCTGGTATTTTCTGAAAGAAATTCTACGTGCAATAGCATTGCCAGCTTTTGCTGAAATTGTGCTTTAGGCATTTTTTCTGTTTATTAAAAAAAAAATTGTGCTGCCAAGAACATATGTGTACACAGATCTTTTTGGATGGATGTGTTGGGTTCCTTAGGATATATCCCCAGGAGAGGAATTGCAGGGTCCTAGGGCAGGTCCATTTCTAGCCTTCTGAGAGTTCTCCAGACTGTTCTCCACAGAGGTTGGACCAATTGACATTCCCACCAGCAGTGCAGGAGGGTTCCTTTGACCCCACACCCTCTCCAGCATTTGCTGCTGTTACCTTTTCTGATGTATGACATTCTCACAGGAGTGAAGTGGTATCTCATTGTTGTCTTGATTTGCATTTCTCTGACAATCAGAGACTTGGAGCATTTTTTCATGTGTTTCTCGGCCTTTTGGATCTCTTCTGTGGTGAATATTCTGTCCAAGTCCTCCCCCCATTTTTGGATGGGGTTATTTGTTGTCTTGTTGTTGAGTCTGGCAAGCTCTGAAAAACAAGATTAGAAAAGAAAACACAAGTTGAACCTGAAATGGAATTGGAGTATTACACCAAAGTAAAAGACTCTGGGGTGGGTGGGTGGGTGGGGAGAATACAGGCCCATGAAAGATGATGAATGACATAGTGGGGGTTGTATTGTTAAATGGGAAACTGGGGAATGTTATGCATGTACAAACTATTGTATTTACTATTGAATGTAAAACATTAATTCCCCAATAAAGAAGTAAATTATTAAAAAAAAGAGACTAGAACCTCGATTTCTAATTACAGAAGAAATACATCATCAAAATATCTTTTAATAGTTACACTACAGAGTTTCATTCTCAGTTATCAACCCCATGTGTCATGTTACATAAAATAATAGCGGCGCAGCTTAAGCCGGCAAGTTTCAGGATCCCTTTACACACTTGAAGATGAATAGGAACTGAAAGTTTTCAAATGAATATTAACCATCTTAATAATTAGAAACTTTAGTGAGTAGAGTAACAAATCCATTAGACATTAAACTGTTATAAGTAAAGAAAATACTTTTATTAAAAAACTAGTGTGGGCTGCGTGGAGGTGCACCTGGTTGAGCGCACATGTTATATAGTGTGCGAGGACCCCGGGTTCAATCCCCCCAGTCCCCACCTGCAGGGGGAAAGCTTTACAAGTGATGAAGAAGGACTAAAGGTGTGTCTCTGCCTATCTCCCTCTCTCTATCACCCCCTTCCCTCTCGATTTCTGGCTGTTTCTATCCAGTAAATAAAATTAATGTAATAAAAAAATTTAATTTTTTATTATCTTTATATATTGGATAAAGACAATCAGAAATCCAGAGGGAAGGGGGAGATGGGGACAGAGACACCTGCAACATTGCTTCACCACTCGCAAAGCTTTCCTCCTGCAGGTGGGGCCTGGGGCTTGAACCGGTTCCTTGGCATTGTCACATGTGTGCTCAACCAGGTGCACCACCACCTGGTCCCAAAATTTTTGTAATTAATTAAAATTTTAATGGGGGGGCAGGGAGGTAGGTCAGCCTGTTGAAGCACCAACACGCACACCTGGGCCCCCAAAGACCTACGATTCAGTGCCCAGCACCTCCTGCTGCCAGAGCTGAAACTCAGTGAGGTTGTTTTCCATTTCGCAAGGCATTTTAGTATCTAGCATTATAGAAGACAGCTGGACCCTTATATTTATTTTTGTGTTCAGTTTGGTGAGGCTTATTAAGAAAATTCGGACATGCATAGAAAGGGTTTGGAAAAGAACCATACAGAACTCCTAAAAAGCTTGTGGAAGCTGCCAGCCGTCCTTGAGCTGCAGTTTGATAAAACCGATTAACCATTTTTTGTTTATTTTAAATACATATGTATAAAATGCAGTGTATATAAAATATAAATTTACATAGGTAACTTTTCTTTTTTTATGGTGAAGGATTGAACTTGGGACTTTGGAGCCTCAGGCATGAGAGTCTCTTTGCTTAACCATTATGCTGTCTCCCCAATTCTTAACCATTGAAATTTTACAGGCCTTTTGGCTTTAAAAAGTTCTTTTTTTAAAAAAATGATTTATTATTAGATAGAAGCAGAGAAATTGAGAGGGGAGAGGGAGAGAGACACCTGCAGCCCTGCTTCATGGGGCGAGTTCTTTGTAATTCTAGATGCATTCTTACTTCAGAATCCAACACTGCACTCACTGTACCACCTCCTGAGGCGCACATGCAATGCATTCTTAATAGGCATGTTTGGGTCTAGGTTGTTCCAGCTAATGACTGGGTGAAAAATCTTGGCATATTCTCGGTTATTTTTGAATTATTATTGTTTTTTAAATATTTATTCCCTTATGTTGCCCTTGTTTTATTGTTGTAGTTATTAATGATGTCCTCATTGACGAGAGAAAGACAGACACCTGCAGACCTGCTTCACTGCCTGTGATGTGACTCCCCTGCAGGTGGGGAGCCAGGGGCTCGAACCAGGGATCCTTATACTGGTCCTTGCACTTTGCACCATTTTTTAATGATTTTTTTCAAGTCCTAAAAACAAAATTGTTGGATCAATTTTAAGAAGCTTTTTTGGAATGTGGACACATACTGCCGCATCACTTCCCAGATAGGGTATCCCTTAGACTTTGACTACCCCCTTACCAGTAGTGAGTAGCCTCGTTTTTATTATTCTTTTTTCTTTTTTTAAAATTTATTTCTTTATTGGGGAATTAATGTTTTACATTCAACAGTAAATACAATAGTTTGTACATGCGTAACATTCCCCAGTTTCCCATATAACAATACAACCCCTACTAGGTCCTCTGTCATCCTTCTTGGATCTGTATTCTCCCCACCCACCCACCCCAGAGACTTTTACTTTGGTGCAATATGCCAATTCCAGTTCAGGTTCTACTTGTGTTTTCTTGTCTGATCTTGTTTTTCAATTTCTGCCTGAGAGTGAGATCATCCCATATTCATCCTTCTGTTTCTGACTTATTTCACGTAACATGAATTTTTATTTTATTTATTTTATTTATTTTTTCTATTTTATTATTTTTTTAAGAAAGGATTAATTAACAAAACCATAGGGTAGGAGGGGTACAATTCCACACAATTCCCACCACCCAATCTCCATATCCCACCCCCTCCCCTGATAGCTTTCCCATTCTCTAGCCCTCTGGGAGCATGGACCCAGGGTCACTGTGGGTTGCAGAAGGTGGAAGGTCTGGCTTCTGTAATTGCTTCCCCGCTAAACATGGGCGTTGACTGGTCGGTCCATACTCCCAGTCTGCCTCTCTCTTTCCCTAGTAGGGTGGGTCTCTGGGGAAGCAGAGCGCCAGGACACATTGGTGAGGTCTTCAGTCCAGGGAAGCCTGGCCGGCATCCTGATGACATCTGAAACCTGGTGACTGAAAAGAGAGTTAACATACGAAGCCAAACAAATTGTTGAGCAATCATGGACCCAAAGCTTGGAATAGTGGAGAGGAAGTGTTAGGGGGACACTCACTGCAAACTCTAGTGTACTTCTGCTTTCAGGTATATATTTTGCAGTAGTTTATGGATACGTGTGAACATATGCTCTCTCTCACAGAAACTAGTGTATATCTAGGTTTTGGGACTTTGTTAGAAAGTGAACCACCTGAGATGAAATTAGAGTATACTATGAAAGGAAAGGTCTCACCCGAGTAATGAAGTTGAAGGGTTGTCATTCCACACGTGAAGTCTCTGGACACAGTCTGAAGTGAAGCATGTTGAGGTGGCAATCGTTGTGTTGATTAGGTTGTGATCGGCAGGTGCAATATTATTTGATATGGATTGGGAGAGGCATACGGGGAAGTGGGCCCTATCCAAGGGTTCCAGGACTGGGGGAAGTAGAGGCTCTATAGTGGAGATGTGAGGTTCCTGCTGTCTTAGGGTTCAAACAGACAATCAATAGTTAATGTTATCATCACATTATTTGGTAATTGGGTTAACTTTGAAAAGTCCTTTTGTTAGGGTTTGCTGTACAGTACCAGTACCTTGTATATAGCTGTGCTATTGGTTGCTTCTGATCTACTTGGTCTAGGCTTTTGAGAGAGTCCGCATATCAAATACACAGCCTATATATTAAAAAGATTCAGTTTGTGTTTTGAAAAACTTCGAGACATACAATTTTCCCCCTCGTATTAATTAACTAGTGATTTATATGACTACATTTTACTAGGAGTGTACGTAAACACCATTCCCACCACCAAAAGACTGTGACCCATCCCTCCCACCCACTCCCACCCCCCACTGTCCCAGGAAGCTGCATGTCTACCCCTCACCACAGGGTTTTTACTTTGGTGCCCTACTTATAATTTGGTCAGGTCCTGCTTTTAGTTTCCCTTTCAGATCTTCTTAGTCAACTTCTGTTGATGAGTGGTATCATCCCATACTCATCTTTATCTTTCTGACTTATCTCACTTAACATAATTCCTTCTAGCTCTGTCCAAGATGGGTCAGAGAAGGTGGGTTCATTGTTCTTGATAGCTGCATAGAACATGAATTTTTCAAGGTCCATCCAAGATCGGCTGAAAACGGTGAAGTCACCATTTTTTATAGCTGAGTAATATATATATATATATATATATATACCACAACTTGCTCAGCCACTCATCTGTTGTTGGACACCTGGGTTGCTTCCAGGTTTTGGCTATTACAAATTGTGCTGCCAAGAATGTATGAGTACACAGATCTTTTTGGATGGATGTGTTGGGTTCCTTAGGATATATCCCCATAATTATTATTTTAGAGATAAATTATACCCTGCTTTATTTTATTTTATTTATTATTGGACAGAGACAGAGAGAAATTGAGAGGGGAGGGTGATAGGGAAACAGAGAGACACCTGCAGACCTGTTTCACCACTTGTGAAACTTCCCCTTGCAGATGGGGACCAGGGGCTTGAACCCAGGTCCTTGCACACTTTAATGAGTATGTTTAACCAGGTGCGCTACCGCCTGGCCCCCTCCCTGTTTTTGTTTTTTTTTTTAAGAACAAATCCACTAAAAAAAAAAAAAAAAGAACAAATCCACTGTTAAAATATGTCACAGACTTGAAACAGCAAACAGACTGGCTATCTTATGATTTCAAAGTAGTATGTTGATAAAAAGATGAGGTCCTTATCAAGATGACAAGGAACTGGAAGAGGAATAAGTAGAATGTGAAGGCCTCAGGCAAAAGTGGTATTTGGTGAGAGGGTGATGGCTCCCTGCCTTTGCTTTGTTGGAGGCAGGGTGCCTTCTGCCCCTTGACTTGCTTGCTATTTCTCATTTGACCATCCTGGTGCCTAGGGACTGTCCTATTCGGGCTGTTACTTCCATATAAGCAGAGCATTTTCATGATCAAAGAAGAAGCCCATAGCACGGCAGGCAGTCACCATCATTGCAGGAGGATCCATCCCTTCTGCCCTTTATCACTAAGAAAAAGCAGGGCTGTGCAGATAGCATAGTGGTTCTGCGAAAGGCTTTGATGTCTGAGGCTTTGAGGTCCCAGGTTCAGTCCCAAATACCACCGTAAGCCAGAGATGAGCAGTACTCTGGTCTCTTTCCTCTGTCTGTATCTTTCTCACCAAAATAAAACAGTGTTTTGAATAAAAGAATCAGCTCAGACTGGTAAAGTCACAGTGACAAATAAATAAATAAATAAATCCATGCTATAAGCCAGTAGGCAACAAAATGCTGTGTGTTATAAGCGACTGTAAGCACACTGGGTGTTTTTCATCATCTTCCAAGTTGTCCGTTCCTGTTACGTACTCATAATCCAGTTCTCAAGTTTTTCTAACAGATTTTTGTTTTCTTTTATGATGAAATAGTGCACACTGTAATTAGAATAATTATCCTCGTGAGAGAGAGAGGAGCCCTGCTCAGTTCTGAGCACTGGGGATTGAACCCTATCTAGGCATGAAAGTCTGACGTGCTACCTGTGTTTATCTCCCCAGCCCATGGTATGATTTTAAAGAAAATGCACAGTTACTATTCTCTTGTTCACAAAAACAGTACAATTTTGGGAAAAGCAAAGTACTGTAGAAACACAATTACATAGATACTCTTTTTCAAAATAATATTTTTATTGAGTTAAATTGGGCTTATAACGTTGTTTCAGGTGTTGCAACACTGAAATCCTACACGTGTAAACACTGTGTAAACACCAAGTCTCCTACCTCACACTTGAACTATGCACTCGATACCCCTTTCACCCAATCCTAAGTTTCATGAACAGTGAATGTTTTCCCCTGTGCCTTTGCTAATACTATTTTTACAGTTAGTAGTTTCGTATTTTTGAAGTTTAGCGATTTGATGTTTTTTTTTTTTCATCAAGTAAATTATTGTACTTTTGGGGCGGTAGAATTACATATAACTTTGTGCAAAGTTTTGTTCAGAGTAACTTTAGGAACACTGTCATTTGATGTCAGGCTCCTGTCCTCATTCTTACTTCTTGGGCAGTCTCATTCACTGACAGCTTGTGGACTGCCAGTTTCCAAAGCTTTTATCTGTCTCACACTTCTCTCCTGCATTCCTGATCTCTATGGTCAACTGCCTATTGGCAGATGTTCTCAAAGTACTTAAAACACCTATCTAAACATCTGCTCCTGTCTTCCCTCAGGCTTCTTTGTAGTGCCTGCTAAGGTCATGGGTGTAGCCATCTGGGTCTGCTCAGTGATCCTGGTGGCAGTCTTCCTCTGAGTTTACTTTCTCTGCCCACTTTTTTTTTTAAATCTACTTACTTTTCACCAGCACGTCAATGTCTCAGCGTCTTAGGAATCTCCTTACTATTCCTTTTGTTGGGTTTCTGATCAGTCATCCCTATTATTGCCATTTTTTTTTTAATTGTGAAGAGTTTTTTTTTTTTTTTTTTTTAGAAACCAAAGATGGTTTCTAAATGGTAAATATTTGGGTGTAAATCTGATAATATATAAATGAAGAAGACAGCGGGAATACGACCTAAGATATATAAATGAAGAAGACAGCGGGAATACGACCTAAGACAGGTTTTCTTTTCTTCTCTTTTTTTCTTTACTAGGAGATTAATGTTCTATAAGTGTCAGTAAATACAATAGTTCGTACATGCTTAACATTTCTCATTTTTCCACACAACAGTATAGCCCCCATTAGGTCCTCTGCCATCTTGTTCCAGGACCTGAACTCCCCCACCCCCACCCCTGCCACCCACCCCAGAGTCTTTTTTTTTTTAATTTCTTTATTGGGGGATTAATGCTTTACAGCCGCCAGTAAATACAATAGTCTGTACATGCATAACATTTCCCAGTTTTCCACATAACAGTACAGCCCCCACTAGGTCCTCTGCCATCCTTTTCCAGGACCTGCCCCACCTCCCCTCTTTTATTTTGGTGCAATACACTAATTCCAGTCGAAGTTCTGCTTAGTGTTTTCTCTTGTGATCTTGTTTTCAACTTTTGCCTGTGAATGAAATCATCCCACATTCATCCTTCTGTTTCTGACCTAAGACAGGTCTTCATATATATATACATGAACTTCTTTCATATAGTGAACCTGTCGTGTTTTGTGTCCGCTATACATTGTAGATTATTGGCACAGTGAATTCTTTTTAGTTGATTGAAACAGGCAGTATGTACAGTGTAAAAAGACACCATATTCAAAGGTTTCAATGTGCACTGTGTGCACTAACATGCCTTTTGCAAATTATATGTATGTAGATAATATCAAAGTAGATATTACTGAATGACTCATAATTTTTTGAACATGTTTCTGTCTTTTTTTATGAGCAAGAGAGGCCAGAGTACAAAATCTTACTGTCTTAGCCTGCAATTAAAGACAAATAATGTTGAACATGTCTTTCTTTCTTTCTTTCTTTCTTTCTTTCTTTCTTTCTTTCTTTCTTTCTTTCTTCCCTTTTGTTGCCCTTGTTGTTTTATTGTTGTAGTTATTCTTGTTGTCATCATTGTTGGATAGGAAAGAGAGAAATGGAGAGAGGAGGGGAAGACAGAAAGGGGGGAGAGAAAGATAAACACCTGCAGACCTGCTTCACTGCTTGTGAAGTGACTCCCCTGCAGGTGGGAAGCCCGGGCTTGAACTGGCATCCTTAAACATGTTCAAGCACTTCAAGCCACGTGCCTCTTGACACGCTGCGCTACCACCCGACTCCCTATGTTGAACATTAAAAAATTTTTTTTTTATATTTATTACCTCTGTTGTTTTATTGTTGCTTTTGATGTCATCTCGTTGTTGGATAGGACAGAGAGAAATGGAGAGAGGAGGGGAAGACAGACACCTGCAGACAGGCTTCACTGTCTGTAAAGCAACCACTCTGCAAGTGAGGAGCCGGGGGGCTTGAACCTGGATTCTTAAGCCCGGCACTTACGCTTTGCGCCATGTGCGCTTAACCCGCTGGGCCACTGCCGGACTCCTGTTTTTTATATGCTTGTTTGCCACCTGTATATCGTCTTGGCTAAAGTTACTGTTCAGTATCCCACCACACCTCCACACACCCCCTTTTTTTTTTCTTTTACCAGAGCACTGCTCAGCTCTGGCTCTTAGGGTGGTGTGAGTGATTGAACCTGGGGCCTGGGAGCCTCAGGCCTGAGAGTCTGTTTGCAAAATGATTATGCTGTCTCCCCCATCCCATAATGCTTTTATTTTGTCTTAATTGGTGGTAATTATTTGACTTCCTCCGCCTTATCATCCTGCTTACCACTTTGACCTTTGGTTTCTGACTTTCTGTTTGTCGGCCCTTCTACTTTATGTATTTATTTATTTTCACCAGAGAACTGCTCAGCTCTTGTTTATGATGGCGCTGCTGCAACTGAACCTGGGGCCTCAGAGTCTCGGTCATGAGCGTCTGCATAAGCATTATGGTGTCTCCCCTGCCCAAACACCTTCTGCTGTATTTTCAAATTCTTTATCGCCCTGATTTCTGCGCTTACTTTATTCATTTTTTTCTTCTCTCTGACTTTGTTGAAGTTTTTCCCATGGGACTTTTCATCTGGGGAAACATCCTCCAGACCATAATTTTGGAATCTCCATTAGGAAATACAGCCCTCTGTTAGATTTGTGGTTTTCTTCACTCTGTTGTCTTGGTCTTTGATTGCAGGTGATTTCTCTGTATTTTCATTTTGTGGATTCTCTGTGAGGACCAAGGTCTCACAGTGGTGTTCATTATTTTGTCAAATGAGAAGATTTTTGAGATCGTTGGCGTATGGCAGACGGATATGTTATGGAAACTGGATTCCAACATGCTTTCCGGCTGCAGGTATTTCTGCATCGGCTGCCCCTGCCTCTTGCCCTGATTCACAGCTTCTAATTTCCCTTTCTGCTGCTAAAGGTTGTGCAGACAAAATTGTGTAAGATTGTTGTGGCTCCTGGTGTGGTATGGGGTACAGAGGAGGGGGAAACTGGGGTCTTTTTTGTTTGTTTTTCATCGCCGGTACCTTGTGCATGTGCAGTCACACTGCTCCCAGGATCCTTTTCACTCAGAGAGAGAGAGAGAGAAATAGGGAGAAAGAAGCAAGAGAGAGACACCACAGCGTTGGCCCTTGTCTCAGTACCGTGGCACACGCTCTCTTACTTCCATTTGGTGCCAGGGGCTCAAACCTGGCCCATGTGCGTGGCAAGGCACATGCCCACCTGGTGAGCTGCCCTGCAGCAACATATGTTTTAGCCCATCTTTACATTTTTATTTTTTAAAATTTTATTGGGGGGAAGGCTAATGGTTTATAGTACAGTTGACGACACATGGGTACAACCCTTTATCTCCCTGAGATAGAAGTCTAGGTGTCGGAGTCGGGCGGTAGCGCAGCGGGTTAAGCGCACGTGGCGCCAAGCACAAGGACCGGCATAAGGATCCCGGTTCTAGCCCCCCGCTCCCCACCTGCAGGGGAGTCACTTCACAGGCGGTGAAGCAGGTCTGCAGGTGTCTGTCTTTCTCTCCCCCTCTCTGTCTTCCCCTCCTCTCTCCATTTCTCTCTGTCCTAGCCAACAACAACAATAATAACTACAACAATAAAACAACAAGGGCAACAAAAAGGGAATAAGTAAATACATAAATATTAAAAAAAAAGTCTAGGTGTCTGGGAGACACTCCCTCTGCTATCGTCCAGGACCCCAGTGCTCCTTCACGCTACCCTTCCCATGCTTCTGCAGTATCCTTTGCTTTGGTGCAATACACCATGCCACCGCACCCCACACCCACACCCAGTGCAGATCTCACCTGATGTTTTCCCTTACTGTCTTTTTCTTTCTTTTTTTTTTGGGGGGGTTGGGGAAATGGCATTTATTAGCGAGCTATAAATCAGGGGTGGGGTGGTAGGAGGAGCCCACGTCACTTTTGGGGTTCTTTCCCTCTGTCCTTCTGGGCCCAGGTCCTCAGCTTCTTGTCCAGACGCTCTTTTGCACAGACCACCTTTGCCTGCAGCCACCTACTGACTTGTCATTCACCTTGAACAGGTGTTGATGATTCTTTTGCATCTCCTCGGGGTTCAGCTTGGAGACACTGATGATCTGCTGGGCCTCCTGGAGACTGAGGCCAGTGAGGTTAGAGGCGGCTGCAGACAGGTGTCCGGCACGGCCCTGGGCATCAGTTGCTGCCCTGCTTGCGGTAAACTCATCCCGCAGGGCAAGCGAAAGCCCTGCCCATCACCTGCGCCCCCATCATGATGATCTGGGCCACGTACCGGCCATGACCACCCGACTTCCTGCCCCGAGGTACTGACTCAAGGGTGGCCCACAGGTCAGATGTCACGAAGCTGAGCGTCTTTTTCTTTATTGTATTTTTCTTATATTTGAATGGACAGAGAGACATTGAGAGGGGGGAGGAGACAGAGGGAGGAAGAAAGACTCCTAGAATATGACATCATCACTTGTAAAGCTTCCTCCCTGCAGCTGGGGATTGTTTTTTTTTTTTTTTTTCATAAGTTCTACCTATAAGTGAGATCATTAAGTGCTGGGCCTCCTCTTTCTGACTTATCTCACATAACAAAATACATTCAAGTTCTGACCAAGATATTGCAAAGGAGATGAGGTCATTGTTTCTAACAGCTGCAAAATGGAATGTGCGTGTGTATAGACCACAACTTCTTAGCCACTCATCTGTTGTGAGGCATCTGGGTTGCTTCCGACTTTGGGCTATTGCAAACTGTGCTACTGTTAATATCAGTGTGCTCAGCTCTCCTAAGAGAGGTGTCTTTGTTTTCCCTGGGTCTATTCCCAGGAGAGGTGCCAGGCTAGCGTGGGGGCGGGGTGCCTCTTCCCAGGGCCAGTACTCTGGGTTGGAGAGAACACGACTGGAGCCAGCCTGGGCTGCTACTCACTCAGCGACTCAAGGGAGATGACTCAGGAACAGACACGTGGTGGCGAGACAATGCAGTACTTTTATTGTCCAGAGAGCCCAGGCTTTTCAAGGGCAGACCCGGAAGTGGCAAGTCGGAAATGGAAATGGCTAGGAAAGGGGCGGAGAAAGGCAAAAGGGGCCTGGGAAGGTAGGAACTTCCTTAGCAACTGTTGGGAGGGTTTTAACTGGTAGAATTAATAATAATACCCTGGAGGCAGGGAGGGTATGGAGGGTAGAAAGAAGATAAATCAAAGGAATGGAATGGGTGGGGATCTTTCAGGCAAAACAATGATTATGTAGATAGGCCCTAGTATCAGCAATGCAGGGTGGAGCAGGGGGAGCTGGCTTAAGGTTTTAAGGACTACCAGGCTCCTGGAGGCAGAAAAATGCAGGGTGCTTTGTGAGGCTCCTCACAATTTCCTGACAAGAGAGGGATTGTGGGGTCATAAGGTAGGTCCAATCCTAACATAGATGAATCTCCAGGCTGTTTTTCCATAGTGGTTGGACCAGTTAACTTTTCTACCAACAATGTAGACATATGTTAATGACAGCACCTGTCAGCTTCTTTGGATCTCAAAACTCTTCCTTCATAATATCTCTTTGAAATGGTCCTTATAAAGCCGCCTCACGGGTTTTCCTCCCTTTTCACCTCTTACTCCTCAGTCCAGGAAACCATTCAAATGTGTATCTTTCTGCTTGTATGTGTCATTGTACTTGGTGATTTCTTTCGTTTTGCAAAAGTAGCAGATTGAAAGTTTCTTTTTTCCTTTCTATTTTTTTTTTTTTAAGTAAAGATCATTCACCACAGACAGTTAGGGACCTTGCTATCACGTGTTCCAGCTTCTGGCTCCACTGGATCATTTCCATTTGATGATATTGAAACTGTGTCTCTGTGCTTGAATTCCCTGTAAATATGCAGTTCTAAAAGTCTGAGCAGACTCAAGTCTTTTTTCTTATTATTATTTTTTTTATTTTTCAGGTAGAAATATTTCATACACATGGCTGTATCTTCCACATGAAGCGCATAATAGCTGGTTCATTCATGTTTGTTGACGGTGAAATCCATCACTGGACTCAGGTGTGTTAGCCCCACCCCGCTGCAACAAAATCCTGCTCCCATCTTTCGTCTAGCCTTCTAACATCCCCAGATAGCCTTTGCTCTTCCATTTATTGCATGAGCTATGACAAGAGGTGGTCTTAACATTATTGACACCTCTCTGCATTTATTTATTCACGTTCTTATCTAGAAAGATCTTTCCTTCAGCAACTGTTTCCTTATTCTAAAGTATCTATTTTGTCAGCTGAGGGCAGGATACACAGTCGGTTCTTTTCCTGTAGTGTGCTAACTCTGAAAGAGATGCATGGGTCAGTGCTCTTGAATCCTCCAGTGACTGGATGTTTTGCTTTAATGTCTTTTTAATTTAGTTAATTTTTCCTGTAACTCCAAATCTCTACATTTTATTTTATTTTGTTTTTTATTTTCTGCGCTTTTTCACCCTCCATCTTTCTTGTACCCCAGTTGTATGATCATTCTAACCATTCTCAGTTCTCAATATTAATTTTTTTCTTTGATCCATGAGTTAAATATATATATATATATTTAATTTTTTAATTGTTCATATATGCAACTGTTATGTTGTTAGAATTGGTTTTTGTATGAAGTTATTTCCCCTCATTAGTAGATCCCTTAAAGCAGAACTTTGAAATTTCACTACACCTCTTCCTTGGCCAAGTTTCTTGGCATGCAGTACATGGCATAGCATTTATGTCAGAAAGTCAGACGAGTGATCTTGCTGTTTTACTATCCAGGTGTACAGGAACTGAACTGAGAAGAAGTCTGCGAGTAGGATGGACAGTTACTTTAAAGCAGCAGTCAGTGACTTGGACAAGCTCCTTGATGATTTTGAACAGAATCCAGGTTTGTTGGTTTTTCCTTTTTGCCACTAGTAGAAAGTTTTCACTGTTTATAATTCATAAATCTCAAGTGTAAAGAACACTTTACAGAATTTGATTTTGATTTTGACCATGTGACTGTCTTTAATAAAAAGTTTACTTAACTGCAGTCTATTAATCACAAATATAAATGAGGGAGGGGATTAGGGGAACTCGAAGTTTTTCTCAATATAAAGTTAGCTAGGCTAAATTTAAAGACCATTATTTTTTTGTTTATTTTAAAACTCAAGATGACCTCAGACTTTTAAAAAATGTTTTATTTATTTATTTATTTATTGTATAGAGTCAGAGAAAAGACAGAAATCGAGAGGGAAGAGAGAGAGAGAGTGGGAGAAAGAGAGATACCTACAACTCTGCTTCCCACCTCCTGAAGCTCCCCCTCTGGAGGTGGGGACTGGGGGCTTGAACCCAGATCCTCAAGCATGGTCACACATGTGCTTTACCAAATATGCCACAGCCTAGCCCCTAAAGACCTTTAAGACAAATGCAGGCTCAGCTAAAAGTGCCTTGGAAGTTTTACATAAAGTAGTAGTTCTTTATTGTGAGAGACGGTGTTTTCCTCACTTGGCATGAAGATGAGGGACTGGAAGGCCAAACAAAGTAGTGAGGTTGCTCCCAGCTCTTCCCTGCTCGAGATTTCCTAGTGCAACTGAATTATTTTCACTAGAGATGATATCACTTTATGGCATCTGTATTCAAGAGCAAAAACTCCAGTCAAAAGACTTTAAATCCAAATGACAAGAAACTTTGGAAATTCTTTCATTTTTACAAACAAGTCAATTATATCATAAAAAAAAAAAAGAAAGAAAAACACTTAAGTTCAGTAGTTTTAGAAATTTTGGCATCTTTGTGAGAATTTTGACTTGTGTCTGATTAATAACCCGCATCTTTATTTTACTCAGATGAACAAGACTATCTCCCAGACGCACAGAATGCATTTGATTCCAGCCGCTATTCAGTTTCTTCAGACTTGGCTTCTCCACAGCTGACTTCGGTGCTGCCGAAAGACCAGCCTTGTAGGAGTCGTCGTGCTTCCTCTGCAGCATGCTATGAAACAAGCCGGATCTCCCTGAGTGAGAAAGCACTGGAAGGACTCACCTGTATACAGACTGAAAAGAATGTGACAGGACTCGACCTCCTTTCTTCTGTGGATGGTGGCACTTCGGATGAAAGCACGGTACAGGTGGGATGGTGCAGCAAACCCGTCTGTGATCTGATCAGCGACACGGGCAACTTAGTTCACGTAACTAGCAGTGAGGAAGATACTGCAAAATTACCATCGGATGAGTTTAAATCTAATGTAGATTCTTTGATTGGATTGGACTTGTCCTCGGTGTCAGAAACTCCTTGTATTCCTTCAATAGACTGTGGTAAAAGTACTGTCGCAGAAGCACAGAGTGATGTCAACTCTGAAACACCAAAGAGAGAAACCAGTGGACCGAAAGAAAAAGAATTGGGTATTAGATTAGACCTGACACTTTCAGATGCACATAATTACAGTGAAGAAGAAAACTTAACGGACAGAAACATTTCTACCCAGTTAGGACCAGTTACTGATTTTAACAGGCCATCATCTGCTTTGACTCAGCAAGGTTACAAAACTTTTGATGCCAGAGATAACCTACAACCCAAGACCCGACCACGCGAAGTGAGGGCTGATGACTGCTTGGTAAAAGAGGGAGCAGACGCGGCAGATAAAGCTTCTAGCGGTTGTTTAAAGGAAAGAGGCAGCACCAGTGCTCTGCCTGGCTGTCTTCCCCAGAGTGAAAGTTTGCATTTACATGATTCAAGTTCAAGAGATGGAAATTTCAAATTACCCGACTTTTCCTCCAAGGAAGATAGGGCTGCTGCAAAAGGAGACTCGGGACAGCTACATCTTAAAGATAATAGAGGTGACATTCAAGATTCTTCCTCAGCATCCAGTGAGGAAACATACTCCTCATTGTCCTGTCTTCCAGCTCCCGAGTCTCTGAGCGGATCTGTGATTGAAAGTCAAGCTCAGAGTGATTGCTTACCTCAGAAGGAATGCAAAGATGACACACATGGTGCAGGAACTGTGCATGAAGAAACAGACAAGACTGCTACTCTAGGTGGGAAATCAGTGAAGGAGACTGATTTTTTGAAACAGGAGACATGTAACAACTTTGCACTTCCTCAGCCACTAGTTGACCACATGGGAGACAGAAAGGTAGATCTTGAGGAGACAGGGGCCAGAGTTGGGCTGTCTTTGGATCACCCTGAACACACCAACTCTGCAGCTGCAGACTCTCAGCTGGAGCTTTTTGGAGCTCATGCCCCAGAGCCCCAAGCCCCTGCTGCTTGCGAAGGTCTCCCTTTCCAAAGCAGTCTCGATGGGGAAGACTTAGATTACTTTAATATTGATGAAGGCATGAAAAGCGGTGCACTAATTAGTGATGCTGAACTTGATGCCTTTCTCACCGAACAGTATCTTCAGACTAGTAATGCGAAGTCGTTTGAAGAAAATGTCAGTGACTCAAACACTGAAATGAATCCGATAGATATCAACGGCCTAGGTGATGGAAATAGTCACAATATGTATTTTAATGCTGACGTTGGAGCCACTGGCAAGAACCCAGGTACTAATATGACTGGTGAAACAGTTGATAAACCAAGTTCAACAGACCATGGTGACCCTTCTGTAGAAAACAGCACGGGCCCACCCGCACAAGGATTATCTAGCAGCAAGTCTGAGTCACTTACAGATGAATCGCCAGTCTCTGAGACCAGCAGTCAGTGCGTTCGCGTTGGAGGAGCCAGACCCAAGCAGCTGTTTAATGGTCCATCCAGAACACGAGGTTCAAAGGAACCAAGTCAGTCGGATGTTCCACATCTGCCTGAAAGTGAGCCAGCCATGGCAGACGCTGCTGCTTCAGCCACTCGTACTGTCAGCTGTACGGCCGAACCTCAGGCTCACTTTGACTCGAACTACATTGACATAGAAAGTAATTTTGAAGGTGGATCCAGTCTCCTAAGTGCAAACAAAGACACTCCACCAGCAAGTACTTGCAGAGAGGGCCTGGTTCTGGGCCAGAAACAACCTCCTTGGGTCCCTGATTCAGAAGCACCCAACTGTATGAACTGCCAAGTCAAATTCACTTTTACAAAACGGCGACACCACTGCCGAGCATGTGGGAAAGTAAGTCAGGACAGTCTTTACGCTTTTCATTCTGTTGACTGGTTTTAAAAGAAATCGAAATTTGGCAAGGAAAAAAAAAACAAAACCCAAAACAACAGTCAGTGGTTCACAGAGATCCAGCTAGTTTGAAATAAGTGTTTTTCACCTACATGTGGAAACGTGTAAAGCGGTGTCCTTCTGTGTCGTGCTTGAGGGTTGAGTAAGTACGTTTTCGTGGGATTCCCTTTTGGGAAATGAGGTGTCTTCGTTACTAGTTTGTGTGAATCTAAGAAGACTTGTTCAGATCCCCCTACTCTAAGTTGGACACTGAGATGTTCCAGATTGTGCCGGGATCTCCCTTTGTCCTTGAATATTTGGTATCAAGACTTCTGTGCATCTAGTGATGGGAAACGGGAGAATTGACTTGTATAAGTCTCAGAACACTTAGCCCCAAGTGGTACCTATAGGAATAACTACTTTAAAAAAATATTTATTTATTTATTTATGAGAAAGATAGGAAGAGAGGAGAGAAAGAACCAGATATCACTCTGGTACATGTGCTGCCGGGGATTGAACTCAGGACCTCATGTTTGAAAGTCCAGTGCTTTATCCATTGCGCCACCTCACAGACCACACGAAATAACTACATTTTTTATTCAGCAGTTTTCAGTTATATATTAGTCTCCGTACTACTTTACTTTGTTTTTTAAAATTAAAAATTTTTAAATTCGAAATTTTTAAAATTTCGAATTTAAAAATTCTAGGGAGTCGGGCGGTAACACAGCGGGTTAAGCACAGGTGGCGCAAAGTGCAAGGACCGGCATAAGGACCTTGGTTCGAGTCCCGGGCTCCTCACCTGCAGGGGAGTCTCTTCACAAGCGGTGAAGCAGGTCTGCAGGTGTCTGTTTTTCTCTCCCCCTCTCTGTCTTCCTCTCCTCTCTCCATTTCTCTCTGTCCTATCCAACAACCACGCCATCAGTAACAACAATAACTACAACAACAATAAAAAACAAGGGCAACAAAAGGGAAAATAAAATAAATTTTAAAAAAAATATATTTCTTTATTAAAGTTTTTCTTTTCTTTCCTTTTTTTTTTTTTTTAAACCTGAGCAGTGCTCAGCTCTGGCTTATGGTGGTGCAGGGGGATTGAACCTGGGACTTTGGAGCCTCAGGCCTGAGCCCTTGTATAATCATTATGCTGTCTACCCCCTCACCCTTCTTTCCTTTTTTTTTTTTAAATTTTTTTTTAAATTTATTTAGTTTATTTATTCCCTTTTGTTGCCCTTGTTGTTTTATTGTTGTAGTTATTATTGTTGTTGTCGTTGTTGGATAGGACAGAGAGAAATGGAGAGAGGAGGGGAAGACACAGAGGGGGAGAGAAAGACAGACATCTGCAGACCTGCTTCACCACCTGTGAAGCGACTCCCCTGCAGGTGGGGAGCCAGGGGTTCGAACCGGGATCCTTATGCCGGTCCTTGCGCTTTGCACCACCTGCGCTTAACCCGCTGCACTACAGCCCGACTCCCCCTTTTTTTTTTATCTTTGTTTATTTATTGTATAGAGACAGCCAGAAATTGAGAGATGGAGGGAGAGAGGCAGAGAGACACCTGTAGCCCTGCTTCACCACTCACAAAGCTTTCCCCCTGTAGGCGGGGACCAGGGTCTTGAACTCGGGTCCTTGCACACTCGAGATGTACCACCACCTGGCCCCAAGTTTTTCTTTCTTGTCAATGAACAGAATTAAAGGGATTTTCCTTGTTAAAGATATTAGATTATTAGATGCAGGCTGAGATACAGCTACAAACAGAGTGACAGATGTGTTGTTTTTGGGTTTTTTTATTGCCTACTGACTCCTCTTGGGAACCAGTTTTTGGTTTTGTTTTTTCATTTTCATTGTAGATAGAGACAGGGTTAGATAGAAAAAAAAGAGAGGAAAGAGAGACCATAGCATTCTTCACCATACTGGCATTCCTTTGTGGTGCCAGGGACTTGAACCTTGTTCCTTGTATATAGTAAATTGTACATTATATCGGGTCAGTTTCTGGCCTTAGAGAAATAGAATTTTCAGTTGCAGAAACCCCGTGGTCAGTTGATGGCACAGCTGGGAAGGCACACACATTACCAGGCACGAGGATCCTGGTTTGAGCCCCCAGGCCCCACTTGCAAGGGGAACTTTACAAGTGGTGAAGCTGGCTGTAGGTGTCTCTCCCTCTCTCTCCCCATTTCTTGCCCTATTTACTTTTGTCTCTATCACAATAAATAAGCAAATATATATATATATATATATATATATATATATATATACCTATATAAATATTAAAGTTGCAGAAATCCTTTTTAAGTAAAATAGGATGTAACTACCTGTGATGATGGTGATTAGCAAGATAATGCAATCAGGAAAATGTTTATTTGGTTAATTCTATTTTTGGCCTTCCCTTTGCCTCCCTCCAGTAGGTAAAAGTATGTCTGAAACAAAAGCAAATTTGTAATTTTGTTGTTTATAGGTATTTTGTGGTGTCTGTTGTAATAGAAAGTGTAAACTGCAGTATCTGGAAAAGGAAGCAAGAGTGTGTGTCGTCTGCTATGAGACCATTAGTAAAGGTGAGTGGGAACCTGACATCTTTGCTCCCAGTAATTTAATACATTGTCAAAGCAACTCGATTGTGACAGGGTTAAACCTCTATTTCTTAAGGCAAGGACCTAGTGTTGACTTACCTGGCTTAGGTGGGACATCCCAAGGCCTGGTTTCTCTTCCTTTTTGTTCCACTCACAATTAACACTCCCAGTGTGGAAAGGAAGCATTCAGTGTCTGGAGTGGAGGTTCATTACCTTTTAACAGGTACCAAGAACCTAAATGCAGCGTTTCACCTTCCGATCTGTCTTTGTCATCATCATCATTGTCGTCCTTATCATCGTAAACATTTGTGGAATATCTCCTGAGAAAAAGTATTCAATCATATGTTTTTGTTTGTTTGTTTTTTAAATTTATTTATTCATTCATGAGAAAGATAGGAGGAGAGAAAGAACCAGCCATCACTCTGGTACATGTACTGCTGGGGATCAAACTCAGGACCTCATGCTTGAGAGTCTAGTGCCTTAGTCACTGCGCCACTTCCCAGGCCACTCAATCATATGTTTACAGCATAAGGCCAGATACTAGTCCTGACCCTGTAGAGAAGTATAGCCTAAAATGGGACTAAAAGTTAATGTCGTGTTCTTATGAGGTTATAGATAATTTCATTGCACTGCTTTTCTGTTTGCACATTTTGCTCTCGTATATTTTTTCCCCCTTCTCCAGTTTCCAATTTTGTTTGTATGTGTTTCTCATTGTTCCTCTGGCTCTCTGGCTAGTTGCCATTGTCAGCAATAATCTTGGTGGTCTTATTTGAGTTCTCACAGCTGTAGGTGTGTTCCGTTTATTTCCTCAAATACACATTTGCTCTTTTGAGTACTTTTTGACATTTTCAAAGATTTGTTGACAGTTTAACTGCCAGCAAATATTATTTGGGACTTTTTCAGACTAGACAGTGCACTAACTCAGGTACTACTTCCTGTTAGCTAGTAGAATACCTGGTAAGATTTGTTTTTCTCTCTTGAATGAATATAAACTTTTTTCAGCAGTTCTCCATAAAGCTCTGATGTGAGTCTGTTAGCGTGAGGTAAGCTGTTTAACTCCTGCTGTTGGCTTCTGCTCTGGAAGATAACAGAGTGTAAATCATTTTATATTTTCATATCACCACTGCTTATGAAGATGTTGGTTTACGTGCTTATAGTTTTTTTTTTTTTATGCTATTTCAGTAGCCTACAAGATAAACTTCTGTTGTGCTGTTAGCCAACGTAACCTGCTAGAATTCAGAAAGATCAGAGCAAACTCTCACTTGATTGTTCCTTTTTACTTTAAAAATAAACAAGACAGTCATGAGTATTTATTTATTTGTACAGTGTTTGGGTTGATGGGTCTGATTTGGGGTGAACATTAAAACATATTCTGGCTGAGGGTCAGGAGGGAGAAAAAGATAAAGGAACTCAAGTACTGAAGTCAAGCTTCGATTTGTAAAAAAAAAAAATAGTTGTAATGGATTTACTTAGTTACCAGTTTTTTTCTGTTTCAGTATTTTATTGCATGAAATTTTATTTATGACTGTATCATGAACCTGTATACTACAATAGAATATAAGTGAAAGTTAACTGAACATCAACTTTAGGGTTGCAAATGGTAGGTGTTACCATTTGTGCGTGTGTGTGTGTGTGTGTGTGTGTGACCATTTTTAATGGTCACTATGGTATGAAAACACATCGTAAAGAGTCATAAAAATGTGCCCCTAGAACATGTGATCGTAAAAACCAGTGCTACTGCAACAATTAAATTTTTTAAATGTATTTATGTATTTTCCCTTTTGTTGCCTTTGTTCTTTTTCATTATTGTTGTTATTGATGTTGTCGTTGTTGTATAGGACAGAGAGAAATGGAGAGAGGAGGGGAAGATAGAGAGGGAGAGAGAAAGACAGACACCTGCAGACCTGCTTCACCGCCTGTGAAGGGACTCCCCTGCAGGTGGGGAGCCTGGGGCTCGAACTGGGATCCTTACACCGGTCCTTGTGCTTCGCACCACGTGCGCTTAACCCCGCTGCATTACTGCCCGACTCCCTTAAATTTTTTTTAAATCTTATTAATTGAGAAGAGGAAGATGACTTGAGCCCATGAAGGATGAGGACCAAAGCTAGTTGGACGAGTGGCCATGGGTCATGAGAGTTGTGCTCAGACTGTGAGTTGCAAGGAGACATGTAGACGAGTACCGTTAGCAGGTATGGACTGAGTTGGAAATCACTTTGAAACTCAGCTGTGCAGACTTCATTTGATTAGTGGAAGCCACCTCATGGGTGTTGTCATTCAGTAACCCTTGAGGGAGATTATGTTAGCAGGGGGAGCACTCACGACAGAGCATTTTGGAGAAATGCTGGCGAGCGAGTTCTCAGTGCTGTTCTATGTGATGTGAATGAAAAATCTTTCAGCAGCATTTAGGCTCTACTCAGTGGTGTAGAGTTCCAGCAGAGAACAAAATCGACTCTCTGTTCTTGTGCAGCTTATGATTCTGTGAAGCTTTTACACGTGGAGAGAGACAGTAGGCAGAGGCTATCAGATGGCAAAGATTATCCTAACCGGGAAGAAAAGAATTTAAGGATAAAGAATAACAGGAACCTGTCTTTCTTGATTTTTAAAAGAATCTAATTTAATTAACTGATTTACTTGATAGGACAGAGAGAAATTAAAAGAGGGGGAGGGAAGATAGGAAGAAAGAGAGACACCTGCAGCCCTGCTTGACTGCAAGTGGGGCTCCCCCCAGCAGGTGGGGACTGAGGGCCCGAACCCAGGCACTGGCCCTTGGCACCAGCTGGGCCACCACCCTGCCCCCTGTGAGTGTTTTCTATTAGTGACTTAACATTTTCTTTACAAACTTCAGATTTCAGTAGTGTTTTGTGTGTGTGGGTGTGTATGTGTTTTTAATGGCAGTCAGGATAACGGTAATGTGGCCCCAGGTTAGTGACTTGCAGGAAGGGAAAGAACAGAGCTGTGCGTGTCTGTGGGAAGAACACATCAGGCAGAAAGCCCAGGAGTGTAAGTCAGAGGAGTGACTGTTGTGGCCTGTTGAAAGACAAAGACGTCTATGAGAAAGTGGGGTTGCCGTGCAGATGGGGGGCTCACATAATGAAGTAGGAATGCAGGGTTGAGAATGCCCGGGGTCTGAGGAAGCACTGTTAGCATGTCATCACTCCACGTTGGCAGCCACCATGGATTTGAAACAGCCGGAATGGCCTGTTGCGATTTCTGTCCTAAAAAGACCACTCTGAACTGTGTTGGAAATAGACTTGGGAGAAAAGTGCAAAGCATGCTGGGTAGATATCCGACATACGCCGAGTATAGTATTGGGATAAGTGATTGACAGCTTGTACTCAGTAGGGTGCTGCCAGCTAAAAAGTAAGGACCTTCTCTTTGCCATCTGTCTCTCTCTCTCTCTCTCTTTTCTTGCTTAGCTATTATTAAACATTGAAAATTAAATCTTTATCATAATTTATCCTGTGGTTCAAAACATCTGCGATTTTAACCCCCCCCCCCCCTTTTAGCACAGGCATTTGAAAGGATGATGAGTCCCACTGGCTCTAGTCTTAAATCTAGTCACTCTGAAGAAGGTGCCACCATCCAGCCTCTTCAAGAGCCTCAGACCCCTGGAGTCGCTTCTCCTACAGCCTTACCAGTGTCTGCACTTAAACAGCCAGCTCTTGAAGGTAACTAGAAGACAGTGCTGTGTCTTCGACTAAAGATGACTTTGTAAAATAGGAAATGTTGATATATACATGCTGGACGTTCGGGGAAGCACATCAGGAATGCTCAAATGACTCAGAGAGGAGTGACCACCCCCCCACCCCCCACCCCCAAGACAGGAGCACAAGAAAACACTTGGTTTTCAGATCTGGGATTTAAGGACGGGTGCCAAGTGGGTGATGGTGTGATCTCGGGGTGCCAAGTGGGTGATGGTGTGATCTCTTGAGGATTCTCTTTGGCGTACTGAACACCACAGGGCACGCGACTGTATCCAGGTGTTAGAGCAGCTGCAAGGACCCTGACAGGAACTTGAAATAGGGGGAAAACATACATTATGTTCCCACCTTCCAGTCTATTGCCAGTGCCCACCGTTGGCTAAAAGTGACTGAAAGCAGCCGGTGTAGGAGTCTGGGAGTTGGCACGTTCCGGATCTTTTTGCTTAGCGTATGACGGCGCCTTGTAGAAAGGTGAAATTGGGTTTGAGAGACAATAGGTAAATGACTGGCATCTCTCTCCTTAAAAGTCCGTTTCCAGATGAATATTTTCCCCAAATAAGAAGGGGCCGGGTGGTGGTGCATTTGGTGGAACACACACATTACAATACACAAGGCTTTGGGTTCAAGCCCCCAGTTCCTACCTTCAGGGTGGAAGCTTCACAAGGGTTGAAGAAGTGCTACAGGTGTCTCCCCGCATCTGTCCTTCTCTCAGTTTCTCTTTGACCTATCAATTAGTTTTTTTAAAAAAGAATTGTTGTTAAAACCTATATTAAATATTTACACAGTAGATTTTTATGCCACTTGGTACAGAAGTTTGGGTATGGGAACACTTACAATTAATTTATATAATGAAATTTTTGAACGCAGTTTTCTCAGATCCAGAAACTAGCCTACTAAGTGATAGCACGCGGTAACGGCTTTCTACTTGGGCATAGACCGTGAAGGCAGGCATTATTCCTCTTGATTTTTATGTTCTAAAATTACCTGATAGCAATTTTTCCAGCCTTCCTCTGTGGGTGCTTTGTAATAAAAGAGAACAAATATGCTGATATCTGGCTATTTCCTCCAAATTTGAGAAGAGGATGTGTTCCCTAATACCCTTATGATAGAACAAAAATAGCATGATTCTTTCATTACCTAAATTAAAATGAACAAATAGGGACTGGGCAGTGGCTCTCCTAGTTGAGGCCTCAGGCCACTGCACAAGGACCAGGTTCAAGCTTCTTGTCCCCACTTGCAGGGGAGAAGCTTCTCCTTTTTATTTATTTTTTATTGACTTAATAATGATCAACAAGTTTGTTGGATAAGAGGGGTACAATTCCCACCACCAGAGTTCTGTGTCCCATCCCCAATACATACTTTTTTTTTTTTTTTTGTCTCCAGGGTTATCTCTGGGGCTCGATGCCTACACCATGAGTCCACTGCTCTGGGAGGCTGTTTTCTCCCTTTTGTTGCCCTTGTTGTTTATTGTTGTTGTTATTATTGTTGCCATTGCTGTCATTGCTGTTGGATAGGACAGAGAGAGATTGAGAGAGGAAGTGAAGACAGAGAGGAAGAGAGAGATAGACACCTGCAGACCTGTTCACCACTTGCAGAGCGACCCCCCTGCAGGCGGGGGAGCCAGGGGCTCACAGATCCCGCTAGGAGCCCCGGGCCATGTGCGCTTGACCCGCTGCACTATCTCCAGGCCCCCAATACGCACTTCTTTAATGTCAAGTTTCAGAAACAGATGAGTATGTCTCTAGCCCCATTTGAGTTCGTTTTCTTCTCCATTGTGGGGCTACCCATCCTTATTTTCAGTGCCATCATCATGACAAATTCATGACGGTCATTCATGAATTTATTTCAATATATATACAATCATGTTTCTCTCTGTGCATGTATTTAAGGCTTAAGAATGTTTTCTGCAACATTAAAATCAAATTTTCAGTCTCAAAACTTCATTTGTAGCTGTCAAATATTCTAATTAGAGCTTGCCAATATACATAAGAAGACATTTATGTTGTAGTGATAATTAAATATTTTTGGAGGGCAAAACAAATTAATATTAGTCTGGTGAGACGAAAGATCATCAGAGGGAGTCACTTCACAGGCGGTGAAGCAGGTCTGCAGGTGTCTGTCTTTCTCTCCCCGTCTCTGTCTTCCCCTCCTCTCTCCATTTCTCTCTGTCCCATCTAACAACATCAATAACAACAACAACAATAAAAAGCAGGGGCAAAAAAAAAAAAAAAGATCATCAGCATTAGAATCCACTAGTCACAGTGACTGTGTGTATGATGGGCATTAATCTGTAGTTCTGGTGAAGAATAAGAGCCGTTGGGTTTTAAACAATTCTAATCCTTCCTACCATCTCCTATCTGCTTTTCCTAGAGCTTCCCTTCATAGGGTACAGATTTGACTTCTCTGCTTATGCATGTACTTTCTTTGGGGGGTTCTGAAGTCAATACTGAGTCCTGTTTTTTTTGTGTGTGTGTGTTTTATTAGTGATTTAATAATGATTTACAAAATTTCATGTCAACAGAGGTATAAGTCTACTTAATTCCCACCAGCAGGATTCTGAATCTTCAGTTGGGGAGAAGCTTCTAAGTGGTGGAGTAGTACTGTAAACATCCTCCCCATCTCTCTCTCTCTCTCTCTCTCTCTCCCTCCCTCTCTCCCTCTCTCCCTCTCTCTCTCTCTCTCTCCCAGTCAGAAAAGAGGAGTGGGATGGCTGCCAGGAACAAAGTGTCAGTGATAAACCTGGTGACAATAAATAAATTAAATAAATAAATTAATGGTATGACCTCCGATGCACAAGTGATCTTGTGTCCATTTTCAGGCTGTGTATATTTTTTCTTGATTACCCACCAGGCTTTGGTCTCCTCCACATCCACCTCCTGCTTGAGCCTCAGTTTCATGCTCATGAATCTAGCCTTAGTAATACAGGCCTTAAAACTTCTCTCCACTCTTCTGCCACACCAGTGTCAGCAAGGTGTAACCCCTCTGACTCACTCCTTTTCCTGGAATGTGATGCCCAAGACCAACTCTGCCTCCCTATCCATTAGGAAAAGATCATTTTGTGTGAATGAATCACAAAACACTGTTTCTCTAGTCCTGTGCAACTTTAGGAATTCAGACTGCCAATAGATAGCAAAAACTTTTAAAGATAGATCTTAGGGGGCCAGGCTGTTTCACACCTGGTTAAGCGCTCACATTACAGTGCACAAGGAACCAAGTTCAAGCCCCTGCTCCCCACCTGCAGGGGGAAGCTTTATGAGTGGTGAAGTAAGGTTGCAGGTGTCTCTCTGTCTCTCTCACTATCTCCTCCATTCCTCTGGATTTCTCTGTCTCTATCCAGTAATAAGTTAATTTTAAAAAACATATATATATCCTTACCTGTTTAGTATTAAATCATTGCACTGGTGCTAAACTAAAATACTTTTAAAAAAATCTGATTCTAGGATTATGCTCCAAAGAACAGAAGAGAGTGTGGTTTGCAGATGGTATACTGCCCAATGGGGAAGTTGCAGATACAACAAAATTGTCTTCTGGAAGTCGAAGATGTTCCGAAGATTTTAGCCCTCTCTTACCTGAGAAGCCCTTGGTAAGTAATGTAAAGAATGACTTGTTCATTTTTTTCCAAAGATGTATCTATTTACCTTAAGAGGGAGAGAGGGGTGTGGGTGATGGCTCGCCCAGTGAAACACACACATTATTATATGCAAGGACCTGGGTTCGCCCCACCTCTTTTCCTCATCGTGTGTGTCCAAGATTGTTTGGTTATTTGTTTGTTTGCTGTTAGGAAAAGGGGAATGTGCTATGTTACAGGACCTTGATGTTCCTGAGCTTGTTTTCTAATCTGTAAAACTGAACTGATTTGCAATTATCTGAGCTCATGGTAAAGATAAAAACCTTACATTCCTGAATTAAAAAAAAAAATGATAGTTTCTTGGGAAATTTGACTTCAGAAGAATTCTTAACTCATTGATTCTGTTTGTTCTTTTGAAAATGATATACTTGGCTATGGCAATCAGCATTTCACAGTTGAATAAAGAATATGAACTGATATCTTTTCTTTATTCCATGTTCTACAGATGGTGAATACAGTGGGTCATTCTACTACAGCGGAAAAATCAAACAATGAGATAGGAGATATCACCACCAATGAAAGAATTCTGAGTTCTGTTTCTCAAGTGCCATCTGTGGAAATACTGCCCATAATCGCAGACACTGAGGGGCCCCCTACTTCTGGCCCTGTCACACGGGATGATGATGATGTTGCCTTTGCAGAAGGATCATCCAGTTCTAATAGTGACTTGGTCAATAGCAAGCAATTACCTGTTACTCATACTTCAGATTATAGGCTATTGTGTGGTATTGACAAGACTGTTTGCAAGAAGACGAGCCTTCTGCCTAGTGACGGAGACAGCTTGCCCCCTCTTCTGGTCGCGCCTGGAGAAAGGGGATCAGGTAGGAGAGCAGTTAAATACATTTAAAATAAAAATCAAATAAATACTTCCATGAATTTTTCTGTGATGCATGGTTTTTAATTCAAACAATTTGAAGTACGTACCATGACTTATAATTTTAGGTTATAAGACATCTTAGTATCTAAAAGTAAACTGGCATACCCAAGGACGGGAGTTCAAGGCCCTACTCCCCATCTACAAGGGGGGATCACTTCATAAGAGGTGAAGCAGGACTTCAGATTTCTCTCTTTTTCTTCCTCTCTATCTCCCTCTCCTGCATTTCTCTCTGTCCTACCTGGTAAAATAGAAAGGGAAAAATGGCCACTGGGAGTGGTGGGTTTGTAGTGCAGGCACCAAAGCTTCAGCAGTAACCCTAGTGGAAATAAAAAAGAAAAGTAAATTCTAAAAAGTTTAAACTTCCAAATTGCATTCAATATGGTATATGTGTCACTAATTTAGAATGAAAAAAAAATGTCCATTAATCCAGGAAGCTCAGACTTTAAACCTTGAGAAATATTTCCATTGTTTAAATTTTTTTTTTTTTATCTCACTACTGTTATTTAAAGACAGTCTAGGATTGGATAACAAAGCTAGGAATCGTAGTTCTTCATCATTCTGGCAATATACTGGATTGTCAGAAAATTTATTTTGGCAAAGAAATGCATGGAAGAATAGGTTGTGACTTTTCTGACAGCCCAATGTTTGGCTTGAAGCTTGTTACTTAATCTTTGTGGGCTTGTTCTTTTAAGAGAACCTAGCTGATCCTTAAGTTTCTTTTCAAGTCAGAGACTCTGTGGCTAGTTCTCACACCTCATTCCCAAAGATATATGTCTTCATCCTCCACCATGAGCACCGTGCTGCTTCTTCAAACAGAAAGTGGTTATATTCCCTGCATGAAAATGTGGAGGGTAAAGCTTGGGATTTCTGCTCTACCCGTAGGGACTGTTTCCTACCAAGGAGCTTTATTATAGCGGCAAAATTACTTTAAGCCCTTTTCTTACTTTATCGTGGTTATCAGGATTTTTTTTTTCCCTTTCTCTTTTCCTTTCTTTCTTCTTTTTTTTTTTTGAAATATATTTTTATTTAATCTTTTAATGAGGAAGAGACATACAGAGAGAAAGACCACTGCTCGGCTCAGACTTATGGTGGTACTGGGGACTGAACCTGGGACTTTGGAGCCTCAGGTATGAGAGTCTTTTGCATAACAACTATGCTGTCTTCCCAGCCCTCCCTTTTTTTTTTTTTTTTTTTCCTTACCAGAACAGTGTTCAACTGTGGCTTATGGTGAAGTTAAAAACAGAACCTAGAGCCTCAGACATGAAAGTCTTTTGTTTTTTCCATGATGCTGTCTCCATTTTGCTGTCTCTCACTCCCTGTATGTATGTATATATATAATATATAATATATAATATATAATATATAATATATAATATATAATATAATATATAATATATAATATATAATATATAATATATAATATATAATATAATATATAATATATAATATATAATATATAATATATAATATATAATATATAATATATAATATATAATATATAATATATAATATATAATATATAATATATAATATATAATATATATATATATATATTTGCTACATGCCACTGACGCGGGGTACATGGCAGCAAGCAGCACATGCTACTTTTCATAAGAGTTGTCGTTATCAGAATTTATAATTGGATCAGCTGGAAAACTGGATCCCACTTCACAAACATGCTTTTTAAAATTTCTTTATAGGGGATTAATGCTTTACAGTCTACAGTAAATGTAACAGTTTGTACATGCATAACGTTTCCCAGTTTTCCACATAACAATACAACCCACACTAGGTCCTCTGCCATCATGTTCCAGGACCTGAACTCTACAAAAATGCTTTTTGTTTAATTTTACAAACTGGCAAAATAGCTCACTTGGATAGTGTGTGACTTTGCCACATGTGTAATCCAGGTTGGAGCCTGGCCCCCACCTCACTGAAGGAAATTTCAGTGCTGTGGTCTTTTACTTTCTCCCTGACTTCCTGCCTAAAAAATAGATAGATAACTTTAAGGTGCTAAAATTATGTGAATATGTATTTTATCCAACATGTTTATATATAGATAGATAGATATTAAGTATCATTTAATATACCAGAACTTACATGTATTCTAATATTGTATTTTAATATAAATAGCAAAGTTTAAAAATGGGTATATAACAGTTCAGAGTGTTGATTTCATGAAATGTGCTTACAGCTTTTGTTTTTAAATTTGATCAAGACAGTACTGAATTTATAAATATATATTTTTAATTTTTTAAATATTTATTTATTTCCCCTTTTGTTGTCCTTGGTTTTTTTTTATTGTTGTAGTTATTATTGTTGTTGTTATTGATGTCGTCATTGTTAGACAGGACGGAGAGAGGAGGGGAAGACAGAGGGGGAGAGAAAGACAGACACCTACAGACCAGCTTCACTGGCTGTGGAGCGACTCGACTCCCCTGTAGGTAGGGAGCCGGTATTTTTAAATTTTTATTTATAAAATGGAAACGCTGACAAAACCATAGGATAAGAGGGGTACAGCTCCACACAATTCCCACCACCTGATCTCCATATCCCACCCCCTCCCCTGATAGCTTTCCTATTCTTTATCTCTGGGAGTATGGACCCAGGGTCATTATGGGGTGCAGAAGGTGGAAGGTCTGGCTTCTGTAATTGCTTCCCCACTGAACATGGCCGTTGTCAGTTCGATCCATACTGCCAGCCTGTCTCTCTCTTTCCCTAGTGGGGCGGGGTTCTGGGGAGGTGAGGCTCCAAGACACATTGGTGGGGTCGTCTGCCCAGGGAATTCAGGTTGGCATCATCTGGAACCTGGTGGCTGAAAAAGAGTTAAGATATAAAGCAGAACAAATTGTTGACTAATCATGAACCTAAAGGTTGGGATATTGCAGATGAAGATTTGGGTGTCTCCATTTTGGAAAAAGCTAGGAGGTCTATTTTAGATATATTCCAAGGGGCCCATGACTTTACTAGTTTTTGCCTGAGTCTGACAGCTAATATGCAGGTGGATCCAGGTATTATCTGGGGAGATGGTGTCACAGTTGGAAAAAGGGCTAGAAAACTGGATCAGGGCAGAGAGTAGCTCCCAAATATGGGGAAAGTGTGTAAATATTGTTGACTGTAAACCCCATCGATTTGACCTGGGGCCCATATTCAGCACAGGAGCCTGTGTGACCTCTGCATCCCTGTGGGTCTGAGTAGAAACCTATTTTCATTGTAAGCACATTTAACAGGAAGTCATTGTATTCTGTTTAACATTATTCTCATGTTTTAGTGCCAGTTCTAGAAGAACAGCCATCTCATGAGCAGATCATTTTGCTGCTTGAAGGCGAAGGTTTCCGTCCTGTTACATTTGTCCTGAACGCTAATCTACTTGTGACTGTCAAGTTGGTGTTTTGTAAGTATGGTTCATCTTCCTTTGCCTGATTGGCGAGCAAGTTTTCTAAATTCATCGCACCTTCAGGTTAAGTTTTTGACTGTCAACTTTGAAAAAGAAGCCTTGCTGATGATTAGTTTTTCAAGCAAGTAAGACTATTTGCTTTACATTCAATGGGGCTTGACGTATAAGCATGCAGGTTTTAAGCGTTACCGCGTAGAGCTGGATTAACTGGATGGGCTCACAGCTGAGCTGCATTCTGATGCTCGTGACATGATTGATTGTATTTCAGGTAGCTTTCAGATTAACTTGAAATTCTGTAATCAAGACAAGAATACTGCTTAGTAGCATTTAGACAGTTTAAAAATTAAGAGGGGGCCTGGGTGATGGCGCAGTCAGTCGTGCGTGCCTGTCCCTGTGCCCGGCTTTGAGCCCCCCGCCCCCCAAGGAGGAAGCTTCACAAGTAGTGAAGCAGGTCTGAAGGTGTCTCTTTTTCTCTCTGTTTATCTCCATCTCCCCCTCTCAATTTATCTCAGTCCTATCTAATAAAAAAAGAAACAAAAAGGGAGCCGGGTGGTGGCGCAGCGGGTGCAAAGTGCAACTGCCGGCATAAGGATCCCGGTTCAAGCCCCCGACTCCCCCCCACCTGCAGGCGAGTCGCTTCACAGGTGGTGAAGCAGGTCTGCAGGTGTCTGTCTTTCTCTCCCCGTCTCTGTCTTCCCCTCCTCTCTCCATTTCTCTGTCCTATACAACAACAGCAATAACAACAACAATAATAAGGGCAACAGAAGGAAACAATTAAAAAAAAGGATTAAAAATGAAAAGATGAAAAATGGCCACCAGGAGTGGTAGACTCCTCCCCTTACAGGCACCAACCCACAACAATAACCCTGGTGGAAATAAATAATTTTTTACTTAAGAGATAACTATTAAGATATGAGTTCCCACTTAGACAAGTTTAAAATAGCTGATCATTGACATAGTTAAGAACAGGAAGTAAGTAATGCTCAGTAACAAACTTCATTGCTTCACAGTGCTTATGTCAGCCTTTCACTCTCTGAAACTAACCTGATTCTTACTAACGGTACTTTGGTATATTAGTGCATTTTATTTTAATATTTTTAATTGACTCCATAAAGTGTCTTTTTAGCCTTTCTCTTATTTACATTGATTTCATCTGATTCAATTTAAAGCTTTTTTTTGGGGGGGATAGATAACTAATGGCTATGCAAACAGAGTTTCATGCCTGAGGCTACAAAGTCCTAGGTTCGATCCCTGACACTGCCATGAACCAGGGCTGAGCAATGAATGCTCTGGTTAAAAAAAAAATAGTAAGGATTTGTGTATGTGTGTGAAAATGCTGAAAAAATAAGGTATTTGTAGCACAGTACTTCATATAATAGAAAGATATATATATATATACACACACATATATATACACACATACATATATATATATACTTGTTGTTGTTAATAGAAGTTGACTTTTATAGTTGTATGCTTTTGTCACTTCAGATTCCTCAGACAGATACTGGTTTTTCTCAACCAATGGACTGCATGGCTTGGGACAGGCGGAAATCATTATTCTGTTGTTGTGTATGCCAAATGAAGATACTATTCCTAAGGATATCTTCCAACTGTTTATCACTATTTACAAGGATGCTTCAAAAGGTGTGTCGTTTCATGCTGAACTGTTGGGTCTAGAGGATTAATTAATTCAAACATTGATTGTTTGAGCTATATTAATTGATTTAAAGATTTATTTTGTGAAGAGGTCACATAACTTTTTTGAATTTTATTTTATTCTCATTTTTTTTTTTTAAGATCACCTTTTTTTCTCCTTTATTTATTGGATAGTGGCAGCCAGAAATCAAGAGGGAAAGGGGAGAGAGAGTGGGAGAGAGACACAGAGACACCTGCAGACCTGCTTTACCACCTGTGAAGTGACTCCCCTGCAGGTGGGGAGCCAGGGGCTTGAACTGGGATCCTTATGGTCAGTCCTTGTGCTTGGCATCATGTACGCTTAACCCGCTGTGCTTCCTGATCCCCTAGAAATATTTTCAAATTTCTCTTCACAATTCCCAGCCTCCAGGAGTAACTGAGTTTTGTGCACAGAAATACTAGATTCAAGAGTGAAAACAAGAAGGAAAATAACATTGCATTTACTTTAGAAAGTTTAGAGGCCGGGTGGTGGCACACCTGGTGGTGGCACACCTGGTGGAGCGCACATGTTACAATGTGCAAGGACCCAGGTTCGAGCCTGCGGTCCCCACCTGCAAGGGGAAGGCAACCTTTGCAAGTGGTGAATCAATGTTGCACGTGTCTCTCTGTCTCTCTGCCTTCCTATCAATCACCCCATTCCCTCTCGATAGCTGGCTGTCTCTAACCAATGAATAAAGATAATTAAAAAGAAAGAAAGTTTATATTGCAACATGTGAACCCAGAATTTCTCTTTAAGACCTTTTTTTCTAATAATTTTCTTTTCAGGAAAATACATAGAAAATTTGAGCAGTATCACATTTACAGAGAGTTTCCTTGGTAGCAAGGACCATGGAGGATTCCTGTTTATTACACCTACTTTTCAGAAACTTGATGACCCACTGTTGCCACACTCTCCTTTCCTATGTGGGATTCTTATCCAGAAGCTAGAGATTCCTTGGGCGAAGGTGTTCCCTATGCGTTTAATGTTGAGATTGGGTGCAGAATATAAAGGTAAGTTTTAGGAAAGTAAGTTAAGTTATGTGGGTTCAGAAATAACTGGTCTAAAATAAGAAAGTTAGGGATCATTACATTCTATTTTTATCAGATTAACTATTTTTATTTTCTTTTAAATTCACTTTTATAATTCCAAAATAACTCTCCTCCACTCACAAATTAATCTAGGCAACTTTGCGATTCATGAAGTTTACAGATATTTATAGGAAATATATTAAATTGCTCTAGGCAATTTTTGATTTCAGAAGTCTAGAAAATCTTGAAATTTTTTATTAAAATCATGTATTATGGGGAGTTAATTTTATGTTGTCTACTTATTAAAAAGGTAAAATAGGGAGTGGCAGTAGCACAGCGGCCCGAAGTGCACATGGCCCGAAGCTAAAGGACCGGCTTAAGGATCCCAGTTTGAGCCTCCAGCTCCCCGCCTGCAGAGGAGTCACTTCACAGGCGGTGAAGCAGGTCTGCAGGTGTCTGTCTTTCTCTCCCCCTCTCTGTCTTCCCGTCCTCTCTCCATTTCTCTCTGCCCTATCCAACAATGACGGCATCAATAACAACAACAATAAAAACTATAACAACAATAAAAAGGGGCAACAAAAGGGAAAATAAATAAATAAAATATTTTCAAATTTTTTAAAAAGGGTAAAATATTGTCCCCATAGCTTGTATTGCATGTACAGCCATAAATGAAATATTTTTAGATTATCAGTAATACTGCTTTCACTTACGCTGACCAAGAGCTGACTATTTTTAGGAAAGAATATACTTTTTTTTTTTAAATTTTTTATTTAAGAAAGGATTAATGAACAAAAACATAAGGTAGGAGGGGTACAACTCCATACAATTCCCACCACCCAATCTCCATAACCCACCCCCTCCCCTGATAGCTTTCCCATTCTCTAGCCCTCTGGGAGCATGGACCCAGGGTCATTGAGGGTTGCAGAAGGTAGAAGGTCTGGCTTCTGTAATTGCTTCCCCGCTGAACATGGGCGTTGACTGGTCGGTCCATACTCCCAGTCTGCCTCTCTCTTTCCCTAGTAAGGTGTGTCTCTGGGGAAGCAGAGCTCCAGGACACATTGGTGGGGTCTTCAATCCAGGGAAGCCTGGCCAGCATCCTGGTGGCATCTGGAACCTGGTGATTGAAAAGAGAGTTAACATACGAAGCCAAACAATTTGTTGAGCAATCATGGATCCCAAGCTTGGAATAGTGGAGAGGAAGTGTTAGGGAGGTACTCACTGCAAACTCTAGTGTACTTCTGCTTTCAGGTATATATTTTGCAGTAGTTTATGGATACGTGTGCACATAAGCTCTCTCTCACAGAAACTGGTGTATATCTAGGTTATGGGACTTTGTTAGAAAGTGAACTACCTGAGATGAAATTAGAGTGTACTATAAAAGGAAAGGTCTCACCCGAGTAATGAAGCTGAAGGGTTGTCATTCCACACGTGAAGTCTCTGGACACAGTCTGAGGTGAAGCATGTTGAGGTGGCAATCATTGTGTTGGTTAGGTTGTGATCGGCGGATGCAATATTATTTGGTTTGGATTGGGAGATACATACGGGAAAGTGGGCCCTATCCAAGGGTTCCAGGACTGGGGAAGTAGGGGGTCTATAGTGGAGATGTGAGGTTCCTGTTGTCTTAGGGTTCAAAAAGACAATCGATAGTTAATGTTATCATCACATTATTTGTTAATTGGGTTAACTTTGGAAAGTCCTTTTGTTAGGGTTTGCTGTACAGTATCCAGTATCTTGTATATAGCTGTGCTATTGGATGCTTCTAATCTACTTGGTCTAGGCTTTTGAGAGAGTCCGCATATCAAATACACAGCCTATATATTAAAAGGATTCAGTTTGTGTTTTGAGAAACTTTGAGACATACAATTGATTTTCCCCCTCTCATATTAACTAGTGATTTATATGTCTACATTTTGGTAGGAGTGTACATAAACACCATTCCCACCACCAAAGGACTGTGACCCATCCCTCCCGCCCACTCCCACCCCCCACTGTCCCAGGAAGCTGCATGTCTACCCCTCACCACTGAGTTTTTACTTTGATGCCCTACTTACAATTTGATCAGGTCCTGCTTTTAGTTTCCCTTTCATATCTTCTTAATCAACTTCTGTTGATGAGTGGGATCATCCCATACTCATCTTTATCTTTTTGACTTAGTTCACTTAACATAATTCCTTCTAGCTCTGTCCAAGATGGGTCAGAGAAGGTGGGTTCATTGTTTTTGATAGCTGCATAGTATTCCATTGTGTATATATACCACAGCTTTCTCAGCCACTCATCTGTTGTTGGGCACCTGGGTTGCTTCCAGGTTTTAGCTATTATGAATTGTGCTGCTATGAACATAGGAGTACACACCTCTTTTTGGTTGGGTGTTATGGAGTCCTTGGGGTATAACCCCAGGAGAGGAATTACTGGATCATATGGAAGGTCCATGTCTAGCCTTCTGAGAGTTTTCCAGACTGCTCTCCACAGAGGCTGTACCAATTTACATTCCCACCAGCAATGTAAAAGGGTTCCTCTGTCCCCACATCCTCTCCAGCATTTGTTGCTGCTGTCCTTTTTGACGTATGCCATTCTTACAGGAGTGAGGTGGTATCTTAGTGTTGTCTTAATTTGCATTTCTCTGACAATCAGTGACCTAGAGCAGTTTTTCATATGTTTGTTAGCCTTTTGGATCTCCTCTGAGGTGAATGTTTTGTTCATATCCTCTGCCCATTTTTGGATAGGGTCATTTGCTTTTTTGGTGCTAAGTTTGCTGAGCTCTTTATATATTTTGGTGATTAGTTTCTTGTCTGATGTCTGGCATGTGAAGATCTTCTCCCATTCTGTGAGGGGTCTCTCTGTTTGTTTAATAGTTTCTTTGGGTGTGCAGAAGCTTTTCAATTTGATGTAGTCCCATTGGTTTGTTTCTGCTTTAGTCTTCCTTGCAATTAGGTTTAATTCATCAAAGATGTCCTTGAGGTGTAGGTGGGAAAGTGTTTTACCAATGTTTTCCTCTAAGTATTTGATTGTTTCTGGTCTGACATCTAGGTCTTTGATCCATTTGGAGTTGATTTTTGTTTCTGGTGAGATAAAGTGGTTCAATTTCATTCATTTCCCAGCACCATTTATTGAAGAGAGCCTCCTTTTTCCATTTAATCCTTTGGGCCCCCTTATCAAAGATTAGATGCCCATAGGTGTTGGGATTTACTTCTGGGCTTTCAATTCTGTTCCACTGGTCTGTGTGCCTATTTTTGTTCCAGTACCATGCTGTTTTGATGATGATGGCTTTATAATATAGTTTAAGGTCTGGGAGTGTGATGCCTCCATTTCTGTTTCTTTTCCTTAAGATGGTTTTGGCAATTCTAGGTGTTTTCAGGTTCCAGATAAATGACTGTAGTGTTTGTTCTATTCTCTTAAAGAAGCTTGGTGGAACTTTGATGGGTATTGCATTAAATTTGTATATGGCTCTGGGGAGAATATTCATTTTGATGATATTTATTCTTCCAATCCATGAGCATGGGATATCTTTCCATTTCTTGGTATCAGTTTCTATCTCCTTGAGTAGCGACTCATAGTTTTCAGCATACAAGTCTTTCACTTCTTTGGTCAACTTTATTCCTAGGTATTTGATTGATTTTGCTGAAACAGTAAAGGGGAGTGATTTCTGGATGTCTTCTTCTTCAGATTTAGTGGTTGCATAAAGAAATGCCACTGATTTTTGTACATTGATTTTGTAGCCTGATACCTTGCTATATTGCCTAATAACTTCCAGTAATTTTCTACTGGATTCTTTAGGTCTTTCTATGTATACTATCATATCATCTGCAAATAGTGAGAGCTTGACTTCTTCCCTTCCAATCTGTATTCCTTTGATTTCTTTCTCTTGCCTGATTGCTATGGCAAGAACTTCCAATACTATGTTGAAGAGTAACGGTGACAGTGGACAGCCCTGTCTAGTCCCCGATCTGAGGGGGAATGCTTTCAGCTTCTGTCCATTGAGTATGATGTTGGCTGTAGGTTTGCTATATATAGACTCCACTATCTTGAGGAATTTCCCATCTATTCCCATTTTTTTTGTAGAGTTTTGAGCATGAATTGGTGTTGGATTTTGTCAAAGGCTTTGTCTGCATCTATTGAGATAATCATGTGGTTTTTGGCTTTGCTTTTATTGATGTGGTGAATGACATTGATTGACTTACGGATGTTGAACCAGCCTTGCATTCCTGGGATGAATCCCACTTGGTCATAATGAACAATCTTTTTGATGTGTTGCTGTATCCAGTTGGCCAAGATCTTGTTTAATATTTTGGCATCTATGTTCATCAGAGATATTGGTCTGTAGTTTTCCTTTTTTGTTCTGTCCCTATCAGCTTTTGGTATCAGGGTGATGTTGGCTTCATAAAAGGTGGAAGGGAGTATTCCTGTTTCTTCAATCTTATGGAATAGCTTAAGAAGTATGGGTATTAACTGTTTCCTGAAAGTTTTGTAGAATTCGTTTGTGAAGCCATCTGGTCCAGGACTTTTGTTGTTGGGGAGATTCTTAATAACGGTTTCAATTTCTTTGTCTGTGATTGGTGCATTTAGATTTTGTAGTTCTTCTTGGTTCAGTTTTGGAAGTGCATAGGTTTCTAGGAATTGTTCCATTTCTTCCAGATTCTCTAGCTTGGTGGCATATAGTTCTTTATAGAAGTTTCGCAGCATTCTCTGGATTTCTGTGGTGTCAGTTGTGATATCTCCTGCATCGTTTACAATTCTATTAATTTGAGTCTTCTCTCTTTTTTGTTTGGTGAGTCTGGCTAGGGGTTTGTCAATTTTGTTTAATCTTTCAAAAAACCAACATTTGGCTTCATTGATCTTTTGTATGGTTCTTTTATTTTCGATGTTGTTTATTTCTGCTCTAACTTTAGTGATTTCTGTCCTTCTGGTTGCTTTAGGGTTCCTTTGTTCCTCTTCCTCTAAGTCCTTGAGGTGTGCAGTAAGGTCGTTCATTTGAGCTTCTTCTTGGTGTTTAATATGTGATTGTATGGCTATAAGTTTCCCTCTCAGTACTGCTTTAGCTGTGTCCCAAATATTTGGATAGGTCATGTCTTCATTTTCATTAGTTTCCAGGAACATTTGAATTTCCTGTTTGAGTGAGTCTCTGACCCAGTGGTTCTTAAGGAGCATGTTGTTTAGTTTCCAAATTCTGTGTCTTTTAATAATTTTCCATTTGTTGTTAAATGTTAGTTTTACTCCACTGTGGTCTGAGAAGATACTTGGGATTATTTCAATGCTCTTGAATTTATTGATGCTGTCTTTGTGGCCTGTCCTTGAGTATGTGTTATGTGGATTTGAAAAGAAGGTGTATTCCAGTTTTTTGGGGTGGAGGAGTCTGAAAATGTCCAAGAGGTCTAGTGTGTCGATCTCTTCATTCAATTCTCTTGTATCTTTATTGGTTCTCTGCTTTGTTGATCTGTCTAAGTGTGAGAGTGGGGTATTGAAGTCTCCCACTATTATTGTATTACTATTGATGTATTTTTGAAATTCTTTCAGCAGATGCTTAATGTATTTAGATGGTCCCTCGTTGGGTGCATAGATGTTAATAATTGTTAAGTCTTCTTGGCTGATTGATCCTCTAATCATTATGTAATGTCCTTGCCTATCTTTTATTACTTTATTTAATTTAAAATCTATCGTATCTGATATGAGAATGGCTGTTCCTGCCCTTTTTTGTGGTCCGTTAGCCTGTATGATAGTTTTCCATCCTTTCACTTTAAGTCTGTGTTTATCTTGTTGTGACAGATGGGATTCATGCAAGCAGCATATGGTTGGGTTATGTTTTCTGATCCATCTCCCCACCCTGTGCCTTTTGATGGGTGAGTTTAAGCCATTGACATTTATTGATATTATGGATTTAATGTATTGTAGTGCCATTGTTCTAAAAAAAATTGTTTGCTCTGATATATTGCAAGTATTATGGTGATGTTCTTGTTTATAAGAGGTCTTTTAGTACCTCTTTCAGGGCCGGCTTGGTGATGGTTGCCTCCTTTAACTGTTGTTTGTCTAAGAAGGTCTTGATCCCTCCATCTAGCTTGAATGAAAGTCTAGCAGGATATATTATCCTTGGTTGAAACCCTTTTTCATTCAGGGCTCGATAGATATCTTGCCATTCTCTGCTGGCTTTTAGAGTTTGAGTGGAGAAGTCTGCAGATAATCTTATGGGTTTTCCCTTGTATGTGACTTTTTGTTTCTCTCTTGCAGCCTTTAGGATCCTTTCTTTATCCTTACTTCTTCTCATTGTGACTATGATGTGTCTTGGTGTCTTCAGGTCTGGGTTGATTCTGTTTGGTACTCTCTGGGCCTCTTGAACCTTGATATCCTTTCTGTTATTCAGGTCTGGGAAGTTTTCTTGTATTATTTCCTCTAGAATGTTTGCTTCCCCTTCCTCTCTTTCTTCCTCTGGCAGGCCAATTATACGAATGTTACTTCTTTTGAGATCATCCCATATGTCTCTGTTGTTGTTTTCAGTGTCTCTCAATCTCTTTTTAAGCTCTTTCACCTCTTTCTTTGTTTTCTCTAACTCATCCTCTGTCTGACTAATTCTGTTTTCTGCTTCTGTTAGTCTGCTTTCCCTTGCCTCAGCTTCTTTCTTCATTACAGCTATTTCAGCTTTCAGTTCTCTAATTGTCTCAAGATAATCAGTATTTTCCTTGGGGGTCTCAACTGTTGTTTCCCTAATAGTGCCATTCCTTTCCTCCAATGTTGTTTTCATTTCTGTGATTAATAAGTTTATTATTGCTTGCATACTTTTCTTATCTATGGTTACTTCTGGCTGATTTGTAGTTTCTTCTGGGCTCTTGTCTTCATTCGTTGGAGTAGCAGTTTTATTTGTTTTTGATCTACCCATTTTTTTATTTATGTGTTTCTTCTTTTTTTTTTATGCTCTGTTGTTCCTCAGTTGTTGTGTCTTGAGTACAAGTAACACTGTACTAAATACCTTTATGACAATTGCACTCACCAACCTCCGGAATTACAGTAGCAACTGAAGTAAGTATTGAAGTAGTTTAATCGTTACCAGTTAGCCAAACAATTTCTCCAGTCCGTGAAAAAATAGTAACCAAATCCCAGTGAAGAAAGAGAAAGAAAGAGATGATAGCAAGAATAGACAGTTATGCAAATCTACTATCCACCGTATATTCTAGGGGTAACAAGAGGGTAAAGGGAACTAGAGCAGAGATACACACATAGAGAGTCCGCTCTGAGTCAGATTTCTTCCCCAAAGTAATTCACAAATTCAGAAAGGCAAAGAAGAAGGAAGAAGTGTATGACAAGATTTAAAAAAGAGAGAGAGAGAGAGAGAGAAGAGAGAGAAAAGGGAGAAGATAAGAAAAAGAGTTGTAATTAAAGAGCAGTGCAAGGAACTTCCCAAATGTGTATCAGTGAATTCAAAAAAGCACCCTGTTTGGTGGTGTGGGGGATCCTGCTAGGAGCTGGTCCCCAGGGACTGCTTATGGCAGGGGGGGAGGAGGTATGCTTGAAAATTAAAAGGAAGAAAAAAGAATTTTTTCCCCCTACTCTAATTCTTAACCCAAATTAAGTTATAGACATCTCCTTGTCACCGCTATGACACCTTATTGGCTGGCCTGCTAAAGGCAGAAAATCCTATTGTTTCCAGGGGATGTGTTCGGAGCTCAGCGGCTAGCAGCTTCTCAGTCCGCCATCTTCCAGGAAAACCCCCCCCCCAGACTTTTTTAAAGGATTTCTCGAAAATGAAAACTAGCTCCATGTCCTTTGATCCAATGAGAGCTATACTCAAGAAGTCTTTGGATCCGCCCTCAGGGTCGCGGTGGTCCCTGGAGACTCCCAAGAGAAAGCCCCCGAGCTACAGTGCTCCCTCTGGGTCCTCTGCCGGCCGCCCAGCAGCGCTCTGCAACCGGCGGAGGAGCCGCCTTCCCGGGCGGAGGACAATGCCCGGAGCACCCGCCTTGCCCGCTGCCGCCTGGGAAGTCTGGAGCAGCCCGCCCGCTAGTCCGTGCCACCTTTACTCTAATTCTTAACCCATATTAAATTATAGTCACCCCTTTGGTGACTATAATTATTGACTGGCCTGCTAAAGGCAGAAAATCCTACCGTTTCCAGATGTGATCAGAGCACATGCTGCTAGCAGCTTCTCAGTCCGCCATCTTCCCCCAACCTCAAGAACATACTTTTTTAAAAATAGTGGTTCCCATCTCTTCTAGACTTGAGATTTCTTAATTTTATGTCATCAACAATTATTCGTATGGAAGTAGTGCAGATTATTCCATTTATATGTGTCATACAAATGAGTGTGTATTTACCCTTGATACAGTTCTAATCTGTTGTGAAATAATCTCACGCACACACACACATATAGATATATTTGCTGTTTATAAGTCGAATTTGTCTCTAGTATTAAACCTTTTTGAAGTCACATCTTTTATCCCTGATTTTTTTTATCTAATGAAACTTTGTGCATTTGACTCTAACATACCTTTGTATTTTCTTTTTTCTAACTTATTTATTTATAAAATGGAGACACTGACAAGATCATAGGATAAGAGGGGTACAACTCCACACAATTCCCACCACCAGATCTCCGTATCCCATCCCCTCCCCTGATAGCTTCCCTATTCTTTATCCCTCTGGGAGCATGGACCCAAGGTCATTGTGGGTTGCACAAGGTGGAAGGTCTGGCTTCTGTAATTGCTTCCCCGCTGAATATGGGTGTTGACAGGTCAATCCATACTCCCAGCCTGCCTCTACGTTTGTATTTTCTTAGAATGAAATTAACTGGAGAGAAATTATAATAGTCACAATTACTATTTCAAAATAGACAAATTCAGTGAAAGATACTCACTTAAACGCCTCTAGCAATTTTTATTGAACTCTGATGGAAAGGGATCTTTACCATCTAAAATTTAAATAAGGAGGTCGGGTGGGGCCACAGGTGGTTAAGTCCACACATTGCCATATACAAGGACCCAGGTTTGAGCCCTTGCTCCCCCCACCTGCAGGGGGAAAGCTTCATGAGTGATGAAGCAAGTCTTGCAGGTGTCTGACTCTCTCCCTCTCGATCTCCCCCACCCTTCTTCATTTCTTTCTGTCCTACCAAATAAATAGGAATAAAAATATTTTTTAAAAAAAGGGAAAATGGCTGCCAGGAGGGTAGATTTGTCATACAGGCACTGAGCTCCAGCTATAACCCCAGCAGCAATTAAAAAATTAAATGACTAGAATTAAGACACGTAATGCTGCCAGACTGTGTAGGAAGCAGTAGCAGTTAGCCTTCATCTTGGGCTCTGTACTGTGGGATAAACCGAGCTTCAGGAATCTCACCCTGAGCAAAGTGTGTGTGTCACCCACTCACCCTGATCGTCTGTCTCTGACATTATTGGACTGCTCCTTCAGTGAGGAATCACTATGGAACATAAAATCCGTCAATTTTTCCAGTGTCAGTCACTTCTTAATATTTTCTCACACAGAAACTAAGAAAGTCTTGGAATAACAGGAATAACATTCTCTCTCTCTCTCTCTCTCTCTCTCTCTCTCTTAGGAGTAACATTTTGAAAAGATTAGAGGTTGAACAGTCGCAGCTGTTTTCCAAGTTCTTTATGTCGGCAGATTTCTGCTAGGTTCGCACTTGGATGTTATTGGTGCCTGTGCTTCTGGACACAGGAGCTAGGAAATGGGATGTGTACTTAATTTACTTTATTAATTTTTTAGAGGGCTAATGTATTACGGCAAAAATGAAGACCCAAGACTAAAGGCTAAAAAACTGAAATTGGACGTTTGCAAGCGGGAATTCTCTGCCCTTTCATGTTAAAACTGTATGTCATTAAAGTAAAAGTCACAAATCAGGGGAAGCAGAGAGAGCGCACAGGGCACAGTGCACACCTTGCCACACACATTTGCTGCATTTTTCCTGGACCCTTTTTCTCCTTATATTTTGAAGTCAGAGAATGTGCCTGTCTTGTCCTCTGTTGCTGATGTTCTCTTGTCCCCCTGGATGGCTTCCTTGAATTGCTGCTTCACCCTGGAGTGCATTCCAAGTGCTCTTCACACCAATAGCTCTGCTCCCACGTTGCTAGCAAGTGAATCTGGAAGCTGGTGCATTTCTTTGCACGGCGTGCGCGTAACCCGCTGCGCCATTGCCCGGCCCCCACATGCATGTCTTTTTAGCCCATTTCATGTTAAGTTGAGGCCTTTGTTTCTTTGAATTTCATGGCAGTTGTTTCTCAGCACCTATGGATCTCTGTCACATATCTGTGCTATAAGTCGATGGCCTCTAATAGCCACTGTCCTAGTTTTCCCCGTCTGCTTTGGTTTCTGCCATTGGCTGTTAGGTGGTGCTGGGCTTCTGAGTATAAAGAAGTTGTTCTAGTTCCTTATTCCCTGAAACAGAGCCCTTGGAGTCAGACCCAGGTTCTAGTTTCAAATCTGGTCCACTTGTTACTAACCTACTCTCCTTAAACAGTTATATGACTTGACTTCTACTTACCTTACTACTTGTCAAGTAGATAATGTTCATACTTAAATATGGGATTTTAAACAAAACGATGTACTTGAAGTCCCCAGTTCAAAATAGCATCTACAGACACACTATAAGGGCTGATGTCACTTTGCATTTCCCCTAGTGAATTGACTGGATAGTAGTCATAATTTTTGAAAAATTAAATATAATAGAATCAAGTGTTGGTTGTTTTTGTTGTTGTTATTCTTCTAACAGTAGTCAAATTTTCTTCTGTATATAGTATACCCTGCTCCTCTTACAAGCATCAGAGGCCGCAAACCCCTGTTTGGAGAAATAGGACACACTATTATGAACTTGCTTGTTGTGAGTAATTGAGTCATTTTACTGCATTCGCAATACCGTTACTTTCAATTTAGAAAATTTCACTCATTCTTATTTTTCTGTTTTAATTTGGCATGTATGATGAAATTTTCATCTGTAGTAAGTCCTGATTTACTTAACATACATGAGCTCTTGTTTATCATCTGTGTATTTCTTATCTGCTCTGTGGGGAAGAGTATCCACTGCACGTGGTGTCAGGGCTCCAGCCCAGAGCCCTACCCTTCAGACCACCCCCTGATGGCTGCTAATGGGGTCTGTTTTTGGTGAATTTCTCTTGAGAACACAGTATCTTATAATTGATGTGTACCTGATTCTAATTGTGTTTTTCCTCACTGTACTGCATGTCTTTCACATGTAAGTAATAAATGCAAAACACAGTTGCTAAAGCTTTTGACACTTTACTGTGTCAATTAAAGTCAGCCAGCAAATTGAATAAACTGTGGCCAAGTTTTCTCATTTGTAGTAAGAAGTAGTGGCTTAGGTGACGTTAAGGTTCCCCTTCACTGATTTCTGTCATTTTTTGTTTATTTTCTTTTTATTGCCACCAGAGTTATCACTGGTGCCAGTGCTAGTACTGTGAATCCATAGCTCCCAGCAACCCATTTTTTCCTATTTTTTGTTTTCCTACTTTTATTTGACAGGACAGAGAGAAATTGAGAGGGGAGGAGGAGATAGAGAGGGAAAGAGAGAGATAGACACCTGCAGGCCTGCTTCCCAGCTTATGAAGTAAGTATAACCCCCCTGCAGGTGGGGAACTGGGGGCTAAAACCCGGGTCCTTGCACTTGATAATAATGTGTGTGCTCAACCAGGCCAGGCCCCCCCCCAAGGTACTCTTTTTAAAAAGTTAAATGTGATTAATTTATTTATGGGTAGAGACCGACAGAGAAATTGATTGGGAAGGGAGAGCTAGGGGAGAGTGACAGGGAGACCTGCAGCGCTGTTTCCTCACTAGTGAAGCTTTTCCCCTGCGGGTGGAGACTGGGGGCTTGAAGCCAGGTCCTTGAGGTGGCAATTTGCGCACTCAGCTAGGTCTGCCACCACCCAGTCCCTATGATACTCTTGAAAAAAGAGCGTGTTGAATGTCTCATTGCTCATAGGTTGTAATTTAAGGTTTCTGGAATCTCCCTGGTTCTATGTAGGACCTTCGGAATTACCAGTACACCTTGCACACCATCGACCGGCTCTGGGTTCACATGGAAATGGGGAGAAGCTGCATCAGGATCCCCCGAGACAAACACAGCCAAGTGAGTCTCACCGCCGCGCTCGGAGCCGGCAGACAGTCCAGCTGCCTTATGGCGGGTCTGCCAAGCCTTGGATTCTTGTTTTGAGTCAAACTGACAGATCGTGGCAAAAGTTGCTTTTCTGGGGTTTCGGGCAGTAGCGTAGCGGGTTAAGTGCAGGTGGCGCAAAGCACAAGGACCGGCATAATGATCCCGGTTCGAGCCCCTGGCTCCCCACCTGCAGGGGGGTCGCTTCCCAGGCGGTGAAGCAGGTCTGCAGGTGTCTGTTTTTCTCTCTCCCCCTCTCTGTCTTCCCCTCCTCTCTCCATTTCTCTCTGTCCTATCCAACAACAGTGAAATCAATAACAATAACAATAATAGCCACAACAATGATAAAACAAGGGCAACAAAAGGGAAAAAATAGCCTCAGGAGCAGTGGACTTGTGGTGCAGGCACCCATCCACAGTGACAACCCTGGAGGGGAAGAAGAAAAAAAAAGTTGCTTTTCTTTCTTTTTCTTTTTAATTTCAGATATTTTCTATTTTCTAACGGTTTCTTTTATCCTGTTTTCCTGTGTTCATTATTGACTGATTGTATCTCAAAATGGTTGTTTTTATCACATTTCCAAGTTGCTCAGAATAGACGGGTACTTAATAATAATTACTAGACTTGTCAGACACACGATTCTTTGTGGGGCCTTGGAGATACTTTACTTGATAGAGCTCAGGCTTGACCTTGCACGGAGACCTGCAGCAGACCCCCAGCAGTCCATGGGAGAACCATGCAGAAGGGAAGCTTCTTGAATGGAGGAGCAGTGCTCCGGTGTCTCTTTTTCTCTGTGCTTCTCTTAGCTTCTCTTGTCTCTCACCTTCTGTCTCAAAAATAAAGGCGCCCAGGCGCCAAGCAGTGGCATACCCGGAAGAGTTCACATGTTACCATGTGCAAGGCCCTGGGTTCAAGCTCCTGCTTCCCACGCAGTGAAGCAGCCCTGCAAGTGCCTGTCTTCCTCTCACTCACTATGCTTCCCATTGCCTCTCAATTTCTGTCTCAAAAAAAAAAAGGAAGAAGGAAGGAAGTTAAGGAGAGAAGGAGCAGACTCTGGGACCAGTAGATTTGCTGTGCAAGCATCTAGCCCTGCCCCAGTGGTAACCCTGATGGCCAAAAAAAAGAAGCTTCAGGAATGATGAAGTTGGGCAGGTGCCAGATCTAGCTATGGGGGCGGTTGGGGAGGGAGAAAGGAATATGAGTCTTTGAATGATGGCAACATCGTAAAAGTAGAAAGTGTTCAGAGTCTTTGTAAATTAATTCTCCAGGTAATGAAGGTGATAAACTCTTCTAATGAGCACGTAATCAGCATTGGAGCTAGTTTTAGTACAGAAGCAGACTCTCATCTAGTCTGTGTGCAGAACGACGGAGGCTACCAGACCCAGGCCAACAGTGCCACGGGCCATTCTAGAAAAGGTGAGTGAGCGTCGGTGCTGAGTGTTGGCCTAGAAGCTGCCTCAGCAAACAGAAGTCCTTTCAAAGGGGACATATTTGCTATACAGGTAATTTTATCTTGTTAAATTCATAGCAACAAAGTAGTAGGACTTAAAATTGGATCAGCTGGGACTGGAGAGATCTCACCAGTAGGATGAATGCCTTACCATGTGTAGGGCCCCAATTCATTTGTTGGTGTCACATTAAAAAGAATTTTTTTTTTAAGAAATATGTACTTGTTTGTAGTAAACTCGGTAATGAGTGCACTCACCCAGCTGCACTGCCACCTGCCCCGTGTGTGCGAGACGTGGAAAGCATGTTTTACAAAGCGATGTATTGATCCTTACTAATGAGCATAGTTTTCACCAATCTTTGACTCTTTATACATGCCATTAATACCTGGAGGTGGAATTGCCTCTCAGAGAATGCGTATAATTTGTGGCTTTAGTATATAATGAAGGAAGTGCTTTATGGACGTGCCACTAATACCTGGAGGTGGAATTGCCTCTCAGAGAATGCGCATAATTTGTGGCTTTAGTATATAATGAAGGAAGTGCTTTATGGACATGCCACTAATACCTGGAGGTGGAATTGCCTCTCAGAGAATGCGCGTAGTTTGTGGCTTTAGTATATAATTAAAGTGCTTTATGGACATGCCACTAATACCTGGAGGTGGAATTGCCTCTCAGAGAATGCGTGTAGTTTGTGGCTTTAGTATATAATGAAGGAAGTGCTTTATGGACATGCCACTAATACCTGGAGGTGGAATTGCCTCTCAGAGAATGCGCGTAGTTTGTGGCTTTAGTATATAATGAAGGAAGTGCTTTATGGACATGCCACTAATACCTGGAGGTGGAATTGCCTCTCAGAGAATGCGCATAATTTGTGGCTTTAGTATATAATGAAGGAAGTGCTTTATGGACATGCCACTAATACCTGGAGGTGGAATTGCCTCTCAGAGAATGCTCATAATTTGTGGCTTTAGTATATAATGAAGGAAGTGCTTTATAGACATGCCACTAATGCCTGGTTTCCCACAATCTCACTGACATAAGTAAAAGCATTTACACTAGCAAACAGTTTATCAGCTATTAGATCTAAGTATCATTTTCCTTTATTCATCAGAGTGGTATTATTTAGAAAAGAAACCAGTTTTAATGGAAATAATCGTTGTGGTTTGTTTTTCTGTGTTTTTTTAATCAGTGACAGGTGCGAGTTTTGTAGTGTTCAACGGAGCTCTGAAAGCTGCGTCAGGATTTCTTGCAAAGTCCAGCATAGTTGAAGGTAGGAACATCTCACTGTCATCGTTTAGGTAATTTTAACGTAAGATTGTCTTCCTTTTCCTTAAAAGTACAGTTGACGTTCAGAATAGAATATATGTAAGCTGCAGATGGTGATAGGACACACATGCGTGAGGTCACTCAGTTCACGGGCGAGAGCACGAGCACGGTCAATATTAGTTCCTATGAGTTCTCTCTCCTTCCTATAACTGGTTACTAGGTGACATGTAGTATTTATCACTTTCTTGTTTCATTTTTTCTGCTCTGTCTAAACATATGCCTGGACAGTAATTTGTTTTTCTTGGCTTCTTTGGGGACTTCTGAAACTGATAGCGTTCAACACGTAATGTTTTCATGGGACGCCTTTAAAATGTATGCAGTTCCTGTAACTATAGCTTGGTCATTTTCATTGCTGATAACTATTGTATTTTTATGAATGTGATAATTTGTTCGTATTTGATCACAAACATCTGAGGCATCTCTTTATTTTTGTTCTTAGGAACAACTGTACTTGCGTAGTGCCCTATTGGTTTGTATAGACACTGGTCACATGTGTAAAATGTTTTTTCTAAAATGTATATATGGGAGTGCAGTTTTTTTGGTCAGTAAACTAGCAAACACCTTTACACGATACTGATAAATTAATTTGCAGAGTAGTTGTGGCATTGAGCTAATTTAAGGTCAGTTTACATAAAGCATTGTAAGTATAGTGTTCTGAGGAACCACCTGACTAGTCAAAAAAAAAAAAAAAAGACAATTCTGTCAGGTAATGAAACTTTGAAGGAATTCTTTCTGCTTTCTCTAGTAGCTTACAGGCTGCTGCTTTTAAGCCTACTCAGTACTTTAAAACTATTGGGCTTTAAGAGTTCTGCTGAGAAGGTGGACTGGGTATCGGGCATGACACCTCGGTGAGCTTTTAGCCAGAGTCGCCTTCTGCACCAGCTTCTCGTTTCTTCCCAGATACCTTCAGTCTCTTCTGTCACCATGTAGAGATTGGCCCAGTCAGAGAGCCTGGGCAGCTGTGGGCTCACCTGCTGGGTTTTCCTCTATGAGTCGCACGGTTATACTTTCTGTTACCTAGCACTTGAACACGACTGCATCACACATCTGGTCTGAGTGTATGGTTCCTTATTGTGGAAGAGATGTTTCGGTGTCAGTTGTTTGATTCCTGTGAGATGTAGGAAGTCTCCAATTATTTATTTATTTGCCTCCAGGGTTATCAGGGGCTCGGTGCCTACACTACAAATCCACTGCTCCTGGAGGCCAATTTTTTTCCCTTTTATTGCCCTTGTTGTTTACTGTTGTTGTTTTTGCTGTCTTCGTTGTTGTTGGATAGGACAGAGAAATGGAGAGAGATGGGGAAGACGGAGAAGGGGAGAGAAAGAATTGCAGACCTGTTTCACTACTTTTGAAGCGACCCCCCTGCAGGTGGGGAGCCGGGGGCTCCAACCGGGATCCTTATGCCAGTCCTTGTGCTTTGCGCCACGTACACTTAACCCGCTGCGCTACTGCCCAGCCCCCCTCCCATTTATTATGTTTAACTGCTAAAAAAGAAAACTCCTTGGGGCTGGGTGGGGGCGTGGGGAGTTGAGTGCACACATTACCAGGCACAAGGACTGGAGTTTAAACCCCCAGCCCCCACCTGCAGCGGAGAAGAAGCCTCAGTAGCGAAGTGGTGCCGTCTCCTTCCCCCATCTCCCTGTCCCTCTTCAATTTCTGTGTTCTGTCAAATATAATTAATTAATATTAAAACAGGAGACGCCTTCACTTTGTGAAATATTTTGACTTCCTGTTCAGATCACCTGCTCCATGTGTCTGGCACAGAACATGTGCTGACAGCAAACTTTATGCCTTAGCCGTATTATGTAGAGACTTGGCAGGAGAAATGGACCGTGTGCCTCTTATTTCAGATGGCTTGATGGTGCAGATAACTTCAGAGACCATGGATGGCTTGCGGCTGGCTCTCAGAGAACAAAGAGACTTTAAAATTACATGCGGGAAAGTCGATGCTGTTGACCTGAGAGAATATGTAGATATCTGCTGGGTAGATTCTGAAGAAAAAGGAAATGAAGGGTAGGAATTCTTGTTGTTGTTCAAATGTAGTTGTTTGGTGGCAGGGGGAGAAGGATAAAAGAGAATTATGAGTCCCAAATTCTGTTATGCACCATAAAAATAACAATACAGCATGGAATTATATTACACGATAAACGAATATTGTATACAACAGTCAATGAATATAGTCTGGCTTGTCAGACACATTCCTAACCAGCCTCACTGTACGTGTTTCTCTGCAGGATGCTACAACTTACTCAGTGGCTGTAAATTTGGGAGGGGGCCAATCCTAAGATGTCCATAGCAGTAGTGTTGACACGATGTCAGTGTTGAGAAAGGCCAGGCAGTTTCTGTCACATGGGTCCCATTCTTGTTGAGTAAGTAAAGAATTCCCTTTTGGTATTAATTCAGCATAACACTAATTCACGGTAAAACAACAAAACAGACAGCCCCCTCTGAATTCAAAAGTGGACACGCGGGAGGCCTTACAGAATACTATGCCACTCCTTTCTCTTTCCAATTACCCACCTATTTTTCTCTCTTTTTTTATGTGTTATTTTTATTTTTTGGAGACTGGCTAAGGGGTTCGCAGCAAAGAAGGAATAAAGAAGGCTAATGCTGAAAGATTCCAACATAGAATTTTTGAATTGCATGAGACAGCTTTTCTGTTAGGTATTCTAAACCTCAATCCAGAATTCTAATTCTAGATTGGGCATATAAAAAAAAAAGTAGGTATGATTTGCTACACAATCAGAAATTAATGTTAAATGAATATGAATCAGTTTTAATTCTTTTTTTAAAATATTTTATTTATTTATTTATTCCCTTTTGTTGCCCTTTTTTTTTTTATTGTTGTAGTTATTATTGTTGTTGTCGTCATTGTTGGATAGGACAGAGAGAAATGGAAAGAGGAGGGGAAAACAGAGAGGAGGAGAGGATAGACACCTGCAGACCTGCTTCACCGCCTGTGAAGCGACTCCCCTGCAGGTGGGGAGCCGAGTTCGAACCGGAATCCTTATGCTGGTCCTTGTGCTTTGCGCCACCTGCGCTTAACCCGCTGTGCTACAGCCCGACTCCCTTAATTCTTTAGTAGATAATTGAGATATCTCACTACTGTTTTCAACTGACAGCTTCAGAATCTCTCTTTTTCTTCCGTTTGTTCAAATCTAATAGTCCATTTCGTCAGCAGCATCCTGCTACTAGTAACCCTACTTTCTTCTGTACTGTTCTGTAGTGTTGTCAGTTCAGTGGATGGAACATCATTACAAGGATTCCCGAGTGAAAAAATAAAACTGGAAGCAGATTTTGAAGCTGATGGGAAGATTGTAAAGTGTACAGAGGTAACTGAGAAGGATTCTGTCCCCTGACGTACTGCACTGGGAGGTGGGAGGCTGTGTTGGCTGGTTTTGGCTTTTGACTTGGCCATTCGGTGGTGCTCCGTGCTCTTTGCTCTCTGCGTTAGCCAGACTTGCATTGCTGAGTTAACTTTGGGCAAAAATGGCTGAATCTGCCTGTACCCCATAACTTCTGGTTTTAAGGGTTTAGTTTAGCTGTGTGAGACATCAGGAGAGACATAAACACAGGTGGAATGCGCATGTATGTCTGTTCATATGACAGACCTACGTACAGTGCTCTGAACAGTGACCATTATGACACCAGCACTGGGGTTTAGTGAATTTGAATTGAAATTAACAGTTGTTGCATCCTTTCAAGTGGTTGTAAACCGTATCGTTTTCCCCCCTCACTGAATACATTTCAGGTGTTCTACTTTCTAAAGGACCAAGATGTATCTGTTTCCGCAACTCGCTATCAGTTTGCAAAAGAAATAGCCACGGCCTGTGGCGCTGCGCTCTGCCCTCACCTGCGGACCCTGAAGGGCGGCGGAACCAACAAGGTCGGCCTGCGCGTCTCCATCGACACGGACATGGTGAGGCGTGTTTCTTTCTGGTGAGGGTTTCGAAGGGAAGCCGGGCTATACTGAAGTCATAAAAAGCCTCCTTTAGCTCCTAACCGGGCTTCGCGCCATGAGATGCATCTGGTCGGTGCCCAGATTGAGTCGGCCCCGCTCGCCACACCCCCCCCCCCCCCCAACCGCAAGGGCCACTGCTCGAGTCAGTTTCTTCTGCTCCGGTTTGGTTTTGCTTTTCCTGGAGGCCAGCGGCCCCTTGAGTGTGAGACAGCACGGCACTACTTCTGGGGCAGGGAGAGAGAGGGAGCACAGCACTGCGCTGACATCCAGGAGCTTTGCCCAGTGCTTGCTGGAGCACCCGGAGCCGGGGGTTCAAGTCTGGGCTCCGAGTACTGTGCTGGGTGAGCCATCTCCCGGTCCCAGAACAGACTTGACATCCCTATGATGTAAGACCACAGCAGCGTAAAAACGCGCGTGTGTGTGTGTGACAGGACCACCTCAGTGGACGTTCTCGGAGAGGCATTCAGGCTGCGGTCAGTAAGGTGGCCTCCAGGATAGATTGTAAGTGGTTGCCAGTAGGATTGTGTCGCATAAGAGCTCTTCTTCCGGCCCCTGAATGACTCTCTAGTCTGTCCTTCTGCCAGGCAGGCAGTGGTGTGTGTGTGTGTGTGTGTGTGTTGTTTGTGATTTTATGCACAGATGAGCAAAGTAGTGTGTCCACATCCCCTCCCCTTACATGGTTTTTTACCATGGGTCTTCATAGATTTTGTTATTAATGAGAGAGAGAGAAAGAGAGAGAGGACTGGTGTATGTGATGCCAGAGAGCAAACTCGGGGCCTTGTGCTCCTAGCACAGATGCTGTACTTAATGTGCCACCCCCGTGCTCCTGGAACCGAAGGTATATGAGTGACATTGCACAGTGGTGTATGCTCTTTCAAATAGTTGTGTAGTTGATTATTGGAATGTAGCATGACTTATTTGAGCAGCTGTATGTGGTTTGCTATGTACCGACTGAGGTAACGATTGTTCACGACAATTGTATTTGCCTAAGTGTGAGTGCATAAGAAAAGTGCTCAGAGGTGGCATTACCAGGCGGAAGTGCGCACTCAGTGGGTACTGCCACACTGCTTTGGGTAGGGAGCTTATGCCGGCACTTTCACCACTGTGCAAGAGATTTCTCCTCTCAGACGCTTGTCAGTGAAGCAGTATGGAATCATACACTGGACTTTTGTGACTCTGAGAAGGGGACAGTGGCACTGCAGTGTCACAGTAATGTATGTCCCTCTTCCAGTGAGTGAGTGTCTTTTGCCGCAGAGCCTTTCTGTTTTCATCTTTAATATTAACTTATTGGGTAGAGGCAGAGAAATTGAGAAGAAAGGCGCAAGAGAGGCGACGAGAATGAGAGGCGCCCGCAGCCCTGCTTCACTGCCCGTGGCGCCTCCTTCCTGCAGGCGGGAGCCGGGCTCGCTGTAACGCGCTCTCCATCTCTGTCAAGTGCCCGCCCCTGGCCCCGGGCTTTTGTTTTTCTTTCAGCTCTCATTTCATCTGTCATAGGTTATTTTTTTTTTTTCTTTTTTCTAAATTTCACTTACTTATTTTCCCTTTTGTTGCTCTTGTTGTTTTTATTGTTGTTGTTACTGATGTCATCGTTGTTGGACAGGACAGAGAGAAATGGAGAGAGGAGGGGAAGACAGAGAGAGGGAGAGAAAGACAGACACCTGCAGACCTGCTTCACCGCCTGTGAACCGACTCCCCTGCAGGCGGGGAGCCGGGGGCTCGAACCGGGATCCTTATGCCGGTTCTTGCGCTTTGCGCCACCTGCGCTTAACCTGCTGTGCTACTGCCTGGCTCCCCATAGGTATATTTAGTTGGTGACTTTTTCCAGCAGTTAATAGATTTCAAAGCAGGCCATCATCACAGTGGTTGTTAGCAGTGTGAGTACCTTCACAGCATTCCTCCAGCCAGGACATGCTGTCCTCATAGCCCTTGTTGACAGAAAACAGACTCTTCCATCTCACTGTTACAAGTTCATTTTGAAGAAAACATCTGATATTTGTTATCTGAGTAAGCACTGTTCACGTCATTTTAACCAACTGTATTAAAATATAATTTTTCTCCACAAACATTGAATTCAAATATTAAATGTTATTATGACAAATACACAAGTATTATAAACTATTACAAAAAAAACTCAAAATACTTTTAGTTACGGAGTTTATTTAAAGTAGTTTTTTACAGGTTTATTTGCTAGGACAGAGAGAAATTTAGAGGGGAGGGGAGACAGAGAGGGAAAACAGAAAGAGATCACTAAAGCACTTCAGCACTTGGGAAGCTTTTCCCCCTGCTGGTGGAGACCAGGGGCTTGAACTCAAGTCCTTGTGCATGACAACATGTACACTCAACAGGCAGCCCACCACCTGGCCCCTCAAAATATTTTTAAAAGACTTGGGGGTGGGTGGGGAAGATGAGAGACGCACTAAGGGAAGCTGGGAGTCTTAGCAGTTTACAGCCATCTGTGGAACTACAAGATCTAGGGTTGACTTCATCAAGATTTTTCTCCCCTTTCTTTTTGCAGGTTGAATTTCAGGCAGGATCTGAAGGCCAACTTCTTCCTCAGCACTATCTAAATGATCTGGATAGTGCCCTGATCCCAGTGATCCACGGTGGAGCCTCCAATTCTTGTAGCTTGCCACTAGAAATAGAATTAGTATTTTTCATTCTAGAGCATCTTTTTTAGTGAAAGAACACGAGTCATATTATATATTGCAAACAGTTGGTTAAAACTAACTCTCAACACTAAAGCTAAAATGCCACAAACACTAAAAGTGTGTTTAATGTTTGAAACACCTAAAGCTTTGCTTTTTAGGTAGGAACGGTCTTTTAAAATCACTAACAGTGTTTAAATCTAAAAATTAAAGATCTACAGTTTTTGAAGCTTTGCACTGAATACAAGTACTAAAAGATGAGGATTCCTTCTATAAGGAATTTGTAGCATCTATTGTGTTGTTTAAAGTCTAAACCAAAGTAATTATATTTAGTTATACCTCTTTCTTCCAAGAATAACTTTAATGAAGGCTCTTTTCAGATGTGACTTTATGAAGGAAATAACTGTTAAGTCTATGCCAGTAAGATTACTGGTATCTAAAGTCGGTTAAAAATGTTTTTTTTTTTTTAGTGGCAAAGTTTGCAAATCATAGACTTACATAATTCTTTGATTAAGACAGATAACTTATTTGTACAATATAAGTGGAGACCTATCTCCATGATTAGATAAACTCTGGATCAAAATTAGAACTTTGCCTTTTTCTTCTCCAATTATATTTGATTTCTTCTTGATTAAATGGGTATTAAAGTAATTGTGGGTGCTTCAGGATTTCTGTGCTTCTATATTTAAATATATGATTTTTATAATAAGAACATGTGATTCAGTATCTGTTTTATAAATCTTTAATAATTTACAAATACATGATATTTTTATATCCTTCTTTCCTTCCAGAGTTAACCCCTTATTTGCCACTCCTCAGAGCAGTTGACAGCAGCCAGTTGACCCTTGAAGTAGTCACTGTGTAGCAGTGAATGTGGGTTTTCAGCTTTCCCTGTTATTAACCCTGAGACTTTTTTCTTGACAGTTCTGCATATTTACATTGGTCCCACTGTATCAAATATAAATTTTAATGAATTACTTTTTCATATTTAAATTCTTTATATGGTAGTTGTTTTTTAATAAAAGGGTGTTAACAGAAGTTACAATTGTATGTATTTGAAACTGTTGCGGTTTTTTCTTCCCACAGCAAATATATATATATAGTTCAGTCTTTAAAAATAAAAGGCACATTTTAGTTAGCATTTTCATGTAAGTTATATAAAACTAAATCATTATATTGAGGCCTTTTGATTGTGTGGAATATATGTTTTATACTAAAAAACACTAATGCAATGTATCTCTAGGAAAAGAGGCTACACCAGTAGCCTGTCTTAATAAAAATATTTATGTATCTCATTTTGATGATCAATTCAGAGTTATGGCTCAGAATTAGAGATCTCAAAGTTGGAGAGAAGTGAGAAATGTAATCAGTTTGGGTATATAAATCCCTACCAAATCACATCTGTAGTACTAGCCAAAGACAGTGTGGGGAAGAATGCACATTTCTGGAGGTGGCTGCTTCATACACAAGATGCAAAACTACTGCAGATACTAAGTGGCAACACGTAGGAACTGGTGCGACGTGTGGGTGTGCTGTCAGATGAAAACAATCACCCAGCAAACTAGACTTGTTTTCACTTCAGTCATGTTTTATTTTGCACTCTCTGCTATGGCGTATCACGATCTATGACTTCCGATTTAAAAATAGCCAAATAGGGGAGGGCTCTTCCTGTGAGGGACTGGACTACCTTTGGGTTTCTTTTCAAAAAGTGGCTACCTTTAATAAAAATTGAAATTCTGTGTCTAAAGTTTGTGGGCATACTTTAAAGTATCCTTTGTAGATGTCTGGTAAGTTTCTGAATATACATCTCCCTCCCTCTCTCTCTCTCTCTCTATATATATATATGTATGTACATATATATATGTTACTTGTTTGGCCATGTACTTCACATGGGTACTTACTTGAAACTTTATATTTTTTAAAGATGAAGAAAAAGAGTGGTTCTTCGTACTCACTGTGCAGTGATCTATTTTTGGTCTTATGCCTTTTACTACTACTCTTTCCTTTGGAATTTGAAGTAAAATCTAGTCTACTTGTCTTATGCAGTCATCCAATAAACTGTGTGTCTATATTCTTGCTCTGTGCAGAACGTGTCACTAAGTTTCACTGGTGAAAAGATGAATAAAAGAACTCTTTTACTCTTGGAGCTGATTGTGTGCAGTGGGTAACTGGCAAACGCAGTGGCTGTGACAGTGACGGGAATGTTGAGAGCTGGCAGACATGTGAGTGGCCCTGCCTTTAGTGAGAAGGCAGCCTGGGATCTTGTTGGAGTCAGTGGAGATTAAACACTTTTCAGCAAGAGCAGAAAAACTGAAACGTAGAGGTATGTAGAATGACTGAAATTTCTACTTCCTTTTTAAGGAAGTTTAAAGAGTCCTGCTTACACATCTTGTCATTTAATCCTAAAGTTCAGGTAGTCTGAGTAGTGTCTATAAACTGCCCAAGTTCCTAACAGTCAATACATCATTTTATAAGAACAGAAAATCCATTATTGGAATTATGACCGTATGTTTCAGTAGGACTACTAAAATACAAGTTTTTTTTTTTAATTTGGGCTATATTTAAAATGTTTCTATTTGCCTCCCAGACACTTGAGTCCTGCTATATAAATGTATCTTTTACCACTCAGTTGACACATTGGTATTTTTTCACATGAGATTTTTTAGTTGTTTTAAATCTTTTGTTTATATGTTGCCTTGTGAAGCTTGGAGACAATTTTTGCATCTGCACATAAAATCATAACCATATTTCCATGAACTTTTACAGATAAATAGGGGGCTGGGCAGTAGCACAGCGAGTTAAGCACACAGGGCACAAGGCTCAAGGATCCCTGTCCGAGCCCCCGGCTCCCCACCTGCAGGGGGGTTCACTTCACAAGCGGTGAAGCAGGTCTGCAGGTCTCTATCCCCTCCCCCCACCTTCCCCTCTCTCAATTTCTCTCTGTCCTATCCAACAATAACAATAGCAATAACAACAAGAGCAACAAAATGGCGGGGGGGGGGCGGTGCAGGGTGTAAAGAGGAAGGCAGGGAATTCATAGTGCAGACACACAGCCGCAGTGATAACCCTGGAGACAAAAATAAATAAATAAATAGATAGATAGGTCTCATTGAAATTGCTATATTATGGATTCAGCTATTTTCTTTTTAGGGGGTAAAATTATGTGCCAGTCAACCTCCAAGGTAGCCGACAATGATCCCCACTCCCCAGTAGTCACATGTCTTTTATGGGGGGTAATGGTGTACAGTCTAAACACTATAGGCACATCCTCATCTCCCCTTGCTTGGTGTCTCCGAGACAGCAGGATCCCAGCACATTCTCATATATACTGCACCTACCATATGTGCCATTGTTGGCTTTTTTTTTGATCAACAAAAGAACAATGTTATTTTTTCTTTTTGTAAATTGCTACCAGGGTTATTGTAGGGGTTTGGTCCCTGCATGAGAAATCCACTGTTCCTGGTACCACTTGCTCTTTTTTTTTCTTTTCTTTTCTTTCTTTCTTTTTTTTTTTTTTGATAGCAGAAACTAAGAAGGGAAGGGAGGTAGAGAGAAAGACACCAGCAGTCCTGCTTCACCACTCTAGAAGTTTCACCTCTGCAGGTGGAGGCTGGGGGCTTGATCCTGGGTCCTTGCACATAGTAATGTGTGCACTCAGTCACATGCACCACTGCCCAGCCCCCAGCATGTCAATCCTAAAATTATGTTACAAAAGATTGTGGTGTATTGTCATCCAGGAGGTGGTGCAGTTGGTAAAGTGTCGGGTTCTCAAGCATGAGTTTGACCCTGACAGCCCACGTGCAGAGTGACACCTCCCCCCCCCCCCCGTCTCAGCCTCTCTCTCTCTCCCTGACTATCCCTTTCATAAATAAATAAAATCTTTTTTACCATGTATTAATAGGGAGTCGGGCGGTAGCACGGCGGGTTAAGCGCAGAAGGTGCAAAGTTCAAGGACCGGTGTAAGGATCCCGGTTCGAGCCCCCGGCTCCCCACCTGCAGGGGAGTCGCTTCACAGATGGTGAAGCAGGTCTGCAGGTGTCTGTCTTTCTCTCCCCCTCTCTGTCTTCCCCTCCTCTCTCCATTTCTCTGTCCTGTCCCAACAACGACATCAAGAATAACTACAACAATGAAAACAACAAGGGCACCAAAAGGGAATAAATATATATTTTTTAAATATTAATCTTGGGTGCACTTCCCCTTTTGTTTACCCCTTCTTTATTTTGTGTGTGTGTGTGTGTGTGTGTGTGTGTGTGTGTCTATTGATTACTTGAAAAAAAAGTCAGCAGCACCAATGAAGAAACCCACTGAGAAAAGGCAGCAGACACATGGGCAGAACTTAAGCAACAAGAACAGAAAGAGGAAACATAAAGCAAACCTTGGACTGGGTTGCGTGTATTGCACCAAAGCAAAGGACTGTGGGGAAGGAGGGCAGGGGGCTTGGGGTCCTGGTACATGATGGTAGAAAAGGAGTTGTGTTGGGACTGAGTGTTTTGCAGACAGCTATCGTGGGGGAAATGAGAAGTTTTGCCCATGTGTCAACAACTATACTGGAAACCATTAACAAACCCCCCCCCCATAAAAGGGGTAAAATTGGGGGCTAAGGGTTTGCTTGCCTGGAACAGCCACAGTACCGTGCAGGAGGACGCATGGTAAAGCCCTGGGCTTACCACATGGCAGGGTTTGTAGCAGGGAGCTTCATGAATGCTGCTGCAGTGTTTCTCCTCCCTCCGACTGGACGGTCTGACTCTCTGACTAGGAAAGGTTTGCTTATTATTTCCCTTTTCCAACTCCAGTATCCCTTTATGAGGAAATATTTATTTACAAGATTTTTCTTGCCACAAGGGTTTACTCTCACATTCTCCCAGAGTAGATGTTAGTACTCTCACTCTTGTCTCCGTGACCCCCACAGATTCAAGAAGGCCAAACAAATCAAACAAGATGCAAGTAAACAGAAATCTGCACATAGAAACCTGAGGGAGGGAGGGAGGAACAAACTCCCACCTGGCATAAACAACTAGCCCAATCCTTTTTTTTTTTTTTTTTTTGTCCAAACACCTGTCAGTTCTGGCTTATGGTGGTGCGGAGGATTGAACCTGGGAATTCAGAGACTCAGGTATGAGCGAGTCTTTGCATAACTATTATGCTGTCTACCCCCTGCCCAGCCCGATACTTTATTCGAGAATATTTACTTTATTTGGAAAATAGCCACTGGTGAAGCTGGGCAGTGGGATACCTGGTAGAGTGCACACATTACAGCGTGTAACGAGCCAGGTTCAAGCCCCATCTCCACTTGTGGGGCCAGATGTTCACAAGTGGTTTAACGGAACTGCAGGTATCTCCCTTCCCATTTCTACTCTTTATATCTCCCAAACTTGAAAAACAGGGAAAAAAGACTAAAAGGCAAACAATCTCTTTAAAAAGAAAACAAAATACCCACCGAATTGCACTCGTCTAACGAATCTAAATGAGACGTCCTGAGAGGCGGTGCGGCAAAAGTTCAAGAGTTGGGCTGGGTTATTAGCAAAATGTTTATGCAAAAACCTTTCATGCCTGAGGCTTCAAAAGTCCCAGGCTCAGTCCCCAGCACCACCATCAGCTAGAACTTTGCAGTGCCCTGGTTAAAAGGAGAGAGAGGGAGAGAGGGAGAGTCCAGGTCCTGGAAAAGGATGACAAGAGGACCTAGTGGGGGGGCTGTACTGTTATGTGGAAAACTGAGAAATGTTATGCATGTACAAACTGTTGTATTTATTGGCGACTATAAACATTAATCGCCCAATAAAGGGAAAAATTTTAAAAGAAGGGGAAGATAAAATATAGCCAAATGTACAGGTTCCCTTAGGTGGCATTCTGCAGAAGAAACGCTGCTCTTTTGTCTCGTTGTCAAAAAGCAGTGGGGATGCAGCTATCAAGAACAATGAACCCACCTTCTCTGACCCATCTTGGACAGAGCTAGAAGGAATTATGTTAAGTGAGCTAAGTCAGAAAGATAAAGATGAGTATGGGATGATCCCACTCATCAACAGAAGTTGACTAAGAAGATCTGAAAGGGAAACTAAAAGCAGGACCTGACCAAATTGTAAGTAGGGCACCAAAGTAAAAACCCTGTGGTGAGGGGTAGACATGCAGCTTCCTGGGACAATGGGGGGTGGGAGTGGGTGGGAGGGATGGGTCACAGTCTTTTGGTGGTGGGAATGGTGTTTATGTACACTCCTAGCAAAATGTAGACATATAAATCACTAATTAATTTGAGGGGGGAAAATCAATTGTATGTCTCAAAGTTTTTTAAAACACAAACTGAATCTTTTTAATATATAGGCTGTGTATTTGATATGCGGACTCTCTCAAAAGCCTAGACCAAGTAGATTAGAAGCATCCAATAGCACAGCTATATACAAGATACTGGATACTGTACAGCAAACCCTAACAAAAGGACTTTTCAAAGTTAACCCAATTACCAAATAATGTGATGATAACATTAACTATCGATTGTCTTTTTGAACCCTAAGACAGCAGGAACCTCACATCTCCACTATAGAGCCTCTACTTCCCCCAGTCCTGGAACCCTTGGATAGGGCCCACTTTCCCGTATGCCTCTCCCAATCCATATCAAATAATATTGCATCTGCCAATCACAACCTAACCAACACAATGATTGCCACCTCAACATGCTTCACTTCAGACTGTGTCCAGAGACTTCACGTGTGGAATGACAACCCTTCAGCTTCATTACTCAGGTGAGACCTTTCCTTTCATAGTATACTCTAATTTCATCTCAGGTAGTTCACTTTCTAACAAAGTCCCAAAACCTAGATATAGACCAGTTTCTCTGAGAGAGAGCATATCTTCACACGTATCTGTAAACTACTGCAAAATATATACCTGAAAGCAGAAATACACTAGAGTTTGCAGTGAGTACCCCCCTAACGCATCCTCTCCACTATTCCAACCTTTGGGTCCATGATTGCTCAACAATTTGTTTGGCTTTGTATGTTAACTCTCTTTTCTGCCACCAGGTTCCAGATGCCAGCAGGATGCCGGCCAGGCTTCCCTGGACTGAAGACCCCACCAATGTGTCCTGGAGCTCCACTTCCACAGAGACCCACCTTACTAGGGAAAGAGAGAGGCAGACTGGGAGTATGGACCGACCAGTCAACGCCCATGTTCAGCTGGGAAGCAATTACAGAAGCCAGACCTTCCACCTTCTGCAACCCGCAATGACCCTGGGTCCATGCTCCCAGAGGGATAGAGAATAGGAAAGCTATCATGGGAGGGGGTGGGATATGGAGATTGGGTGGTGGGAATTGTGTGGAGTTGTACCCCTCCTACCCTATGGTTTTATTAATTAATCCTTTCTTAAATAAAAAAAAAAATAAAAAAGAATTCAAAAAAAAAAAAGCAGTGGGGACCCCAGCCTTAGGGGCAGGTGCAGGTGCTCCCGGGCCTCTGGCGCATGCGCAACGCAGCTTCCGCTTCCGCCCCGGGAGCCGCGCCTCCCTCCGTCCGCCCGGCTCTTCCTCCAGCCGGGTTTCCCCACCACCTGGGACCAGGCCGAGGCGCCCACCGCTCTGCGCCTGCGTGGCCTACGGGCGCCCATCACCATGGCAACCAGCGCCAGCATCCCGGGTAAGCGCCAGCAGGGATGGGGGCTCTCTGCTTTGGGGACCAGATTCCCCAGGAGCCGTCCCGCCTTTTCTCCGGCCTGGAATCAGGAAGTTGGGGATTGGTTTGGTTTTTTTTTTTTTTTTTTTTTTTTTTTTTGGGGGGGGGAGACTTCTCTGGGTGCCTCATCCTTTCTCCCTTCCGGAGCTCTTGGGGTCCTGGTTTCAGGAGCACCTGAGCTGTGGTTCTAGGTGCAAGCCTGCAGGGAGAAGCATCTGGTGGCGACTCAGAAGGGATTGTTCCTGGGGTTTAAAGGATTTATTATTGACAGATACGGATTCCTCAGAAGACCTGGATCCCTTCCCCCATACGGAAGAGCCAGTCGCCCAGGAACCAAGTAATGCATTCATTTTTGTGAGCCTGCACAGACCCAAAATCAGCCCAAGCCCCTATTTTCCTCCATGTAGGCTTCACACACGGCGAGGAACATTCAGTGGGCTTGAGGAAATGGAGAATATCCCTGAATATGCCATTATATTGTCATAGAAAGTAGTTTTGCTGCCAACAAGACCCCAGGTCCCCTACGCTTACCTTTTGATTGTTTGCAGTTTTGCCTCCCCCCCATCATGTCATGTAATTGGGAATCATACAGTATGTCTCCTTTTCAAGTTAACTTCTTTTTTTTTTTTTTACTTATAAAAAGGAAACACTGACAAAACCATAGGATAAGAGGGGTACAACTCCACACAATTCCCACCACCAGAACTCCGTATCCCATCCCCTCCCCTGATAGCTTTCCTATTATCCCTCTGGGAGCATGGACCCAGGGTCATTGTGGGATGCAGAAGGTGGAAGGTCTGGCTTCTGTAATTGCTTCCCCGCTGAACATGGGCCTTGGCAGGTTGATCCATACTCCCAGCCTGTCTCTCTCTTTCCCTAGTGGGGTGGGGCTCTGGGGAATTGGAGCTCCGGGACATATTGGTGGGGTTGTCTGTCCAGGAGTTGACTTTTTTTTTTTTTTTTTTTTAAATTGGTTTATGGGGTGAGGGTATAGCATAATGATTATGCAAAGAGACTTTTATGCCTCAGGCTCTCAAGTCCCAAGTTCAATCCCCCACACCACCATAAGCCAGAGCTGAGTAGTGCTCTGGTTAAAAAAAAAAGTTTATTATTGAATAAAGACAGAGAAAAATTGAGAGGAGAGAGACAGAGAGACATCTGCAGCCCTGCTTCACCTCTTGTGGAACTTCCCCCTGCAGGTGGAGACCAGGGGCTTGAACCCAGGTCCTTGTGCACTGTAATGTGAGCACTTAACCAGGTGTGCCACTGCCTAGCCCCCCTCAAGTTGAATTCTTTAACTTCCATTTTCACTTGCATATCAGTTTCTCCTTCTCTTTTCATGGCTTGATAACTCACTTCTATGTATTTATTCATTTGATAACTCACTTCTATGTATTTATTCATTTGATAACTCACTTCTATGTATTTATTCATTTGATAACTCACTTCTATGTATTTATTCATTTGATAACTCACTTTATGTTGCCCAGCAATATTCCATTGTCTTGGCGTATTCAGTTTAGTCATTCACCCACCAAGGGACTGACTTACCAGTTGCCTCCAAGTTTGGGGCCATTATGAAGGATAATTTATGTAAACAACTGTGTGTAAGTGTTTTGTGTAGACATAAGTTTTCAGCTCCTTTGGATAAACAACAAGGCGTGTCATTACTGTGATAAAAGTGCTGTAAGTATATTTTCTTTTTCCTTTTCTTGCTTTTATTGCCACCAGGGTTATCGCTGGGGCGTGATGACTACACTAGGAATTCACTGTCCCTGCTGAAGATTTTTTTTCCTTTTTCTATTTTACTTGATAGGATAGAGAGAAATTGAGAAGGGAGGGAGAGATAGGGAGAGAGGAAGAGAGACATGTGGTAGTAGATAGCATAATGATTACACCAAGAGACTGTCATGCCTGAAGGTCCAAAGTCCTAGGTTCACCATTTTTCAGCTTCTCCGTGTTATATTGAGCTATGATATGTTATAGAGAGACTTGGACTCCATGCTTTTAATCTTTCATGTAGATATTTTAATAATTAGGAGGCAGTCAAGGTAACTAACTGTAAATATGAGAATTATGTATAATTTGCATGTGCTATTTAATAAATTTATGAATACTGAGCAACCAGAAGGACAGAAATCACTAAAGTTAGGACAGAAATAAATAACATTGAGAATAGGAAAACCATACAAAAGATCAACGAAAGTAAATGTTGGTTCTTCGAAAGAGTAAACAAAATCGACAAGCCTTTAGCCAGACTCACAAAACAAAAAAGGGAGAAGACCCAAATAAATTGGATAGTAAATGAAAGAGGAGAAATCACAACAGATACTGCAGAAATTCAACATATCATGCGAGGCTTCGATGAACAACTATATGCCACCAAGCTAGAGAACCTGAAAGAAATGAATGATTTCCTAGATACCTACCAACTTCCAAAACTAAGTAAAGAGGAAGTGGATAACATGAACAGGCCCATCACAGCTAATGAAATTGAAACAGTTATCAAAAATCTCCCCAAAAATAAAAGTCCTGGACCAGATGGTTTTACAAATGAATTCTACAAAACTTTCAAAGAAGAACTAATACCTCTACTTTTAAAAGTCTTCCAGAAGATTGAAGACACTGGAATACTCCCTGCCAGCTTCTATGAAGCCAACATCACCCTGATACCAAAAGCAGACAGGGACACAACCAAAAAAGAAAGCTACAGACCAATATCTCTGATGAACATAGATGCGAAAATATTGAACAAAATTCTAGCCAACCGGATACAGCAGTATATCAAAAAGATTGTTCATCATGACCAAGTGGGGTTTATCCCAGGCATGCAAGGTTGGTTTAATATACGTAAATCAATCAATGTGATCCACCACATCAACAAAAGCAAGACCAAAAACCACATGGTCATATCAATAGATGCAGAGAAAGCCTTTGACAAAATACAACATCTCTTCATGATCAAAACACTACAAAAAATGGGAATAGATGGAAAATTCCTGAAGATAGTGGAGTCTATATATAGCAAACCTACAGCCAACATCATACTCAATGGTGAAAAATTGGAAGCATTTCCCCTCAGATCAGGTACTAGACAGGGCTGCCCACTATCACCATTACTATTCAACATAGTGTTGGAAGTTCTTGCCATAGCAATCAGGCAGGAGCAAGGAATTAAAGCATACAGATTGGAAGAGAAGAAGTCAAACTCTCCTTATTTGCAGATGACATGATAGTATACATGGAAAAACCTAAGGACTCCAGCAAGAAGCTTTTGGAAATCATCAGGCAATACAGTAAGGTGTCAGGCTATAAAATTAACATTCAAAAGTCAGTGGCATTCCTCTATGCAAACACTAAGTTAGAAGAAATTGAAATCCAGAAATCAGTTCCTTTTTCTATAGCAACAAAAACAATAAAATATCTAGGAGTAAATCTAACCAAGGAAGTGAAAGACTTGTATACTGAAAATTATGAGTCACTACTCAAAGAAATTGAAAAAGACACAAAGAAGTGGAAAGATATTCCATGTTCATGGGTTGGAAGAATTAACACCATCAAAATGAATATATTACCCAGAGCCATCTACAAATTTAATGCTATCCCCATCAAGATCCCAAGCACATTTTTTAGGAGAATAGAAAAAATGCTACAAATGTTTATCTGGAACCAGAAAAGACCTAGAATTGCCAAAACAATCTTGAGAAAAAAGAACAGAACCGGAGGCATCACACTCCCAGATCTCAAACTGTATTATAGGGCCATTGTCATCAAAACTGCTTGGTACTGGAACATGAACAGAGACACTGACCAGTGGAATAGAATTCAGAGCCCAGAAGTAAGCTGTCCCCACACGTATGGACATCTAATCTTTGACAAAGGGGCCCAGACTATTACATGGGGAAAGCAGAGTCTCTTCAACAAATGGTGTTGGAAACAATGGGTTGAAACATGCAGAAGAATGAAACTGAATCACTGTATTTCACCAAATACAAAAGTAAATTCCAAGTGGATCTAGGACTTGGATGTTAGACCAGAAACTATCAGATACTTAGAGGAAAATATTGGCAGTATTTTTTTCCGCATAAATTTTAAAGACATTTTCAATGAAACGAATCCAATTACAAGGAAGACTAAGGCAAGTATAAACCTATGGGACTACATCAAATTAAAAAGCTTCTTCACAGCAAAAGAAACCACTACCCAAACCAAGAGACCCCTCACAGAATGGGAGAAGATCTTTACATGCCATATATCAGATAAGAGTTTAATAACCAACATATATAAAGAGCTTGCCAGACTCAACAACAAGACAACAAATAACCCCATCCAAAAATGGGGGGAGGACTTGGACAGAATATTCACCACAGAAGAGATCCAAAAGGCTGAGAAACACATGAAAAAATGCTCCAAGTCTCTGATTGTCAGAGAAATGCAAATAAAGACAACAATGAGATATCACTTCACTCCTGTGAGAATGTCATACATCAGAAAAGGCAACAGCGGCAAATGCTGGAGAGGGTGTGGGGTCAAAGGAACCCTCCTGCACTGCTGGTGGGAATGTAAATAGGTCCAACCTCTGTGGAGAGCAGTCTGGAGAACTCTCAGAAGGCTAGAAATGGACCTACCCTATGACCCTGCAATTCCCCTCCTGGGGATATATCCTAAGGAACTCAACACATCCATCCAAAAAGTTCTGTGTACACATATGTTCTTGGCAGCACAATTTGTAATAGCCAAAACCTGGAAGCAACCCAGATGTCCAACAACAGATGAGTGGCTGAGCAAGTTGTGGTCTATATACACAATGGAATACTACTCAGCTGTAAAAAATGGCGACTTCACCATTTTCAGCCGATCTTGGATGGACCTTGAAAAAATCATGTTGAGTGAAATAAGTCAGAAACAGAAGGATGAATATGGGATGATCTCACTCTCAGGCCAAAGTTGAAAAACAAGGTTAGAAAAGAAAACACAAGTCAAACCTGAAATGGAATTGGAATATTACACCAAAGTAAAAGACTCTGGGGTGGGTGGGTGGGTGGGGAGAATACAGGTCCATGAAAGATGATGAATGACATAGTGGGGGTTGTATTGTTAAATGGGAATCTGGGGAATTTTATGGATGTACAAACTATTGTATTTACTGTTGAATGTAAAACATTGATTCCCCAATAAAGAAATAGAAAATGTATGAATACTGAATCATGAACTTATCTGATTTCTCATACTAATACTGCTGAGACTCATGCCCTGAAGAGGAATATTTCTTGTGTAATTTAGGGGTCTAAATTTTTTAATATAGGGGGGCTGGGCAATGGCACACCTGGTGAAGTGCACAAGGCACCATGCACAAGGACCTGAGTTCAAGCAGACTCCCCCTCCTGCAGGGTGGAAGCTTCATGAGCAGTGATGCAAGTCTGCAGGTGTCTGTCTCTACTATTCCCTCTCAATTTCTCTCTGTCCTATCAAATAAAGACAGTAAGAAAAAAAAGGTGTGTGGGGGGGAACGGGACAGAATGACCACTAGAGCAGTGGATTTGTAATGCCAGCACCAAACCCCAACAATGATTCTGGTGGCATATAATAATAATAATAACAACAACAATAATAATAATTGTTTAATATAAACTAGAATGGAGCTTTAGGTGGATGAATCAGCTAAATCATAAAAACTTATCAGTTATTAAAATAGCTTTTTTCTTCCTCTGTACGTCTATATGTTTTGAATGATCTTTTTTCACATAATATAACACTCACCTTTCTCAAATATAAAATTTAGTGATTTTTTTACCCTATAAAAATGATCCTCTTTTGAGTGATGATCCTCTTTGCTTACTAATTATTTTGAATGATCCTCTTTGCTTACCAATTATTACTTTGATGATATGTAACAATATATACTATATGCCTGCCAACAACGTAATACTTTTTCTCAGTGTTTTTAAACCTTATATTTTTTGCCAACTTGGTTATATCATTTTCTCCCTCATTTCCTATCCCTGTCCCTTTTTATTATATATATTATATTTAATTATAATATATTTAATTATAACATACTTTATAATATGTTTAATTATTTAATTATAATTTTATTATATGTATCATATTTAATATATAACATATTCAAAAGTTTTATTCTTCTCAGTGTAAATGTTATAATTTTAGGATCTTGGAGTGAAAACATACTGGAATATTTTCTGAGAAATAACCTCATAGCAACAGAAGATGGCGCCCTGATCACCTGGTATCACGCAGCAAACTGTAAGGCTCACCTCGATGAGGCGCTGAAAAGTGAGTCCAGGGGCGGGGAGGTGGCGCACCTGGTTGAGCGCATGTATCACAATGTGCAAGGACTCGGTCTCAGCCCCGGTCCCCACCCGCAGGGGAAAGATTTGCAGGTGGTGAAGCAGGGCTGCAGGTGTCTCTCTGTCTCTCTCCCTTTCTATCACCTCCTTCTCTCTGGATATCTGACTTTTCTATCTAATAAATAAATGAAGATTTAATTTTTAAATATATATATATATCCTTTTACTATATAGGTGACCATTGTGACAGTTTTATCAACCTTTACCCCTGAAGTCCCCTGTTGACTGGAGCAGCTAGAGATATTCTAAGCCTTATCACTAGAAGGCTGGTACAGAACTTGAAATGATGTGATCCAACCAGGAAAATTCCTTGAAATCCCATGTTTTATTACAAAAATGCATGTGTGTTCGGTGTCCTATGCTCTATTGTATTTGGATAGTGTATCTTAGTATGTATTTCTATTATTGGAGGGATACTGTTTGAAGTTGCTTTCGTTTGCTCTCCAAAGGGAGGAATTCTGTCCTGTTTAATACTTGTTTTTCTGAGAGTTCTTGGGAGCAGAGACCAGAGAGTGTTTTGTTTTTTCTCCACAAGTTACTGGCAGTGTGTCTCCTATGTCAGCATTCACTTAAGGTTGTTTGTACAGGCCCTGCTCACATGATAGAGGCTGACGTCCTTCTTCCAAGTGATGGATCCGAACACGTCCAGCCAATCATGGCCCACCCTCCCGAAACAAGCAGCGACCTCACTTTACAGGAATGGTTGGGGGCAGTCCTGCAGAGCAACAAAGGCATCAAGCTGGATTTCAAGAGGTCCGTCCACAACAGTCTGTCTCCTGAGTCACCGCAGGTTATCTCCGCCTGTGCAACCTTAAACTGAAGACGGGAATTAGATGCCCAGCGTATTCCAGTCACAGAACTAAGAGCCACCCTGTTGTTTGCTAAAATTGCCTCATGGGAACTCATGAAGCCAAAAATCAAGTTATTTTTTTAAAAAGAATTTCTTATTAGTGACACTTACAGTACGGCAACTTTAAAAACCTGCTTTAGGGGGCTGGGCAGTAGCGTACCAGTTAAGCACACATAGTGCAAAGCACAGGGGCCTTTGCAAGGATCTGGGTTTGGTCCCACACTCTCCACCTGCAGGGAGCATGAAGCAGGTCTGCAGGTCTCTCTCTCTCTCTCCTTCTCTCTTTCTGTCTTCCCCTCCTCTTTCAATTTCTCTCTGTCCTATCCAGTAAAATTGAGAAAGAAAAAAACGTACTTCCACTAAAAAATGATCCAGGGGACAGAGAGTTGGCAGTAGTTGGGGTAATTTATGCATATTCCATTTCATTTATGGTAGCTATATACAGGGAATTATTTCAAATTCTCCAATTACTGAGGTGTTCCTTAGAAATAATATTTGGGGGTGGGTCACACACTAGGTTGAACACACATGTTACCACACACAAGGATCTGGGTTCAAGCCCCTGCTTCCTACCTGCAGGGGGAAGCTTCATAAGCGGTGAAGTAGGTCTGCAGGTGTCTTTCTCTCTTCCTCTCTGTCTCCCTCCCCTCTCAAATTCTCTGTCCTGTCAAATAAAGAAACAAGGAAAAAAAAAAAAAAAGGAAAAATGGCCACCAGGAGCAGTGGATTTGTAGTACCAGCACTGAACCCCAGTGATAACCCTGGGGGTGAGAGAAGAACATAAAAGGAGTAAGAATATTTGGGGAAATAATGCAACTGAGAGTGCAGGATTTGCATGTCTAAGGCTTCCAGTTTGCTTCCTGGCAGTGCGTGTATCAGAGTGATGCTGTGGTCTCTCTCTCACGTGAAACCCCTATCTCATAGAATAGGTTAGGTGGCATGCCTAACCAGGTGCATTACAGTGCATAAGGACCCAGGTTCAAGCCCCTGGTTCCCTCCTTCAGGAGGAAAGCTTCACGAATGATGAAACAAGTCTTCCGGTATCTCTCTGTCTCTCTCCCTCTCTTTCGTTCCTTTTCAATTTCTCTCCATCTCTATCCAATAACAAATAAAAATAATAAAAATATTTTTTAAAAGAATGTGGATCATGGCTTTTAAGAAGTTATACTATTTTGGAAGAATTGATCATAAAGAGTAAGATTAACTGTCATTTTTTAAAAACTTTATTCATTTATTATTGGATAGCGATGGTGAGAGATTGAGAGGGGAGGGAAAGATAGAAAGTGAGAGAGGCAGAGAGACACCTGCAGCCCTGCTTCACCACTCACAAAGCTTTGTCCCTGCAGTGGGGACTGGGGGCTCAAACCCTGGTCCTTGTGCGCTGTAACATGTGCCTGGCCAGGTGCGCCATCACCCAGCCTCTAAACCTTGCAATTTGCTAGTACATTTGTTTAGGTGAATCACAACCCGTTTACACCTGCAACACTGCTTCACCACTTTTGAAGGGCTCAAACCTTCAAAACCCTTTGCATTGTAACGTGTGCTCACCACCCGGCCCCACTGAAGCTTACTCAGTATACAGTCCCCACGTAGTAGGGACTCAAACCCAGGTCCATGTGAACTCTGTTGGGGGAGCCACCTGCCAGTCTCATTATTCATATTTTTATAGAAACTTCAGGGGGCCGGGTGGTGGTGCAACCTGTTAAGCACACGTAGCACTAAGCGCAAAGATCCAGGTCCAATCCCCGGGCTCTCCACCTGTGTGTGTGTGTGTGTTGGGGGGTTGATTCACAAGTGGCAAAGCAGATCTACAAGTGTCTATCTTTCTTCCTCTCTATCTCCATTCTCTCTTCAATTTCTCTCTAGTATAGATAATAGATAAATAAATAAATAGGGAAAAAATGGCCACCAGGAGCAGTGGACTCATAGTGCTGGCACTGAGCCCCAGCAATAACCCAGGAGGAAAAAAAAAACAGATTTAAAAAAAAGAACTGTAACTTCAAATAATCTTCATAATAATAATCTTCAGCTATATAGATGTGTAGATCTTGGGTGGAGGTAGATAGCATAGTAGTTATGCAAAGAGACTCTCAAGCCTGAGATTCCAAAGTTCCAGGTTCAGTCCCCTGTACCACCATAAATCAGAGCCAAGCAGCGCTCTGGTTTAAAAAAAAAAAAAGTATATATCTTTTGACATTTGGCTCATACTTTGAATATATGGCGTAAGCTTTCATTCTTTGATATTTCACTTTACTCAGGCATCATTGTATTATGCTTTTATGATTAACCTGAGCATCTGATAACCACCTGTCTAAAAAAAAAAAAAAAAAGAGCTGCTTCAGACTTTGCTTTTACTTCAGGACTAGATCTCATCAACATCAAACTCTGTTTTCAGCCTGGCAGCTGTACAGCCATCCATGATGCTCTTGGAAAACGTGAAGCCGCAGCTCAAACGCCCTGTGTGGATCAATGCTGACGTTCTTCCTGGTCCAGACGGAACTAGCAGAGCAGTGGCTGCAAAGCCTTTTATAGACACCGTGACATCCTTCTTTCCAGATGTGACCTTTTCCTTGGGTTGGACAACAGGATGGCATCCGGAGAAAGTCAATGATGGTAGTAATTTTAAAGTGTTTTTTTTTTAAAAAAAAAAAAAACCAAAACTATACTCAAATTAAAATGTGCACTAAACATAGTAGTTTCTCCTATTCACAGTTTTCACTTTTCTTGATCTCAATTACCACGGTGAAGCCTGAATTAACAAAACTCTACACAGTAAGATATTTTGAGAGAGGCTACATTTGCATTATGCCTTTTATGGTTAAAGGTTATATTGTTCGTTGGCCTGTTTTACTACTAGTTAATGTAATTCTGGCCCTGACTTACAAAGTGACTTTATCTTAGGTCTGTATACATGACTATGGTACATGGGATCCTACATTCAGAAGTTAATTCGAGGATATATAGGTTGTAGTGCTAGCCAAAGTCCCAGGCATCTACTGATGGCCTTAGAACATTCTCCCATCGATAAAGAAAGAACTTCTGTATAAAAAAGACTTCTTTAATATAAAACCAGAAACATTCCCCAAAACCTGAGAGAGGACTATCTGTCCTAACGACATGTGTAAGGCCTGCAAAATAGTTCACTTGGATAGTGTGTTTCTTCAGAACCCAGGTTTGAAACGGGCCCCCAGCTCATGAAAGGAAGCCTTGTGGGGCCTGGAGATGGCGCACCCAGTTAAGTGCACAAAGTACTAAGTGCAAGGACCCTCGCAAGGGTCCGGGTTCAAGTCGCTCCCCACCTGTAGGGGAGATGCTTCAGAAATAGTGAAGCAGGTCTGCAGGTGTCTTTCTGTCTCTCTCTCTCTCTCTCTCTCTCTCTCTCTTTTCCCTTCCCTTTCTCAGTTTCTCTCTGTCCTGTCCAATAAAATGGAAAAAATAGCCACCAAGAGCACAGGATTCATCGTGCCAGCACCGAACCCTAGAGATCACCTTGGAGGCAAAAAAGAAAAAAAGGACGCTTTGGTGCTGTGGTTGGTGTCTTCTCCCCTCCACACCTTGCCCCTGTCCCACCCCTCCCTCTTCCTCTCTATCAAAAGGAAAGAAAAAAAAAAAAAAGATGATGAGCTCTATAAACGATCCTTCTTTCTGCTTTTGTTTTTTGATGGATACCGTATTAATTTGGCGGCATCCCATCACTCAGCATTCATGGGGAATGATGATTTGCAGAGTTACAAATATGCAGAACCTGCCTGTTTCAAAACCATCCATTAGTGGCCTCTTTGAACTTGTAAACATTTTATGCTTTATTTTTTGGCCAAAATTTCTCTGTAAGATGAAAGGTGTAAGAAAGTAGAATAAGAGGCTTTTAAATGATGTATAACCAGGGGCCGGGCGGTGGTGCACCTGGTTGAGCACACATGTTACAGTGTGCAAGGACCCGGGTTCGAGACCCTGGTCCCCACCTGCGAGGGGAAGGGAAGCTTCTCAAGTGGTGAAGCAGGGCTGCAAGTGTCTCTCTGTCTCTCTCCCTCTCTACCATCCCCTTCCCTCTCATTTTTTGGCTATCTCTATCCAATAAATAAAGATAACAAAAAAAAAAACACTTTTTAAGAAATGATGTGAAGCCAGATGTAGGGGTAAGTATATGCTTAAGAGTGAGGAGTAGGAGCCGGGCGGTAGCGCAGCGGGTTAAGCGCCTGTGGCGCAAAGCACAAGGGCCATCTTAAGGATCCCAGTTTGAGCCCCGGGCTCCCCACCTACAGGGGAGTTCCCTTCACAGGCGGTGACCTAGGTCTGCAGGTGTCTGTCTTTCTCTTCCCCCTCTGTCTTCCCCTCTTCTCTCCATTTCTCTCTGTCCTATCCAACAACAACAATAAAGCAATGAGGGCAACAAAAAGGAGTAAGTAAATAAATATTTTAAAAAAAAAAGGCTGAGGAGCATGGACTCTGCTCCTAAGATATTAGAAAAAACTCCAAATGTAGGTCCCTTTTTTCCCATGTTATTGGCTGGGACAGAGAAATTGAGAGGGGGGAGGGGAAGATAGAGAGACAGAGAGACAACTGCAGCCCTGCTGCACTGCTTGTGAAGCGTGTCCCCCCGCCCCCCGCAGGTGGGGTGCGGGGGGCTGGAACCTGGAATCTTGCACGTAGCACAAGCTGAGTTGTACGCACTGTCCAAGTGAGCTATTTCACTGGCATCTATTTGTTTTCCCCTAAGCTTCAGTGTAGCTGCTGGAGGTGCTGCAGCAGGCAGTAAGCTGAGCTCACGTACGTGAGGCCCGGAATCTGATCCCAGCTCCACGCTTCTCGCTCGAGCTCATGCTCTGGTTCGCTTTCTTTTCATCTCTAGTCTCATCAATCAGCCAATCGATAAAGTCTTTTAAAGACTTGCTTTATTTGTTTTTTTATGAAAGGGGGTGGGGTAGAAGGTAGTTCATCCAACCGACCATCTGCTTTGCTCTGCAGGATCCAGGTTCAAGCTCCCAGCCACAACATGGAGGTGCCATGCAAAGAAGTGTCCTGACCTGTGTTGCCTCTCCCTCTCCCTCTCCCCTCGCCCCCTCTCTCCCTTCCCTTCTCCCTCCCCCTTTCTCCCTCCCCCCTCCCCCCTTTCTCTCCCTCCCCTTCTCCCTCTCTCTCTCTCTCCCACCCTTTAACCAAAATAAAATAAAATAAAAAATGAATTCGCCTGGAATGACAAAATCCTGCAGGCATGAAGCTCTAGAGAAAACCCTGGTGGAGACAGAAGGAGAGAGAGACAGAGAGACAGAGAGAGAGAGAGAGAGAGAGCGCCAGCCCAGATGGAGAGAGAGAGAGAGAGAGAGAGAGAGAGAGCCCAGATGGAGAGAGAGAGAGAGAGAGAGCCCAGATGGAGAGAGAGAGAGCGCCAGCCCAGATGGAGAGAGAGAGAGAGAGCCAGCCCAGATGGAGAGAGAGAGAGAGAGCCAGCCCAGATGGAGAGAGAGAGAGAGAGAGAGAGAGAGAGCCCAGATGGAGAGAGAGAGAGAGCCAGCCCAGATGGAGAGAGAGAGAGAGCCAGCCCAGATGGAGAGAGAGAGAGCGCCAGCCCAGATGGAGAGAGAGAGAGAGAGAGAGAGCCAGCCCAGATGGAGAGAGAGAGAGCGCCAGCCCACATGGAGAGAGAGAGAGCCCAGATGGAGAGAGAGAGAGAGAGCCAGCCCAGATGGAGAGAGAGAGAGCGCCAGCCCAGATGGAGAGAGAGAGAGAGAGAGAGAGAGAGAGAGAGCCCAGATGGAGAGAGAGAGAGAGCCAGCCCAGATGGAGAGAGAGAGAGAGCCAGCCCAGATGGAGAGAGAGAGAGCGCCAGCCCAGATGGAGAGAGAGAGAGAGAGAGAGAGCCAGCCCAGATGGAGAGAGAGAGAGCGCCAGCCCACATGGAGAGAGAGAGAGCCCAGATGGAGAGAGAGAGAGAGAGCCAGCCCAGATGGAGAGAGAGAGAGAGAGCCCAGATGGAGAGAGAGAGAGAGAGCCAGCCCAGATGGAGAGAGAGAGAGAGAGCCAGCCCAGATGGAGAGAGAGAGAGAGAGAGAGAGAGCCCAGATGGAGAGAGAGAGAGAGAGAGAGAGAGAGCCCAGATGCAGTATTATGCAGCACCAAACTGTACATACGAGTCTTGAATACTACCTCTTCCTCATCTTCCTGGCCTGATTTTGCTTTTAGGTTGGTTTTACTTATTACTTGGGGTGTGTGGGGGAATACTGAATGAGTGAGAACCAGACCACTACATTTTGACACACGTCGTGTCAGGGATCACCCTCGAGAACTCGTGCTTGCCAGTCCCGTGCTCTGCCTGCTGTCAACTTCCTGGGCCACTTGTCTATTTTTTTCCCCCCACTGAATATTTCTACTTGAATATCAAGAGGAATTTTAATTCACTTTGAACCCAAATGGAAATGTTTGTGAGTTCACCTATTCGTACACGGTGCTGGTTTTCCTTTAAATCGAATTCACATTTCAGATCTCCTTTCCATAAACTTTTTCTTTCTCATCTCAGGTTACAGCTGGACAATGGTGAAGGAGATGGAGCACATCTGTGGTGAACTCAGCCAGCCCGTCACGTTCCCAGTCAGGGCAGCGCTGGTCAGGCAGTCTTCTGCGCAGTTACTGTGGCTGTTGAGTAAATCAAACAGGTAGGTAAGTCTACCAGTCAGTGGTGTGTGCATGGGAGTGTGCGGGGCAGAGATGGAAAGAAGATGAGAAGTGATCATGTAGACAGGACAATAACTCCTACCTGACCACACTCGCAGTCTGGATTAGAACCCGGCATCACACGAGGGTGCCACGTGAGGTCTCCCACACTCTTTGTGTGGGTCTCTACCTGACGCTAAAACAATGATAAAAAAAAAAAAAAAGCCAGGGCATGGTGAAATTGCAAATGTGTGAGGCCCTGGCACTTAAAAAAAAATGCTGGTTATGTAAAACTGTGAAAAGATAGTCATATGAATTCTAGTTTTTTAAAAATTTCTTTATTGGGGAATTAATGTTTTACATTCGACAGTGAATACAATAGTTTGTACATGCTAATTCTAATTCTTTTTTTAAATTTACTTATTCCCTTTTGTTGCCCTTGTTGTTTTGTTGTTGTAATTATTATTGTTGTTATTGATGTCATCGTTGTTGGATAGGACAGAGAGAAATGGAGAGAGGAGGGGAAGACAAAGAGGGGGAGAGAAAGACAGACACCTGCAGACCTGCTTCACCGCCTGTGAAGCGACTCCCCTGCAGGTGGGGAGCTGGGAGCTTGAACCAGGATCCTTATGCTGGTCCTTGCGCTTTGCGTGATGTGCTCTTAACCCATTGCGCTACTGCCTGACTCCTGAATTCTAATTCTTATAAGCTCACAGATACCCTCACTCTGCCTCTCCCTCTCCCTCTCCCTCTCCCTCTCCCTCTCCCTCTCCCTCTCCCTCTCCCTCTCCCTCTCCCTCTCCCTCTCTCTCTCCCTTTCCCTCTCCCTCTCCCTCTCTCCCTTCTCCTCCCCCTCCCCCTCCCCCTCTTCCTCTCTCCAGGGTTATCACTGGGGCTCAGTGTCAGCACTAGGAAACCTCTGGTCCTGGAGGACATTTTCCCCATTTTATTTATTTATTTATTTATTTATTTATTTATTTATTTATTTATTTATTTTTACCAGAGTGCTGCTCAGCTCTGGTTTATGGTGGTACAGGGGATTGAACCTGAGTCTTTGGAGCCTCAGGCTTAAGAGTCTCTTTTGCATAATCATTATGCTATCTACCTCCCCCCATTTTTTCCCATTTTATTGGGTAGAACAGAGAGAAATTGAGAGGGGAGGGGGAGATAGAGAGGAAGAAAGAAAGATAAACTCCTACAGACCAGCTTCACCACTTATGAAGCGTCCCCTCTGCAGGTGGGGAGTAGGGGACCTTGCATGGGTGCTTGTGCTTAGTACTATGTGCACTTAACTGGATGCACTACCACTCAGCCCCCCTCTTTTTCATTAATAAATGAATAAATCTTTAAAGAATGTATAATACAGATACATATATTAAAACCATCTTCATGTTATCTTTTTCATAGATAAATCAATAAGACAGCATAAGAAGTCCAGCAATAAACAAAAAAAATTCATCATGGAACTTAGTATAGTAAAACCTGATATTTCTAATCATGGGGGAATATATTCAGTAACTGGTGTCGGAACAACACATCAGCTCTGTACAAAAATCAAAGCTGACACCTTCCCTTAATCTTTTCTTCAAAATACACTCCAGATGAATCAAATACTTGGACATCAAACATTAAATGCAGAAAGACAAGATATTGTTTGTTTTTTTTTATCAAGTTTTCAGAATGGGGAAACCTTTTCTTGTTAATGCAGAAAACCTCAAAGTTATAAAAGGAAAGATTTATATGTTATAACTTTATATGTATAAAGTTATAAAAGGAAAGATTTATATGTTTTTATGTAACATAAAAACCAGAAAGATTCTGGTAGACATGTCCAGACATACATATGTCAGTCAGATGTAGAGAATTCTAACAAAAATATTTTTCACAAATCATCCAAAAAAAAAAAAAAAAGATCCAGCCTGACAAATTGCTATATTGTGGAGTATGGAAAACAGATGCTCATGTATAAAAGAAACATCTGCTTACAATCTCATGAAAATAGAATCATATTTCACCCTGCCAAGTAATAAAGTTACTTGTGCCAATATTTCATAATATTGAACGTCCTCATATTTCTAGAATGAAGGCCTTTATTGTGATAAACTGTCCTTCTCATGTGCTGCTGGATCTGCCTGCTAATATGTTAGAATTTCTGCATTTGGAATCAAGATTATTCTGTCGTTGTTTTCCTCTTTCACATTTTTGGTAAACTTGACGGAGAAATCATCTAGGTTGTTTAGAGAAGGTGTAACACGTAACTTTCCCCGTTACATTCACATATATTCATTCACTGATTTCTTGTAGAGTGGGGCCTCAGGCATGTCTGACTTGACGGCTCCAGCCACTTTCTGTGTTCAGAGAGAGATGCAGAAAGAGGCAGGTGCATCGCAGCACAGAGCTGCTTCTGGGGCCTTTGCCCCTTGTGTGTGCTGTGGGGGCTGGAAGCTGGGCTGTGTGTGTAGCAAGGCATGTCCTGGCTGCGGGGCTAGCTCTCTGGCCGGTTCTTTCTACTTGTTTCTTTTTCTTTCTTTCGTTCTTCCTTTCTTCCTTCCTTCCCTCCCTCCTTTCTTTTTCTTTTTTTTCTGTATGGCTTATATGTTTTAATGATCTTTCTTTCAGGAGCTAGCTTTGATATTGTTTCAAAGTTAGGAGCTGAGACACGGATCACAGAGTATATCATTACTGTTTGTTGTGTTTTGTTGTTGTTGTTGCTTTGCCTCTGGGGTTATCCTCGGGGCTTGGTGCTGACACTACAAGTCCACCACTCTGGCGGGCATTTTTTTTTTTTTTGCTTTATCGAACTGCCAGGCTAGCGTCACGAGAGAGAGAGAGAGAGAGAGAGAGAGAGAGAGACCAAGAACTCATGGCGGAGTGGGAATGCAAATCTTTATTGATGCGGACATCCCAGAGTTGGGTGTGAGCACAGCAGGTTTAGGCCACGTGGAGCTAGCAAAATGGCCACCTCCCGCTATGCCCACCAGCCCTTCTCCAGGTCGGGACGCGGAAGAGAAAAGAGGAAGAAAAGGGAAAGGGGCAAAACCAGAAACAGCAACGGGTTTTATAGGGTAAAAACAGAAATGGCAAGTCGGGACGGAATTGGCTAGGGAAGAGGGTAGAGAAAAGAAAAAGGCATTCTGGGAACTTCCTCAGTTGTGGTTGATATAGTTTTTAGCTGGCGGAAATTAGCAACACCCTGAGGGGATAACATGGTGGGGGAAATGTAAATCATACTTGCATGAAAATCTAGTGGCTTGTGGGCCCTGCCAGTGTTCAACCACATCTGTACAATATCCCAACATTGAACAGGACAGAGAGAAATTGAGAGAGGAGGGATAGAGGGCACAGCAAGGTCCCAACATCTTCCTGGAAAGCTTTCTTCCAAGTATCCTTTCATCCTCACCATTAAGGAACCACCACCCCCACCCTACCCCCAGTGCTGGAGACCTTTAGGACTGAGATAACCCCAGTGTCTACACCACAGAGCTCACAGTTCAGGGGACAGACACATCGCAGGCTGGCATAGAAAATAAACTGTAGGGGGGCCGGCCAGTAGCACAGCGGGTTAAGCGCACGTGGCTCAAAGCTCAAGGACCAGCGTAAGGATCCCAGTTCGAGCCCCAGCTCCCCACCTGCAGGGGGGGTCGATTCACAAGTGGTGAAACAGGTCTGCAGGTGTCTGTCTTTCTCTCCCTCTCTCTGCCTTCCCCTCCTCTCTCCATTTCTCTCTGTCCTATCCAACAACAACAGCACTAATGGTAACAGTAACATTAACAATAACAATATGGGCAACAAAAATAAGAAAAATAGCTTCCAGGAGCAGTGGACTTGTAGTGCAGGCACCGAGCACCAGCAATAATGCTGGAGGCAAAAAGAAAAAGGAAAGAAGGAAAGAAAGGAAAGGAAAGAAGAGAAAAGAAAAACTGCAGAGGGTCCAGGTGGTGGTGCACTGAGTTGTGTGCACATGTCACAATGTGCAAGAACCTGGGTTTGAGACCCCCGGCCCCCCACTGGCAGGAGGAACCTTCACAAATGGTGAAGCAGGGCTGCACGTGCCTCTCTCTCTCTGTCTCCCCTTCCGTTTAAGTTTCTCTGTCTCTATACAAGGAATGACTGAATAAAATTTTTAAAAAGTGTAGGTCCACCATTGTTAATTAATTTTTTTCATGTATGTAACCTTGGGCTAGAGGTGATGAGAGTAACTAGTTCTAGGCTTCTAAGGGTTTCTCAGCACTGTCTTATTTTTCACCTATATGACTCTGTTTTCCTTTACTGCAGGTATAGCTTGACTGTTTGGACTGGGAAAAACGATGACTATTCCGTTGAAGATTTACTTTATATTAGAGATCATTTTGACAAAAGACAAGTTTTCTATGACATCTTGGAACCACAAAACCATGAATTTAAGCAAGCCATTGGAATCAAAGTGAATCTCTAAGAAGAAGGTTCTCCTAAGGTTGTTTGTTTGTTTCATATGTCTTGATTTTACAAGCCTCTGCTTTGGCCTGAACTAATTGCTATGAGATTGATAGTGATGGATGAATGTTCCATTTCAAACAATCAAGAAATACAGAGTGTTCATGTTGTATGCTTTACATTGGGTTATTCTAGCTCTCCCCCTGCCAAGAAAATTGGATCAGTCCTGCTAGTTTCGCGGGCCCGCTTGGCCCCGCCCCAAGGAACCCCAAGAGGGTTCCAGAGTTCCAGAGTTAGAGAGTGCTCAGCGCCGTCGCGGGGGAAAGAGGCAACAGAGTTCTGTTTGGTGATTAGTTTGGGTTAGTTTATGAATCGTTGTTCCTGAATAAAGAAATACAGCTTCCCTGCCCAGCCGTATGTCTCTGGTCATCTCTGTTACCTGCCCGTGAAGCTAGCCGGGCCAGCTAGAGCCTCCGAATTTGAACAACAAATGGCGCCCAACGTGGGGCACGAACCCACGACCCTGAGATTAAGAGTCTCATGCTCTACCGACTGAGCTAGCCGGGCTAGCTTCACGGGCGGGTAACAGAGACGACCAGAGACATACGGCTGGGCAGGGAAGCTGTATTTCTTTATTCATGTGATTTAACTCTCGTACCTCAGCTTCAAGGTCACTTATCCTTATGGCATACCACGTTTTTACATATCTTGAAAGTGGCGACCACAGTTAAAAAAATCCAAGGGGTAGCGAAAATTAAACGTTTATGACAGCGCGAATTTGTCCCAGGTCAAGAGATAATGACTGGGACATGTTCATTCTATTAGATTCATGTCCTTGTAACACAGTACATGAAAAGATTTGAAAAGGGGTAGATAGCATAGTGGTTATGCCAAGAAACTCTCATGCTTGACACTCCGAAGTCCCAGGTTCAGTTCCTCCACTGGCACTCAGAGAGAGCTGAGCAGTGCTCTGGTGAAAAAAAAAAGCTGAAAAGATATTTCAATAACCTACTCTAATAATAATCAAGGAAAATTATATTTTATAACCTTTTATAAAATAAATTTGCTGTTCTGGAGATAATTGAAAATCTCATATATCATAAAATTTCATATATCATAACACAAGTAACGACATATTTTGCTGGGACTTGTACTACAGAGTCTTACATTTTTTTGGCATTTTCTTTCTTTTTTTTTCCTGGAGAATTGGTTATTTCAGAGCCTTGAAAGAGTAAGAACACTTTAAAATATCTTTTTAATTATTTTAATGTATTATTTTATTTGTAAAATGGAAACATTGATAAAACCATAGGATAAGAGGGGTACAATTCCACACAATTCCCACCACCAGATCTCCATGTCCCATTCCCTCCCCTGATAGCTTTCCTATTCTTTATCCCTCTGGGAGCATGGACCCAGGGTCATTGTGGGATGCAGAAGGTGGAAGGTCTGGCTTCTGTTGTTGCTTCCCTGCTGAACATGGGCGGACAGGTCGATCCATATCCCAGCCTGCCTCTCTCTTTCCCTACCTCTTCATCATCTTCATGGCCTGATTTTACTCAGGGGTGAGGCTCTGGGGAAGCAGAGCTCCAGGACATATTGGTGGGGTCATCTGTCCAGGGAAGTCTGGTTAAAAATGTCTTTAACTTTCCTAGGCGTGAGCTGCTTTCTGATACAGTCAATCTGTTTATGAAAAACTACATATTAAACTAGTTGGATCTAGAATTTCTGTATTGTTGGGAAGCATACAAACAATTATATATTTCTGCATCCTTTGTTTTTTTCCATGTTATCTTTTATTTATTACTGGAGAGAGACAGAGAGATGGGGAGAGAAGAGCGAGATAGACACCTTCAGCATGGCTTCACTACTTGTGAAGCTTTCCCCCTGCAGGTATGGAGGGCAGCTGAAGTTTGAGTCCAGGTCCTTGTACACTGTAATGTGTGCACTTAACCAGGTGTGCCAACGCTCCCCCGCCCCGCCATGTAACCTTCTTTAGTGAGGAAAAACCCTAGCAGCTGGCAAGCTTGCTTACCTGGATAGTACACCAGCTTTGCCATGCTCACAACCCAAGTTCAAACCTAACTCCATCAGTGCAGGCATATCCTTCTCTCCCCCACCCCCTTGTGTTCCCCTCTTCTATCTGAAAAGAAAATCTTTAACACTACGATAAAGAATAACTCAAACTGTGGTAAAGATGTGTTCGATGTGTAAGTTTCCTAAAAGGACGATGCATAGCTACCACAGAAACTGAGTTGGTAAGTGAACCACATTTTGATCGAATTTGAGTTGAAATTAGTTTGTCTGTAAGAGTATTCTTACTACTGGATTATCAAACCCTGTGATAACATTTTTTTAATTTTATTGCCACCAGGGTTATTGCCGGGGTTTGGTGCAGGCGCTACAAATCCACCACTCCCAGAGGCCATTCTTTTCCTTTCCCTTTTTTGTTTTTTAAAGTAAGAAAAACTTGAGAAGGGAGGGGGAGACGTGGGAGAGAAAGATAGATACCTGCGGACCTGCTTCACTTCTTGCGAAGCTTCCTCTCTGCAGGTGAATCTGGAACCCCAGTCCTTGAGCGTGGTGGTGTGTGCACTTAACCAGCTGTGCTACCGCCTGGCTCCCTGGATAACATTTAAAAATATAGTATTGGGGGCTGGGCAATAGCACAGTGTGTTAAGCACACATGGCGCGAAGCACACAGACTGGCATAAGGATCCAGGTTTGAGCCCCCAGCTCCCCACCTGCGCGCGGGGGGGGGGGGTCACCTCACAAGCGGTGAAGCAGGTCTGCAGGTGTCTATCTTTCTCTCCCTGTCTCTGTCTTCCCCTCCTCTCTCCATTTCTCTCTGTCCTGTCCAACAACGATGGCTATAACAACAACAATAATAAAAGCAATGATAAAACAAGGGCAACAAAGGGGGAAAAATGGCCTCCAGGAGCTGTGGATTTATGGTGCAGGCACTGAGCCCCAGCAATAACCCTGGAGGCAAAAAAAAAAAAAAAGGAGTATCATGAATAAGAGAAACCAAAAGCTAACAATCTTCCACATTTTGGAAGAAGCTGGGTAGATGCAGAAGCTTGTGGGATATCACTAACAGAAACTCAGGATTTTTGTCTTCATGTCCCACAGCAGGGTCTGCGACTTCTCTGACTGCATCTCTGTCCTCATACTCACTGGCCTCTTTGTTCAGGGTCCACAGTTCATGTAGTTGTTTTTTTTTTTTTATTTTTTATGTCTTTCTTTTCTTTTCTTTTTTTTTTTTTTTTTTGCCTCCAGAGTTATCATTGGGGCTGTATGCCAGCACTATAAATCCACTGCTCCTGGTGGCTATTTTTTTCATTTCATTGGATAGGACAGAGAGAAATGGAGAGAGGAGGGGAAGACAGAGAAGGAGAGAAAGACAGACATCTGCAGACCTGCTTCACCGCTTATGAAATGACCCCCCCCCCCTCTGCAGGTGGGGAGCCGGGGGCTCGAACCCGGATCCTGGTGCAGGTCCTTATGCTTCGTACTAGGTGTGCCTAACCCGCTGCACTTCTGCCTGGCCCCCTGTTTATGTCATCCTTGAGGGAGATACATGACGGACCTTCAGGATTCAGTAGGAGCGCAAAGGCAAGGGACGGGGGAGGCACCTCTGCTAGTCATTGTCTGATGTGCAGAGACTGAAGAATTCAGAAATGATTCCTGCAAGGGGTCTGCTTCCAGTGGCGGTGTCATAGGGCCAGAGAGTCCTGTCAACAACAAGCCGAACATGGGTTCTCACTCCTCCTATGGAACTTAGATAAACCGAGATGGGAGACCATTTGTCCTCAAAAGAAAGCACCTAGGTTTTCTTGAACAGAAAGTAAAATTCACCAGGCAGACTTACGAGAGGAAAGGGCCTTTCAGCCAGAGGAACCTAATCCAACCCATTAAAGACATTAAAGACAGCTATGTGTAGGGCCAGGAGGCTCTGCACCTGGTTAAGTGCACACATTATAATGGCAAAAGACCCAGGTTCAAGCCCCTGGTCCCCACCTGCGGGGGAAGAAAGCTTCAGGAATAGTGGAGCAGGGCTGCAGGTGTCTGTCTCTTTCCCTCTCTATCTCCCCTCCCTTCTTAATCTCTCTCTGCCTCTACCCAAGAGTCAATAAATTAATATCTTTAAAAAGACGTAAAAGGGAGTCGGACAGTAGCGCAGCGGGTTAAGCGCACGTGGTGCGAAGCGCAAGGACCGGCCTAAGGATCCCGGTTCAAGCCCCCAGTTTCCCACCTGCAGGGGAGTCGCTTCACAGGCGGTGAAGCAGGTTTGCAGATGTCTGTCTTTCTCTACCCCCTCTCTATCTTTCCCTCCTCTCTCCATTTCTCTCTGTCCTAACAATGACAATGACATCGATAACAACAATAATAACTACAACAACAATAAAAAAGGGCAACTAAAGGGAAAATAAATAAATTTTTTAAAAGTATTTTTTTAAAAAGGGCATAAAATCAGGAGTCGGGCGGGTAACGCAGCGGGTTAAGGGCACGTGCCGCGAAGCACAAGGACCGGAGTAAGGATCCCGGTTGGAGCCCCCGGCTCCCCACCTGCAGGGGAGTCGCTTCACAGGTGGTGAAGCAGGTCTGCAGGTGTCTGTCTTTCTCTCCCCCTCTCTGTCTTCCCCTCCTCTCACCATTTCTCCCTGTCCTATCCAACAACGACGACATCAATAACAACAGTAATAACTACAACAACAATAAAAAAACAAGGGCAACAAAAGAGAAAATAAATAAATAAAATAAAATAATGGCAGAGAAAAGACAGCTGGAAACAAACCGACACAAGCTTTGTGAGCACCAGTGTAAGGCCAGACACTTATGCAGGGACTCGATCAATCTCTGAGCTCAGATCAATTTTACCCCTAGACCATGGGGTGATCTGGCACCTCGGAAGCGGAGAAATGTCACGACTGGCGTTGAGTGTTAAGAGAGGTTAGTTATTTCAATGGCATGAGAAAGGGGAAACCAATTAGAGACTTGCCATTCTCAAAGCGAAAGAAAGAGGCAGCCCAGAATGAAGGTGGGAGCACAAAGTGGGGGAAACGGTTCAAAAGATAGAGGCCAGGTGCTGGCATACCTGATTGAACGCACGTGCTACAATATGCAAGGACCAGGGTTCGAGTCCCCGGTCCCCACCTACAGGAGGAAAGCGTTGCAAATGGTGAAGCTGGGCTGCAGGTGTCCCTCATTCTCTCTCCCTCTTTATCACCCCTTTTCCTCTCGACTTCAGGCTGTCACTATCCAATAAATAAATATAGATAAAAAAATTTTTTTTAAAAGAAAGGCTGAAGAGATAGAAATATGGTGAAGGAAGAAAAGATGAGCTTTGCTACTAGTTGAGTGGGGCGGGAGGGGAGCATTTCTAGCATCTGTACTTGCAGCTTGACTAGCAGGACTGCAGGTGATGCCCAAACAGGCAAACACACGCGCCAGCTGCAACTGCCTCTCCACAACTGGATAGAGACAGCCAAAAATCAAGAGGGAAGGGGGAGACAGAGAGGAAGAGAGACACCTGCAGCCCTGCTTCACCACTCCTGAAGCTTTCCCCCTGCAGGAGGGGACCAGAGGCACTTAACTGACAGCACCACACTGTCCAGCCCCCTGGAGACTTCTTAGAATTCCAGAAATGGACCTACCCTATGACCCAGCAATTCCTTTCTAGGGGATATATCCCAAACAAACAGACATACCTGTTTTAAGAGATCCATACACACCTGTGTTCATACCTGTACAATTTGTAGCAGCCCACACTTAGAAGCAACAACAGATGTGGCAAAAAGAGTTGTGGTACATATGTGCGATGGAATGTTGCTTAGCTGTTAAAAATGATGAAGTTGGAGCTAGGCAGTGGCACACCTCATTGAGAGCACACATTATAGTGTGCAAGGACCGGGATTCAAGTCCTTGGTCCCTACATGCAGTGAGCAAGTAGTGAAGCAGGACAGCAGGTGTCTCTATGTCTCTCTCCCTTTCTATTTCCCCCTCCCTGGCAACTTCTTTATTTCTCTCTTTCTTTCTTTGTTTCTTTCTTTTCTTTTCTTTCTTTCTTTTTTACCAGCAGGGTGAATCTCTGGCTTCTGGTGAGACTGGGGTTCGAACCTGCAGCTCAGCTGAGTGCCCTGAGGGCTTTTGTGCAGAGTCTCTGCGCTAGATCAGCAGTCTGCACCCCTTGCAATTTCTCTCTGTCTCTAATAAATAAATGCGTGAAAAGATGAAAACAAATAAAAATAAATCTCCTTTAAAAAATGGAGTTATCTCCTTTGCTTTCTCTTGGGTGGAGCTTAAAGGAATCATGTTGAAGTGATATAAGCCTTTAAAAAGAGATGGCTAACTACCAGATGGCCTCACATATAAGTGGAATTTAAGAAACAAGGATAGAAAGGGAAAACATATGAAAAGGGAATATATATATATATATATATATTTTAATATTTATTTATTTATTTTCTTTTTGTTGCCCTTGTTTTTATTGTTCTTGTAGTTATTGTTATTGATGTCATCGTTGTTAGATAGGACAGAGAGAAATGGAGAGAGGAGGGGAAGACAGGGGGGGAGAGAAAGATAGACACCTGAAGACATACTTTACCACCTGTGAAGTGACTCCCCTGCAGGTGGGGAGCCGGGGCTCAAACCGGGATCCTAATGCCGGTCCTTACGCTTCGTGCCACGTGCACTTAACCCGCTGCTACTGCTAGACTCCCAAAAAGGGTATATTTTGATTAGCGTTAAGCTGGTCTTTAGGTTCTATAAGCAGCATTAAATTTAAATTAAATTGCAGTAAGGATGGAATGTTGTAATATCTGGGTTCAACTATAAACTGCTTAGAATAGTGAAGAAAAAAAGGGGGGAAATATGAAGTTAAACGTGGACAGGGTTTGATATATTCACCAAACAAAGGACTGGGAAAGAGAGAGAGAAGGGAACTGGGGGGAGAGGGCTTTGAGGTCCTGGCGCGTGATGGTGGAAAGGACCTAGGTTGGGGGTGAGAGTGTTTTGCAGACACTCGTCACAGAGAGATGAGAAATTCTACCCCCGTACAAACCAGAACCAACATGAGGGATGCTGTGTTGTCTCTCCTCTCTCTCTTCCTGTCTCTCACCTTCTAAGAGTCTGCCAGAAGCAGTGGGAATCAGGGAGGTACAAAGCCCCAATGGAGAAACTAATTTTTTTTTTGGACGTTGAAACATTATTTTAATAAAGGACAGTAAGTTAAGGACCAGGAGATTGCTCACCAGGAATAGCAAACGCTGTACCATGTGTGAGGCCCTGGAGTCAAGCTCCCAGCCCCCCCTTGGGAGCACTGTACTAAACCAGAGCTTCATAAGCAGTGATGCTTTGATGTTTGTCCTTTTCTCTGTCTGTCTTTTAACATTCTGTTGGTTTATTTGTTTTCTACAGGGTTATTGCTGGGCTCTCGGTGCCAGCACTAGGAATCCACTGCTCCTGGCGGCCGTCTTTTCCATTTTATTGGCTAAGACAGAGAAAAATTAAGAGAGATGGGGAGATAGAGGTAGAGAGACAGATAGACACTTGTGAAGCGACCTCCCTACAGTGGGGAGCTGGGGGCTCAAAAAGGGATCTTTACACAGGTCCCTGTGCTTCATAACCCAATGTGCTACTGCCCGGCCCCCATATACTTCCTTTTGTCACATGAAATTTCACAAAGATGTGTCCTCTGGGTCAACCTTTATTGAAATGAAGATATTCCAAGGCATTTTCTTCTTTGCCATGGGGATGACTATTAGCTAGTTGATGCCAGGAACTCGACGGATACCATGTCATCAACAGTCTAACCCATCAGTGTAAATGTCAAAAAAATAAGTGACACTGGCTAATAGTGTTCTTTGTGACATTGCTATTTTATTTCTATTACTTATTTATTTTTAAATATTTTATTTACTTATGAGAAAGATAGGAGGAGAGAGAGAGAAAGAACCAGACATCACTTTGGTACATGTGCTGCCAGGGATTGAACTCAGGACCTCATGCTTGAGAGTCCAATGCCTTATCCACTGTACTACCTCCTGGACCATGACATTGCTATTTTACAAATTATTATACAACCACTTTTTAAAAAAAGTTCTATTTTTAATGAGAGAGACAAAGAAGGATGCAGAGAGAAAGAAAGAGAGACCAGAGCACTGTTCAGCTATGGCTTTGGGGGGGGGGTAGTTTGAAGCCTCGGGCATGAAAGTCTTTCTGTACAAGTTTTGACCTCATGGATCTCCTAAAAGTGTCTCGGAGGAACTGAACGGTTTGCAGATCACACTGTAAACTCAACCAGTGTGAGAGAACTACTGAGGGTTTTTTTTTTTTTTTTTTTTTTGCTCTCCCTCCCTCCCTGTCTTCTTTCCTTCCTCCCTTGTTCCCTCCTTCCTCCCTTTGCTCCTCCCTCCCTCCTTCCTTCACTCCCCTATTCTAACTAGGCATCATATAAAAATGAAGCACTGCCGACCCCACCCCCCAGTCACAGCAGAGGGGCAGAGCGCAGACTTGCGCAGTAATTCAGCGGAGCCGGCAGTGTGCAGCCACACTGCCGCAGAGAGCCCGCAGGTGCGCGTGGGGAAGTTGCTCAAAGACTCCTTAAAGGAACCTTGGTTGAGTGAGGGGCAGAGTGCAACACTTTCTTTCTTTCTTTCTTTCTTTCTTTCTTTCTTTCTTTCTTTCTTTCTTTCTTTCTTTCTTTCTTTCTTTCTTTCTTTCTTTCTTCCTTCCTTCCTTCCTTCCTTCCTTCCTTCCTTTCTTTCTTTCTTTCTTTCTTTCTTTCTTTCTTTCTTTCTTTCTTTCTGATCTTATTTATTTATTCATGAGAAAGGAGGAGAGAGAAGAAAGAAGCAGACATCATTCATGTGCAGCCGGGGATTGAACTCAGAACCTCATGCTTAGGAATCCAATGCTTTCTCCTACCGCGCAACCTCCCGGACCACCAACGAACGCTTTGCTTTGTAAGCAGGTGGTGCTCTCGCACCTCGAGAAGTATAAAGTTTGCTCAGTACCCAGTGACTTATCATCCGCCTCTCCACCCCTGATTTAATTATAATGTAGAAAACACAGGCACATGTAACCCCAATTTTTTTTGTTTTTAGAGAGAGAGACAGGGAGACAGCATGAGAGACAACCACAGTAATGAAACTTCCTTCAGTGCGGTGGGATCCAGGCTCAAGCCCAAGCTTTGCACACTGCAAAGCACGCGATCCACGTGAGCAGTTTTGCTGGCCTATATAACCTGAATTTTAGGCAGAGGGAGGGGTCAGGCGGTAGCACACCTGGTTAAGCACTCATATTACAGTACTTGAGGACCCAGGTTCAAGCCTGTGGTCCCCACCTGCAGGGGAAAAACTTCACGAGTGGTGAAGCAGGGCTGTAGCTATCTCTCTGTCTCTCCCTCTCTATTTCTCCCTCCCCTCTCAATTTATCTCTGTCTCTATCAAATAAATAAAATATCTTTTTTTAAGGGGGGTTAACTTCTTGATTTTTTTTTTCTTTGCCTTCAGGGTTATCACTGGGGCTCAGTGCCTGCACTATGAATCCACTGCTCCTGGAGGCCATTTTTTCCCATTTTTTTTGCCCTTGTTGTTTATCATTGTTGTTATTGCTGTCGTTGTAGTTCGATAAGGCAGAGAGAAATGGAGAGAGGAGGGGAGGACAGAGAGGGGGAGAGAAAGACACCTGCAGACCTGCTTCACCGCCTGTGAAGCGACTCCCCTGCAGGTGGGGAGCCGGGGGCTCGAACCGGGATCCTGCACTTTGCGCCACCTGCGTTTAACCCGCTGCGCTACCGCCCGACCCCCCTCAGTTTTTAAGAATATAAAAAATTCTGAGCCCGGGGATCGGGCAGCAGCAGGTTAATCGCACGTGGCGCAAAGTGCAAGGACCGGCGTAAGGATCCCGGTTCGAGTCCCCGGCTCCCCACCTGCAGGGGAGTCACTTCACAGGCGGTGAAGCAGGTCTGCAGGTGTCTGTCTTTCTCTCCCCCTCTCTGTCTTCCCCTCCTCTCTCCATTTCTCTCTGCCCTATCGAACTATAACGACAGCAATAACAACAATGATAAACAACAAGGGCAACAAAAATGGGAAAAAATGGCCTCCAGGAGCAGTGGAGCCTCCAGGAGCATCATAGTGCAGGCACCGAGCCCCAGTGATAACCCTGAAGGCAAAGAAAAAAAAATTCTGAGGCCAAAAGTCTTGAAAGCCTCTGCCTCAGGATGCTTTAGTTATTCAGCATGTACAGATGAAAAAGTTAATTCTTTTTTCTTTTTTAATTATTGGGTAGAGACAGCCAGAAATCTAGAGGAAAAGGAGAGAAAGAGAGACAGAGACAGAGAGGAGACACCCGCAGCCCTGCTTCACCACTTGCAAAGCTTCCCCCCTGCAGGTGGGGACTGGAGGCTCCATCCCAGATCTTTGTGCGTGTGCTCAACCAGGTGCGCCACAACCCGGCCCTACAGTTCTGCCTTAATCATTTTTTTCCTAATCATTCTAAAACCAAGATGTTGCTCCTTTATACTATAAAAAAGTGTGGTAGTTACTACTCCGCTGTAAAAAATGGTGACTTCACCGTTTTCAGCCGATCTTGGATGGACCTTGAAAAAATCATGTTGAGTGAAATAAGTCAGAAACAGAAGGATGAATATGGGATGATCTCACTCTCAGGCCGAAGTTGAAAAACAAGATCAGAAGGAAAAAACAAAACAAAACACACAAGTAGAACCTGAAATGGAGTTGGCATATTGCACCAAAGTCAAAGACTCTGGGGTGGGAGTGGGTGGGTGGGGAGAATACAGGTCCAAGAAGGATGACAGAGGACCTAGTGGGGGTTGTATTGTTATATGGGAAACTGGGGAAGGTTACTAACGCATGTACAAACTATTGTATTTACTGTTGAATGTAAAGCATTAATTCCCCCATAAAGAAATAAAAAAACAAAGTGTGGTAGTATACACTAATGAATTTTGTGTCTAAATATATTCAGCTCTTTAAAATTATTTTGTTGTTGAATTGAGAAAAATGTGTGTGGGTAGTTTAGAGAATTCAGTCTGCATAAAAGCAGAGATTATTACTGAGTGAAAAGGAATGCATAAAATGAATGGCTCAAACAGACCTTTGTAGGAGAAAATGTTTAATTATAACTGTTGTTTTTATCCGCTGATCAAACACATGGGTATTCCCTAGTTTTCTGAAAGTTTTTTTTTTTTTAGTATCTTTTTAAATTTATTTTATTTTATTTTTGCCTCCAGGGTTATTGCTGGGGCTCAGTGCCTGCACCATGAATCCACAGCTCCTGGAGGCTGTTTTCTTTTTCCCCTTTTGTTGCCCTTGTTGTTGTAGTCTTGTTGTGGTCATTACTGTTATTGTAGATGTCATTGTTGTTGGATAGGACAGAGAGAAATGGAGAGAGGAGGGGAAGACAGAGAGAGGGGGAGAAAGACAGACACCTGCAGACCTGCTTCACCGCCTGTGAAGTGACTCCCCTGCAGGTGGGGAGCCGGGGGCTCGAACCGGGATCCTTACGCCGGTCCTTGCGCTTTGTACCATGTGCGCTTAACCCACTGAGCTACCACTCGGCCCCCTGAAAGTTCTTATCCTTACTCTAATGATGATAAGTAGCAATGCAATTTTGGACAGCATGCTATATGCCGTTACTGCTCTCAGAGACTCTGTGACAATATTTATGTCACTGGTAAAGACACTGTCCTCTCATACTCTTTCCAAAGCTTGATCCCTTCCATTCCAAGGCTGTTCTATGTTTTAGAACTCTTGTGCACTACAACTCTTATGTCATGCAGTCTTGGTCCTGAAAATAATTATCTTTGGACTGTATTTTCCATTTTGATTTAACTCGTTAGTATTGATCCCATAAGGTAATCTTGGCCAGAAACACTGTGGATACCATATTGGAACTTTTTTTTTTTTTTTAAAGATTTATTTATTTATTCCTATATTCCTGAGAGCAGGAGAGAAGAAAGGAACCAGACCATAACTCGGACACATGTAACACCCTGAACCTTCTGTTCGAGAGTTAGAGGCCTTACCTGCTGCACCACCTCCCAAGCTACAATTTTATAGTTTTCTCTTTGCCCAAAGTAAAGCTTCATCACATTCATGGTGGACTTTTCCCCTAGAAATTCTGTAGCAATACTTATCATTAATATTTGATATGGGGAAAAAAAATCAGTGGTAGTTAAAATGGTATTTCAAATCTTTATTGATACCATTTTACAATGTCTATTTTCACATTCTTCCAAACTAGAGCTTTATAACTTAGAACCAATCACTTTTTCTCAATATTAGATTTCACAAAATTAAAAAAAAAAAAGAGCCTGTACATATCAGGTATGGTTCTAAATCCTGAGTCCAAAAATATTTCTAATCTCACCAACGTTGATATCCTTTGTGACATTAAATGGAAAATCTCTGGTTATATATATATTTCTTTCAAATAAAAGCACAAGAAATTGAACAATTACTCTGTACATTACACTTTATATCAGATTACTAAGAAAAGCATCATACCCATTGTTACAGTCGCCTCTACTGGTAAAAGACAACAAACTAAAAGTGTGCTTGACAGTCACCAAACCTGTCAGGTTTTATATAGTTTGATTCACTCTTTTTTTGTACAACTGCTATATTGCAACAAGGATTCCTCACGTAAACATTGTATTCTGAGATCAAGTAGATAGTACAGTTACTTTATAACAGCTTAGATAATAGCGTGGTAGTCTTTTCTTTTGCTAGAAGTTAATCACAGATCCTAAAATCATAGATTAGAATGTAACACTAAGGAAATTATCGCTGCATTTTGTGTACACGTCTAATAATACATATCAGAAGTAAAAAGCTATTCTTTAATAGCTTTTTAATAAGATCTAGTACATTTTATGATTAAGCTTCTATTGGTTCTCTTAATTTTAACTAACCTAAGATGATGGGGCAGTCATTAATTTTTTTAAAATTTTTAATCTTTATTTATTTATTGGATAGAGACAGACAGGAATGGAGAGGGAAGGGAGAGATAGACAGAGAGACACCTGCAGCCCTGCTTCACATTCGTGAAGCTTTTTTCCCCCCCGCAGGTGGGGACCAGGGGCTCAAACTCGGGTCCTAGTGCACTGTGACATGTGCACTCAACCACGCGTGCCAACACCCGGCCCTCTTTTTTTTTTTTTTTTAAAGACAAAAGCAAGCCATTTAGTTTCTATTTATGGTCAAACTTAAGCTTTATATTTTGGTTGTTCTTAGAAGAAAGTATTTGGTATAAGAAAAGAGGAATGCTTTTAATGTTAGTCTTATTTTATTACGGGGAATCTGTAATTTTAAACAATACTAATAAGAATGAAAAGACTCAGGGAATTATATGACATACCACTGTAGGAAGGTTTGTTTATTCCTGTGTTTTTTTTTAAATAATAAACAAGGCAGAATTCAGCACACAAACACTTGATGCAGACTACTAGTGTGTAACACTCTGAAGCGTCATTTAGGGTCTCACTGGGGAGACATGAACATCAGCTACCCAGCCTGCTGTACTGGGAGGCTTCTGAAGTTTGGAATTAGATTTTGACTTCCACAAAGGCAACATTTTTTTTTTCTAATAGTCAGTTCAACCTTCTAATTTATGTGTACTGACACAGCATTTTTGTAGTTGTCAGTGTTTTATGTGTACTGACACATAATTTTAATTTCTAATTTATGTGTACTGACACATAGCATGTTTGTAGTTGTCAGTGTTTTATGTGTACTGACACATAATTTTAATTTCTAATTAAATGTGTACTGACACATAGCATGTTTGTAGTTGTCAGTGTTTTCTTGCTTTTTTGGCATCATGGAAAAAAAGACCACTTTATTTTACTGACTTACATGCAATGCTGTCCTAATAAGATATTTGGCAAATCTGAAAAAATAGTTTTAAAATTTTTTCCTTTCAACACAAGTGGCATTCTTTCTTTTTCTGAACTGTATTTACAGCAGGTCACCTGGTAAGGCCCGTGCCTCACTGTGTGGAAAGCCCTGACACCTCATCAGAGGACCAAGTAGGTGGCAGGGCAGAGCTGTGGTGCTCCCAGTGGAGTGTGTGCATGTACGAAGCCCTGGCATTAACAAAGGTAGATGGGTGGCTAGACAGGCAGGCAGGCAGGCAGGCAGGCAGGCGTGTAGGGCCAAGAGCTACCTCACTCAGTATAGTGCCACAAGACAAATCTCCAGAGAGAGAGAAGCACAAAAAAGTACCACAGCACTCAGAGAAGCGCCACAGATGGTAGAGCAGTGCTGTGGTGTCGGCTTCTGTATCTCTCTAAAATGAAGGGGAAAAAGAGAGAGAGAGAGAGAGAGAGAGGGAGAGAGAGAGAGAGAATGGGGTAGGGAGGTGGTGCACCCAGTTAAGCACACATAGTACCAAGCACAAGGACCTGCACAAGGATCTCATTTTGACTCCTCAAGCCCGCCACCTGCAGGGGTGAAGCAGGTCTGCAGGTATCTCTCTCTCCTTCTTTATCTTCCCCTCCCCTCTCAATTTCTCTCTGTCCTAGCCAATAAAATGGACAAAATGGCTGCCAGATGCAGTAGATTTGTAGTGAAGATATTGAGCCCAGTGATAACACAGGAGGCAAAAAAAAAAAAAAAAAAAAAGTCAAAGAAGGGGGCTGGGCGGAAGTGCAGGGAATTAAGCGCACGTGGTGCAAAGTGCAAGGACCCGTGAGGATCCCAGTTCGAGCCCCCGGCTCCCCACCTGCAGGAGGGTCACTTCACAAGCAGTGAAGCAGGTCTGCGGGTGTCTGACTTTCTCTCTCCCTCTCTGTTTTTTTTTTTAATGTTTTGCTAGTTTTTAAAAAAATATTTATTTCGGACTTCCGGAGGCGGAGCTACGAGCAGCAGATCGCTTTCTCTCCTCTCCTCTCCTCTCCCGGATCAACTAGGAATACCAAAGGAAACCACCCGGACCAAAAACAAGACAGGACTATAATGACCACAGGAACCCAGTAAATCACCCGTGAGTACAAACACGCGTGGCTGGTGATAGAGAGGAGAGAGGGGCCTAAGGAGAGATTAAGTGACTGCTAACAGTTCAACAGTTTGTCAGTGGAGACACCACCTCCAGTCTGCTCCACCAACAAGGGGACAGCTGAAGGGAGGAAAGGACTCCCCAGAGACTCACCAAGTACAACTCTGAGTCTCCATTGCTACTACCCTCAGAATCTGGAGCAGCAACAGGGAGGGACACCAGGGCACAGAGATCTAACCGGGAAACTCAGGAGAAGACCTATACCTCGGTGGCATAGCTGAAGGGCTGTGAAAGTCTCTTTGCATAACCACTGGATTATCTCTGCCACACCCTGCTTTATCTCTTGGTCAGGAGTCATTGATTAAGCCAAGAAGCCTATTGATAGTTTAAAAGCCCTCAGGCTACCATAGCCTACAGGGAAAAAAAAAAAGGCTTTTACACCACTGAACTCCAACTCAGGGATTGAAAAACCTCTTAACTTATATAAAATGGTTAAAACAACAAGAAAAAATAATAGAGACTCAAACCAGGACAAGAGTCCAGCTAAAAGTCCTTCAGAGGGCGAAGCACAAAACAACGAGTTCAACATCCAAACATTAGCTAAGGAAATAATAACAGGAGTGAGTAAAGAATTTGAAAAAATTGTAATCAGAACTGCAGGAACAACAAATGAGAATATGGAAGAAAATTCTAATAATCTCATGGTTATTAGAGAGCTGAAAGCTGAAATTGCTGAGCTAAGAAGGCAACTAGCTAAACAAGCTAAAACAGTATCAGAGCAGGGCAACAAAATAGATGAACTCCAGCAAGCAGTAGAGGGCAGAGAGAATAGAATCAATGAGGCTGAAGACAGAATTAGCAAGATTGAGGATGAATTAGAGACAACTAAAAAAGAAGTAAGAGATCTCAAAAAGAGATTAAGAGATGCTGAAAACAACAACAGAGTCCTATGGGATGACTTCAAAAGAAACAATATACGCATTATTGGCTTACCAGAGGAAGAAAGAGAAGGGGAGGAAGAAAGCGTTCTCCAGGCCATAATAGCTGAAAATTTCTCTAGTCTAGACAACACCAAAGACATAAAGATTCAAGAAGGCCAGAGGGTCCCAAACAGAATTAACCCAGACCTAAAGACACCAAGACATGTCATACTTAGATTGGAAAGGAATAAGGATAAAGAAAGGATCCTCAAGGCTGCAGAGAAAAACAAAGAGTCACCTACAAAGGAAAACCCATAAGATTAGCAGCAGACTTCTCCATACAAACACTACAGGCCAGAAGAGAATGGCAAGATATCTATCGAGTGCTCAATGAGAAAGGCTTTCAGCCAAGAATACTATATCCTGCTAGATTGTCATTCAGACTAGATGGAAGCATCAAAACCTTCTCAGACAAGCAACAGTTGAAGGAAGCAACCATCACCAAGCCTGCCTTGAAAGAAGTTCTGAAAGGTTTCCTATAAACAACCAGACCACCACAAATAGAACATATATCAAAACACTCTAAAACTCTACAAGAATGGCGTTAAAATATCTTCAATCTTTGATATCAATAAATGTGAATGGCCTGAATTCACCTATTAAAAGACACAGAGTAGGAAGATGGATCAGAAAACACAACCCAACAATATGTTGTCTACAGGAAACTCACCTAACTCAACAAGACAAACACAGACTTAAAGTGAAAGGATGGAAAACTATCATTCAAGCCAATGGCCCACAAAAAAGGGCAGGAACAGCTATTCTCATATCTTACATGATAGACTTTAAAATAGATAAGATTAAAAACGATAGGAATGGACACTACTTAATGCTCAGAGGATCAGTCAATCAAGAGGACTTAACAATTATTAATATCTATGCACCCAATGAGAAGCCATCTAAATACATCAAACTTCTACTGAAAGAGCTACAGCAATTTATTAACAGTAACACAATCATAGTAGGGGATTTCAACACCCCACTATCTCAACTTGACAGATCATCCAGGAAGAAAATCAGTAAAGACATAAGGGAGCTAAATGAAGAGATAGATAAACTAGAACTATTGGACATTTTCAGAGTCATTCATCCCAAGAAACTGGAATACACATTTTACTCAAATCCACATGGATCATTCTCAAGGATAGACCATATGTTAGGCCACAAAGACAGCATCAGCCTATTCAAGAGCACTGAAATCATCCCAAGCATCTTCTCAGACCACAGTGGAATTAAACTAACACTTAACAATCAACAAAAGATTAGTAACAGTGCCAAAATGTGGAAGCTCAACAGTACACTTCTTAACAACTTCTGGGTCAAAGAGGAAATCAAAGAAGAAATCAAAATGTTTCGAGAGTTCAATGAAAATGAAGACACAAGCTATCAAAATATTTGGGACACAGCTAAAGCAGTCCTAAGAGGGAAGTTCATAGCTATACAAGCACACATTAGGAAACAAGAAAAGGCACAAATAAACAGCCTGATTGCACATCTTAAAGACCTAGAAGAAGAACAACAAAGGAACCCTAAAGCAACCAGAAGGACAGAAATTACTAAAGTTAGGGCAGAAATAAATAACATTGAGAATAGGAAAACCATACAAAAGATCAATGAAAGTAAATGTTGGTTCTTCGAAAGAGTAAACAAAATCGACAAACCTTTAGCCAGACTCACAAAACAAAAAAGGGAGAAGACCCAAATAAATCGGATAGTAAATGAAAGAGGAGATATCACAACAGACACTGCAGAAATTCAACATATCATGCGAGGCTTCTATGAACAACTATATGCCACCAAGTTAGAGAACCTGGAAGAAATGAATGATTTCCTAGATACCTACCAACTTCCAAAACTAAGTAAAGAGGAAGTGGATAACATGAACAGGCCCATCACAGCTAATGAAATTGAAACAGTTATCAAAAATCTTCCCAAAAATAAAAGTCCTGGACCAGATGGTTTTACAAATGAATTCTACAAAACTTTCAAAGAAGAACTAATACCTCTACTTTTAAAAGTCTTCCAGAAGATTGAAGACACTGGAATACTCCCTGCCAGCTTCTATGAAGCCAACATCACCCTGATACCAAAAGCAGACAGGGACACAACCAAAAAAGAAAACTACAGACCAATATCTCTGATGAACATAGATGCGAAAATATTGAACAAAATTCTAGCCAACCGGATACAGCAGTATATCAAAAAGATTGTTCATCATGACCATGTGGGGTTTATCCCAGGCATGCAAGGTTGGTTTAATATACGTAAATCAATCAATGTGATCCACCACATCAACAAAAGCAAGACCAAAAACCACATGGTCATATCAATAGATGCAGAGAAAGCCTTTGACAAAATACAACATCCCTTTATGATCAAAACACTGCAAAAAATAGGAATAGATGGAAAATTCCTGAAGATAGTGGAGTCTATATATAGCAAACCTACAGCCAACATCATACTCAATGGTGAAAAACTGGAAGCATTTCCCCTCAGATCAGGTACTAGACAGGGCTGCCCACTATCACCATTACTATTCAACATAGTGTTGGAAGTTCTTGCCATAGCAATCAGGCAGGAGCAAGGAATTAAAGGAATACAGATTGGAAGAGAAGAAGTCAAACTCTCCTTATTTGCAGATGACATGATAGTATACATGGAAAAACCTAAGGAATCTAGCAAGAAGCTTTTGGAAATCATCAGGCAATACAGTAATGTGTCAGGCTATAAAATTAACATTCAAAAGTCAGTGGCATTCCTCTATGCAAACACTAAGTTAGAAGAAATTGAAATCCAGAAATCAGTTCCTTTTTCTATAGCAACAAAAACAATAAAATATCTAGGAATAAACCTAACCAAAGAAGTGAAAGACTTGTATACTGAAAATTATGAGTCACTACTCAAAGAAATTGAAAAAGACACAAAGAAGTGGAAAGATATTCCATGCTCATGGGTTGGAAGAATTAACATCATCAAAATGAATATATTACCCAGAGCCATCTACAAATTTAATGCTATCCCCATCAAGATCCCAAGCACATTTTTTAGGAGAATAGAACAAATGCTACAAATGTTTATCTGGAACCAGAAAAGACCTAGAATTGCCAAAACAATCTTGAGAAAAAAGAACAGAACTGGAGGCATCACACTGCCAGATCTCAAACTATATTATAGGGCCATTGTCATCAAAACTGCTTGGTACTGGAACATGAACAGACACACTGACCAGTGGAATAGAATTGAGAGCCCAGAAATGAGGCCCCACACCTATGGACATCTAATCTTTGACAAAGGGGCCCAGACTATTACATGGGGAAAGCAGAGTCTCTTCAACAAATGGTGTTGGAAACAATGGGTTGAAACATGCAGAAGAATGAAGCTGAATCACTGTATTTCACCAAATACAAAAGTAAATTCCAAGTGGATCAAGGACTTGGATGTTAGACCAGAAACTATCAGATACTTAGAGGAAAATATTGGAAGAACTTTTTTCCGCATAAATTTTAAAGACATTTTCAATGAAACGAATCCAATTACAAGGAAGACTAAGGCAAGTATAAACCTATGGGACTACATCAAATTAAAAAGCTTCTTCACAGCAAAAGAAACCACTACCCAAATCAAGAGACCCCTCACAGAATGGGAGAAGATCTTTACATGCCATACATCAGATAAGAGTTTAATAACCAACATATATAAAGAGCTTACCAGACTCAACAACAAGACAACAAATAACCCCATCCAAAAATGGGGGGAGGAATTGGACAGAATATTCACCACAGAAGAGATCCAAAAGGCCGAGAAACACATGAAAAAATGCTCCAAGTCTCTGATTGTCAGAGAAATGCAAATCAAGACAACAATGAGATATCACTTCACTCCTGTGAGAATGTCACACAACAGAAAAGGTAACAGCAGCAAATGCTGGAGAGGATGTGGGGTCAAAGGAACCCTCCTGCACTGCTGGTGGGAATGTCAATTGGTCCAACCTCTGTGGAGAACAGTCTGGAGAACTCTCAGAAGGCTAGAAATGGACCTACCCTATGACCCTGCAATTCCCCTCCTGGGGATATATCCTAAGGAACCCAACACATCCATCCAAAAAGATCTGTGTACGCATATGTTCTTGGCAGCACAATTTGTAATAGCCAAAACCTGGAAGCAACCCAGGTGTCCAACAACAGATGAGTGGCTGAGCAAGTTGTGGTATATATACACAATGGAATACTACTCAGCTGTAAAAAATGGTGACTCCACCGTTTTCAGCCGATCTTGGATGGACCTTGAAAAAATCATGTTGAGTGAAATAAGTCAGAAACAGAAGGATGAATATGGGATGATCTCACTCTCAGGCCGAAGTTGAAAAACAAGATTAGAAAAGAAAACACAAGTCGAACCTGAAATGGAATTGGAGTATTACACCAAAGTAAAAGACTCTGGGGTGGGTGGGTGGGTGGGTAGAATACAGGTCCATGAAAAATGATGAATGAAATAGTGGGGGTTGTATTGCTAAATGGGAATCTGGGGAACGTTATGCATGTAAAAAAAAAAAAGAAGAAGAAGTAGAAACGCAAAGCAGAAATTGACTGAGTTTGGAGTATGGCACCAAAGTAAGAAAGCAGAAGTATACTAGAGTTTGCAGTGAGTACCTCCCTAATACTTCCTCTCCACTTTTCCAAGCTTTGGGTCCATGATTGCTCAACAATTTGTTTGGCTTTGTATGTTAACTCTCTTTTCAGTCACCAGGTTCCAGGTGTCATCAGGATGCCGGCCAGACTTCCCTGGATTGAAGACCCCACCAATGTGTCCTGGAGCTCAGCTTCCCCAGAGACCCATCCTACTAGGGAAAGAGAGAGGCAGACTGGGAGTATGGACCGACCAGTCAACGCCCATGTTCAGCGAGGAAGCAATTACAGAAGCCAGACCTTCTACCTTCTGCAACCCTCAATGACCCTGGGTCCATGCTCCCAGAGGGATAGAGAATGGGAAAGCTATCGGGGGAGGGGGTGGGATATGGAGATTGGGCGGTGGGAATTGTGTGGATTTGTACCCCTCCTACCCTATGGTTTTGTTAATTAATCCTTTCTTAAATTAAAAAAAAAAATTAAAAAAAAAGAAACTAGGACTTCAGAGCCTCAGGCATGAAAGCCATTTGCTTAAAAAAAAAAAAAATTATTTCCTTTTTGTTGCCCTTGTTTTTATTGTTGTTGTAGTTATTATTGTTGGTGGTGTCGTCGTTGTTGGACAGGACAGAGAGAAATGGAGAGAGGAGGGGAAGACAGAGAGGGGGCTCTCTCCCTCTCTGTCTTCCCCTCCTCCCTTGATTTCTCTCTGTCCTGTCCAGCAACAACAGCTGTAACAACATAACAACCACAACAAGGGCAACAAAATGGGAAAAACAGCCTCCTGGAGCAGTGGATTTGTAGCACAAGCACCAAGCCCCGGCAATAACCCTGGAAGCAAAAAGAAAAAAAAGAAAAAAGAAGGAAAAGAAAAGAGAAAAAGAGAATCCAGAGAGATCAGGATTAGGGAGGGCTTGTGCCTTACCAGTGTTTGAACCCTGGCATCATAGGAGAGTGCTGCCATATAGCCAGAGGAAACCTCTGGCACTGTAGTCTCAGTCTCTCTCTCTCTCTCTCTCTCTCTCTCTCTCTCTCTCTCTCTCTCTGTGGGTGTGTCTTTCTCTGAATGAAAAAAATCTGGCACTGCTGCATATGCATGAGGCCCTGATTTAAAAGAAAAGAAAGAAAATAATTGGAAACACATAGAGACTGTCAAATCCTGGAGAAAAACAGCATTAATTCAGAGAGGAATTCCTCAGGAAAGACTAGAGTCTAGGCATGTGTCTATTGTGCCTAGTGGAGTAAACATGTTGTGGTTCACTAAACAAGTATACCAACAAGCTGCGAGATTTAGGAGCTGGCTGGTGGCGCACCTGACCAAGCACGTTTCAGTCCACAAGGACCCGAGTTCCAGTCCCCGGTTCCCACCTGCAGGGGGAAAGCTTTGTGAGTGCTGAAGCAGGGCTGCAGGTGTCTCTCTGTCTCTCTCCCTCTCTATCTCTCCCTACCCTCTCGAATTCTGGCTGTCTCTATCCAATAAATATAATTTAAAAAATTTAATTAAATGTTACAAATTACAAATGTAATAAGACAGACGCGAAATTGCTCCTCTAGTGCAGTTATTTGTGAGATAAATACAATCTGACTGTGTCTCCTTAGCTAGGCCTTAAAAATTTACTAATTGCTTGATCTGTTCTGTCTGTAACGATTGTCTCCTTAACAGCATTTTTTTACTTCTGAACTCTTTGGGGAAATTAGGAACTGTTGGCATAAGCACTTTCTGACCAGAAGGAAGAAGGCTCGAAATCTTACTGTTGACCGTGGGGTCTGAGAAAGGAAGGTGAGCGTTCACATTTAAAGGTGGCAGAAAGCCCGGTCTGGTCTGTGTGACACTGTGATCCAAAGAGAAAGCTCCTGAACCACGCCTTTCCAAGATGGCATGACTTCTCCTGCCGAGGGGGGCCGCCGCCGGGTTCTCCCACACCTCTTTGGACCCTGTCAACAAGGAGGAAGCTGGCGAGAGAACCTTTTTCTTCCCCAGCACTGCTTTCCCATCTGCCAACACTGTGGGCGTGAGAGCAAGCTGGGAGTCCGAGCTGTAGTGGTCAGCCCCGCAGTTCTGTTTCTGCACTATACTTCTTAAGGCAGAAGCGAATAACTGGTGAACGTCTGGGTCTCGGTCTGGGTCTGGGTCTGGGATCTCAGCGGCCTGCTGGTTCCCTTCCGAGAAAAAAGACTGATAGTTCATCTCCTCGTAGGACATCTTCCTTGAGCTGTTGAGCTCGAAGGCTCGTAGCAGATGTGCAGTGTCTTTCACATCAATGCTTTGGTGCCGAGTGATGAACCTCTTGGACAGAGCCAGCGCGCTGGTTTTGTAGGCTAATTCCTCCTCGGGGGTCATATCCCGGAAGTCTTCTTGCAAAGAGACCACTCTGTTCTGGTGCATTAACAAGGGCGTGCTCTTGACCCAGGGTAGTTTGGACCCAGTGGAGCTCAGACCAGGTTTCTTCACTGGGGAATCTGCATCCCCTGCATCTTTGCCGCTTCCTGACGCCTCCACATCTTCCAAGCCAAACAGGGTTTCCATCTCAGAAGAATGGGAGAGTGGCAAGGAGACCATTTTGACGTCTATTTCCGAGGGAGAGGCACAGGTGGCCGGGGACTGGCCCCCATCCCTACCCACAGGAGGCATATTTAAGTACTGTTTGGTGGTGTGCTTGCCGGACGGTGACTTTGCCGTGGTTATGATGATGACCTCTTTCCCCTTCGCCTTGCAGGCGCTGAGCAGAACCTTCAAGGTTTCTCTGTCTTCTGAATTTATGGCATAAACGAGGGCTGAGTAATTCGAGTGGTCCTGCAAGGTGAGGTCAGCCCCGCTCTCGAGGAGCAAAGAAGCCACTTCAGGACCAGCTTTTTCCAGGCAAGCGTGCATCAAAGCGGTCTTCCCAGATTTGTCCTGGATGTTAGGGTCAGCATTGTTTTCTAACAGGTATTTCACCATTTTGGCTTTACTGACACTTTGGTGATCGACGTGTCTGGTCTTACAAGCGATCATCAGAGGGGTTTCCCCTCGGTCGTTGCTCTCATTGATGTACGCACCCCCTTCTAGCAAGAGTCTCGTGAGACGCAGCCGGCTCTGGTGAACAGCTTTGATCAGGGAGTTTCCATCACTTGAAATCTCTGCTCCTTCATCCATTTTCCCAAGTGTGAAATCAATACCTGGTTATCAAAGAAGACGAAGACCGAATGATTAACCAGAATCAGCGTCCCAACCTGTAGTCGCTTCAGTCATCACGAAGAATGTCTAAGTACATCCAGAGGAAGAGGTCAAAAGATAGCTCCTGGGAATGGAGTGGTGGCATCCTTGGTAGAGGACACGTGCTGCGGTGCACAAGGACCCTGGTCCAAGCCCTTGGTCCCTTCTTGCAGGGAGGGGAGAGGAAGCTTCACAAGTAGTGAGCAATGCTGCCGGGGTCCCTCTTTCTCTATCTCCCCCTTCCCTCTTAATTTCTCCCTGCCCCTATCCAGAAATAAATAAGTGTACAAAAATAATTAGAAAAAAGACTGTGACTAATACAGATCCAAGAAGGATGACAGAGGACCTAGTGGGGGTTGTATTGTTATATGGAAAACTGGGAAATGTTATGCATGTACAGACTATTGTATTTACTGTTGAATGTAAAACATTAATTCCCCAATAAAGAAATAAAAAAAAAGACTGTGACTAATACATAAAGTAAAATAATGAGTTTGCAAGATAAAAATTTGGGGTTTTTGTGGTTTTTTTTTTTTTTTTGCCTCCAGGATTATCACTGGGGCTCAGTGCTAGCACTACGAATCCACTGCTCCTGTGGCCATTTTTCTTTAAAGAGAAATTGAGAGAGGAGGAGGAGACAGAGGAAGAGAAAGACAGATACTTGCAGACCTGTTTCACTGCTAGTAAGCGACCCTTCTGCAGATGGGAAGCTGGGGACTTAAACTGGGATCCTTGAGTGGGTCCTTGTGCTTTGTACTATGTGCCCTTAATCTAGTGCACTACTGCCTGTCCCCCAAGATAAAGATAAAAGAAAACTTAGAATAGTAACAAACTTTGAAAATTATGAAGTAAAATTTCCTTTCAAAATCTCCACTGAATGTTTTTTTAACACCATCTTGAGTGCTTCTCTAAACCTCACATTAAACAATAATATACATGTGAAATATATATTTGAAGAGCTATTTATTTTTATGATAAGAAAATGAAAGAGACCACAACACTGCTCAGCTCTGGGATATGGTGGTAACTGGGCTTGAACCTGGAAACTCTGGGGCTTCAGGCATGTTGAGTTTGATATGCTGCTACTACGAATCTTTCCAACCTTGAACTTTTTAGATAATATTGAAATGCAACTTTAAGCAGAAAAGCCAATGTTCTGTGTAACTGCGAATTGATTTATTAAGATACAGCATATTTATGGTAGCTTAACTAAATTCAAAGTTCTTAGAGGGGACTAGGCAGTGGCACACCTGCTTAAGCGCACACACTACAATGCCCAAGGACCCAAGTTCAAGCCCCTGGTCCCCACTTGCAGGGGGAAAGCTTCATGAGTGGTGAAGCAGGGCTGCAGATGTCCCTCTGTCTCTCTCCCTCTCTATTTCCCACTGCCCCTCTCAATTTCTCTCAGTCTCTATCCAATAATACATAAATAATTTTTTTTTAAAAAGAGAACCAAAGTTCTTAGAGGTAAGTAATTCAAATATCCTCATCGGTTTAATACTGTAGCTAATATCTAGATTACCAATTGGAGGGGTAAGTTTATTTGCTTTTGCCACCAAGACGCTCAGAACCTGCACAATGACTCCACTATTCCCAGTGCGTTCTGTTGTGTGTTTTTTTTTAAATTTTTGTTTATAAAAAGGAAACATTGACTAAACCATAGGATAAGAGGGGTACAACTCCACACAGTTCTCACCACCAAACCTCTGTATCCCATCCTCTCCCCTGATAGCTTTCCTATTCTTTAACCCTCTGGGAGTATGGACCCAGGGTCATTGTGGGATGCAGAGGGTGGAAGGTCTGGCTTCTGTAATTGCTTCTCTGCTGGACATGGGTGTTGGCAGGTGGATCCACACCCCTAGCCTGTCTCTGTCTTTCCCTAGTGGGGCAGGGCTTTGAGGCGGTGAGGTTCCAGGACACACTGGTGAGGTCGTCTGTCCAGGGAAGTAAGGTTGGTGTCATTTTGTTTTTACTAAATCTCTAGAAGAATTGTAGGATCATAGAGGGATAAAGAATAGGAAAGCTATCAGGGGAGGGGATGGGATAGATAGGATACGCAACTCTGGTGGTGGAAATTGTGTAAAATTGTACCCCCTCTTATCCTATGGTCTTGTCGATATTTTTATCTTATGAATAAATTTTAAAAAGTTAAAAAGACCTACCAGAAGATATCTATGTATACCTAAGTATGACAGCACTACTCGTAAATAGTTCAAATGTGGAAACCAACGGCCACCGACAGACAAGTGACTAAGAAAGCATCGTACAGGGACCAGGTGGTGGCGCACCTGGCTGAGTGCACAGAGAACCAGGTTCAAGCCCTTGGTCTCCACCTGCAGGGGGAAAAGCTTTGTGAGTAGCAAAGCAGGGCTACAGGTGTGTGCGTGTCTGTCTCTCTCCCTCTCTCCCTCCTTCTTCCCTCTAAATTTCTGGCTGTCTCTATCCAATAAATAAGTATAATAAAAAGTATCTTTAAAAAAGAAGAAAGAAATGATGAAATTATCGCCTTTGCCTCATCCTGAGTGGAACCTGAAGAAATCACGCTATATGTGCTATGACAGAAAGAGAAGGACAAAGACCAGACGATCTTACTTACAGATGGAACTTAAGCAACAAAGAAAGAAAAGGGGAACAGAGGACAAAACCGGGGCTGAGTATGGTGTGTTGCAGCAAAGCAAAGGACTCTGGGGGAACAGAAAGCTGGAAGGGGATAGAGAATGCACGGGGTGGGGGGGTGGTCAGGTGGTGGCACACCTGGTTAATTGTACATAGTACTAAGCCCAAGGACCCAGGTTCGATGCCCCTAGCTCCCCTTCTGCAGGGGGGATACTTCAGGTCTGCAGATGTCTATCTTCCCCCCCCCCTTTTCAATTTCTCTCTGTCCTAGCCAATACAATGTAAAAAAAAAAAAAAAATGACCACCAGCAGCTGTGGATTCATAGTGCCACCACCAAGTCCGAGTGACAACCCTGGAGGCAAATAAATAAATAAATAAATAAATAATAGCAATAGCATTGGTGGAGAAGGATTCACTTTGGTGGTGGGGGGTGGCATGCAGATGTCTATGGAAGGGAAAGAAGAAACTATACCCTTGTGTCCACAATTGTCCTGTAAGCCACTATTCCCTCAATGAGATGATTTTTAAAGTAAGAAAGTTCATTTTATTTATGTTAAGAAAAAAAAAGAAGAAGAAGAAGCTTGGCAGGCAAACAAAAGAGGGAAAGAAAAGCTGAGGATTGTCCTTGCACAAAGACACAGAGGCTTGAAATAGTACAGCTGTTTATCACTAAGTGGCTCTACTTCTGCTTATGTAACCAAATGTCAGGTCAATCTTTTAGCAGACAAAACCTCTTGAACTAAAATAGTTGTTGGAGTATATGGATTCAGAAAGATGGCAAGAAGGAAAAAGGCAGACGGCAAGAACAATTTTATTTTATTTTTAATTAAAAAATATTTATTTTCCCTTTTGTTGCCCTTGTTTTTTTTTTATTGTTGTTGTTTGTTATTATTGTTGTTATCGATGTCGTCGTTGTTAGATAGGACAGAGAGAAATAGAAAGAGGAGGGGAAGGCAGAGGGGGAGAGAAAGATAGACACCTGCAGACCTGCTTCACCTTCTGTGAAGCAACTCCCCTGTAAGTGGGGAGCTGGGGCTCGAACCAGGATCCTTATGCCGGTCCTTGCACTTTGTGCCACGTGCGCTTAACCCGCATGCGCTACCGCTGGGCTCCCAAAATTTTATTTTATTACTTTATTTTTTAAAATATTTATTATTTATTCCCTTTTGTTGCCCTTGTTGTTTTATTGTTGTAGTTATGATTGATGTCGTTGTTGTTGGACAGGACACAGAGAAATGGAGAGAGGAGGGGAAGACAGAGAGGGGGAGAGAAAGACAGACACCTGCAGACCTGCTTCACCGCCTGTGAAGCGACTCCCCTGCAGGTGGGGAGCCGGGGGCTTGAACCGGGGATCCTTAAGCTGGTCCTTGTGCTTTGTGCCACCTGCATTTAATCCACTGCACTACCACCCGACTCCCACAATTTTATTTTTACATGATATAAACAGAGAAGCAGAGAGAGTGAAAGAGACCACAGACCACAGACTGAAGCTTCCATCAGTGCGATGGGGACCCAGCTCAAACATGGGTCCCTCACACACTGATGCAACACATTAACCAAGTGACTGTTTGCCGGCCCTACAGCAGCATCTGACACACTAGAAACCAGACTTAGCCAGCCAGAAAAGATGGTGTAGTGTCATTAACGGTAAAGCTGAGAACCCAGCCCCTGTACGCTACAGAATCCTTGAGAAGACACAGCAAAAGGAAGCCCTAGAAGCCGGGAAGGAGGTGCAAAGTACAGTTAAAATAAAGAGGCTAACAGCTGTCAGGAAGCAGCTAGATCCCTGTACCCTTGCTACTGGAAGTATGACTCCAACTTGGACCACCAGTAGCATAATAACCTGAGATCTATTTGATATGCAAAATCCCAGGCTTTTCTCCAGCCCTAGTGAATTACAACGTATGTTTAAGATCTCTGGTGGTCTCTATGCACAGCGAGACTTTAAAAGCACTGTCTCAGGTCCTTCCCCCACTGGAAGCCACTAGGAGATGGGAAACTACCCCTCCACTGCCCTAGGACGTTTAAAGAGGGAGCCGGGTGGAGGTATACCCGACTAAGCACACACGTAAGGACACATGCAAGGACCTGGGTTCGAGTCCCCGGCTCTCCACCTGCAGGTGGGGTGCTTCACAAGGGGTGAGCAGGTCTGTAGGTCTCTCTCTCTCTCTCTCTCTCTCTCTCCCTCTTCTCTCAATTTCTCTCTGTCCTATCCAATAAAATGGAAAAAAAATGGTCACCAGGAGCAGTGGATTCATAGTGTTGGCACCAAACCCCAGGCAATAATCTTGGAGGCAAAAAAAAAAAAAGGAAACGTTTAAAGATTAATTTTTCAAATAAAATATTTTATTTATCAGCCAGGTGCTGGCGCACCTTGATTAAGCGCACATATAATGCACAAAGACCCAGGTTCAAGTCTCTGGTCTCCACCTGCAGGGGGAAAGCTTCACAAGTGATGAAGCAGGGCTGCAGATGTCTCTGTGTCTTTCCATCTCTATCTCCCCCAACCCCTCTCAATTTCTCGTTTCTATCCAAAAATAAATAAAAAAATAAAAAGATTTTTAAAATAAAATATTTCATGTATTTATTTATTTCAGTAGAGACAGAGAAATCAATAAGGGTGGGGAGATCGTGAGTGAAAGAAAAAGATACCTGCAGCCCTGCTTCACCTTTTAGGGAGCTTCCCCCATGCAGGTGGGGGCCAGGGGCTTGAACCCACATTCTTGTGCCTTGTAGCATGTGCACTCAACTAAGTGTGCCACCACCTGGCCCTCTTAAGGTTTAATCTTTGGAAGAGATGAAAAAGGTAGGCTGTGTTTAAGCCCTGGAAAATGGAGGCTGTGTGATTTCTATTTACTGACTACTGAATGAAAGGACATACTCCCCCATCCCCCCCCCACCCCCCCACCCCCCCCACCCCCACTGCAACTCTGCTCCAAGAAGACAGGCAGCCACACTCTTTCTTACTCTGCAGGCAGAAGTTGCTACTGTATTCTTCTGTGGGGAGTGGGTCTTGTCTGCAAGGAAATACCTAGCATTCTGATCACAGGGAGATTTCCCAGCATGCCACCCAGCTCACAGACAGTTACAAGGTGACAAGCCTCACCTCACCCCTGTGCCCAAGGCTTCTCATCGGCTTCTGAATCCTACTCTTTCACTCATGAGCAGACAGTAAAAAAAATAAAAAAATAAAAAAATAAAAAACTACATCTTTTTTTTTTTTTTTTTCCCCACCAGAGCACTGCTCAGCTCTGGCTTATGATGGTGCAGGGAATAGAACTTGGGACTTTGGAGCCTCAGGCATGAGAGTTTCTTGACATAACCACTATGCTATCTACCCCTGCCCTCTAAATCCTTTCTATAACATTAGAGACAAGAACAAATAGGAAGAGATGCAATTTGGAGGGCACTGATTTTCGTCAGGAAAATGAAAACTTCAGAAACTCAGTAGGATCAGGATATTGTGAACATGAAACAAGAATCATCTTTTGTGAAAAAAGAATATGAAAAAACATTTAAAAAACAAACAAACAAACAAAAAACCCTAGAAGGACAAAGTCAGGAAATCCACCATTCCATGACTATAAGCCCCTGCAAGAGAAAATATTGGTCTGTCAGAAAAGTCATGACGTGTTTTGTTGTTGTTGTTGTCCTGTGCAAAAATGTATCATGATGTCCCTGACCATCCTGTCATGGGGTAAAAGAAAGCAGGAAAGGAGCTGATGGCTAAGGACAGACGAGTTTCTGCACTGGAGAATCATGAGCTCCTGGACTGAAAGGGCATAATCAGAAAATAGGTTCTCATCATGGCACATAGTCACACACCTGCACACACTGAGAACTGAGTAGATTCCGTGAGCTTAGGGGCAAGGGCCCAAGTTCAAAGCCCCATCCCCACCTAGAGAGGTCAGTCACTTCAAGAGCACTGAAGCAGGCAGCCTGCAGGTATCTCTTTTTCTCCTCTTTTTTCTCTTCTCCTCTCAACTTCTCTCTGTCCTATCAAATACATAATAAACAAAGGGAAAAGTAGCTATTGGGAGCAGTGGGTTCATCGTGCAGGTACAGAGACCCAGCAAGGAAACTGGTGGCAACTGGAAAGAAGGAAGGAAGGAAGGAAGGAAGGAAGGAAGGAAGGAAGGAAGGAAAAAAAAAAAAAAAAAAAAACCAAACCAAAAAAACCCTATGGTGGTACCTTCCTACTCACTGCATTCTTCTTTGTAAATTTCTTATTTCAAAATTTATATTTAATTCCTATCATGTCTCAAACCTACTACCTATTTAAATAACAGATAAAATATATATATAAAAAAAAAAAGAGGGAGTACTGCAATGGTTAAACGCACGTGGTGCTAAGCACAAGAGCCGACATAGGATCCAGGTTCGAGCCCCCGGCTCCCCACCTGCAGGAGAGTCTCTTCGTAAGCAGTGAAGAGATCTGCAGGTGTCTATCTTTCTCTCCCCCTCTCTGTCTCCTCCCCTTCTCAATTTCTCTCTGTCCTATTTAAAAAAAAAACAGCAATAACAAAAATAACAACAAGGGTAACAAAATGGGGAAAATGGCCTCCAGGAGCAGTGGATTTGTAGTGCAGGCACCAAGCCCAGCAATAACCCTGGAGGCAAAAAAAAAATTTTTTTTTTTTGGCCTGGGAGCTTGGTGGCGGTACATGTGGTTAAGCAGACATGGTACCATGCACAAAGACCTGGGTTCAAGCCCCTGGTCTCCACCTATAGGGGGAAGCTTAAAAAATGGTGACGTAAAAAAATGGTGACGTACTGCTGCAGGCCTCTCTCTCCCCCTTCCTTCCTCCCTTCTCTACTTCTCCTTTCCATCTCAGTCTCTCTGAGATTTTATTTCCTTGCAATAAAATAAAAATAATTTTTTAATTGGCTTGTTAGCATACTCTTTTTCTTTTAAAATTTAAGATAGGTTGGCGGGTGACAGAGGAGAGACAGCATAGCATCTCTTGTGCAAGCTACCTGACGCTGGGGCTCCAAGCTTATCGTTCTGCCTGTGTACCCCACAGGCAAGCTACTGATATCTCCTAGTCTCCTAATTGTTTACTTCTTTATTTGTATCTGTAGTGCCTCATATCCTTAAGTACAATCTACAAAGGGAAATGTGGAAAGACATCTTTTAAATGCTCTTTCCTTGATAATTTCAACATCATTATAAGGTGGTAATTGTTAAACATCTGGGCAACTTGTACTTATTTTAAAATTAGAATGCCCTTAGTATCACAGAGCATATTTACTGTACTCTTTAGTACCTCTCTACCTCCAAGGCACCACTAAAGTTACAGATGAGTTATATTGAAATGGTTTTTAAAATATATATATATATATATATATATATATATATTCTGAATAAGAAAAGTACAGGAAATAAAATGAGTAATTAAAAAAAAAAGCTTTGGAAACAGGAAAAACAGGCCTTAGCAGAGCAGAAGCTGCAGTGCTCAAGAAGCCACAGAGGTCCACACAGAGAGAAGGGAGACCTGCTGGTGGGGTCCATGGTGTTTAGGGTTCCAGGCTCCGAGTGATACATCCACTGGCGGGGGCAGGGGGAGCAAAAGGCTGTAAGTGAGATGAAGGTTGAAAGTCTGTGGACACAACCGAGTCCCAGGTATTTTGCTCCAAGATTCAGACACCTAATGTCCTAAGCAAACAAAGATATATTCTCCCAAAGTGGGATGCAGAGTGCTCGGAAAAAAAGGGGGGAGCAATAAAGTGGCATTCCACAGAATTAGTGTTGGAATATCCAGCCCCTCTGCCTTGCCACCAAGGTCCTGGAAGTCAGGGAAAGAAAAAAAAAAAAAAACAGATTTAATAGCAGTAGATGTTAGAATGATGAACACTGCTAAAATAAGTGTCAGTAAGTGAAACATCTTAAAGCGTTACTACGTTCACCTCCTCCAGGTCCCCACTCTAAATGGAAATAGAAAGCTACCTGGAGACATTCCAAATTCCAGACTTCCCTTAAATCTTTTCTCTTCCTGGATGACTTTTCTCTCAACCAGCTGTCAGTTCCCACTGAAGGAAATCAAAACTATTCAGTTATACAAATACTGATGATTCATTCCTCACATCTCTTCTGTTTGGAGACTAGTTCTTTCTTTTTAACTATTAGTTAAGACATCCTCTATAAGTCCTTGTTCAGTTAATCATATTTCACTGGTTGTGAGCCTATAAAGATGTCTGGGGTGGATTCTATACACAGAAAACATCTCTCTCTCTCGCCCTCTCCCTCTCCCTCTCCCTCTCCCTCTCCCTCTCCCTCTCCCTCGCCCTCGCCCTCGCCCTCGCCCTCTGTGTGAGGAACAGCCTACCCTCCAAGCAAAATCGAGGAGAAGAGTGCAGGCACATACCGCTCTGGTTCCCATTCCCTGCCAATAAGGAGGCTGAGGAAGAATGCAAGATGGAAGGATTCTCCCAAAGTCATTCCACTCACTGGCTTCTTCTCCAAGATTTAATGAGCTGTTCCCATGTCCTTCGCCTTAATATCCCCTCCCCTCTTGGATGCCAGTTGCCCACAGAGAAGGCTCTCCTCTTATGCCTTATTCATGCCTCATTCTAACACACCGGTACCACATGGGGTACTTTAAAAGCCATCTTGGAGATGATAGGTTTGGCCTTTCTGGTGGTTTTTTTTTTTTTCCTTTCCCTCTGCAAGCCACCCCCAATTTCCCTTTCATCTAGAGAGATATTATTTCCCTGTGAACCTCTCTTGCTCTCCTTCTGAACAAGATCTATGCTAACCTCTGACAAAGTTAGTCATCCAGACTTTGTGAGGAGAGCGTAGAGAGGGGTGTCAGTTAACAAATGGGATTCAGATGCAATTCGGGCCCTCATTGTAGCACTGGTCCCTGGGTCCCTGTCCTTGTGCTGCTCACAAAGAGAAGAGAGCTGCAGCTTGTTCAGGAGAGGCAGGCTGACTTCCTGAGTTACCAAGCCCTTGTTACCTCACCCCTAACATGCGGATAACCTCTTATTTACAGTGGACAACTCAGGATTTTTTATTTATTTTATTTTATTTATTTATTCCCTTTTGTTGCCCTTGTTGTTTTATTGTTGTAGTTATTATTATTGTTGTTGTCGTCGTTGTTGGATAGGACAGAGAGAAACGGAGAGAGGAGGGGAAGACAGAGAGGGGGAGAGAAAGATAGACACCTGCAGACCTGCTTCACCGCCTGTGAAGCGACTCCCCTGCAGGTGGGGAGCCGGGGTTCAAACCGGGATCCTTATGCCAGTCCTTGTGCTTTGCGCCACCTGCGCTTAACCTGCTGCGCTACGGCCCGACTCCCAACTCAGGATTTTTTAACACTTCCCAGGACACCTGCCACTTAGGAATTCAGCTAATGCCAGCTTCTACGCAAGCATCATCCAATGGAGGTATTACACAAGTGACTCCTCTGGCCTGGCAGGGTCTGATGAAGGAAGATCATGTTCCCTTCAGAATGTATGTACCTACTGTGGGCCAAAGAATCACATGGAGAGCTTGTTTTAAAAATAATAATAGGGAGGGGTGGCTGGCCGGTAGCGCAATGCGTTAAGCGCACATGGCACATAGCATAAGGACTGGCATAAGGATCCTGTTCGAGCCCCTGGCTTCCCACCGGCAGGGGGGTCACTTTACACGTGGTGAAGCAGGTCTGTAGGTGTCTATCTTTCTCTCCTCCTCTCTGTCTCCCCATCTCTCTCAATTTCTCTCTGTCCTATCCAATAACAACAATAGCAATGACAACAACAATAAGGGTAACAACAAGGGCAACAAAATGGGAAAAGTGGCCTCCAGGAGCAGTGGGTTTATAGTGCAGGCACTGAGCCCCAGCAATAAACTTGGAGGCAAAAAAGAAAAAAAGAAAAATAGTAAGGGGCCAGGTGGTAGCACATCTGCTTAAGCGCAATACACTACAGTGTGCAAGGACCCAGGTTCAAGCCCCTGGTCCCCACCTGCAGGGGGAAAGCTTCATAAGTAGTGAAGCAGGGCTCTAGGTGTCTCTCTGTCTTCTCTGTTACTCCCTCCCCTCTCAATTTGTCTCTGTCTCTATCCAATAATAAAGGAATACAATAATTAGTAATAATAATATGAACTATATTACTGTATAGGTATATATAATTATTCTATAGGTAGTGCTGTACCCAATTGAATGCACTTGTGACCATGCCCAAGACCCCGGGATTAAAGCTCCCTGTGGGGGAATGGGAGGTTGGGGGAAGGATGCTTCACACGCAGTGAAACAGGGCTGCAGGTGTCTCTTCCTCTCTCCTTCTCCACCTCAGTCTCTAGTAAATACATACTCTAGGGAGCCAGGTGGTGGCGCACCTAGTCAAGCACTCACATTACAGTGCACAAGGACCCAGGTTCAAGGCCCTGGTCCCCACCTGCAAAGGGAAAGCTTTACAACTGGTGAAGCAGGGTTCTTTCCCTCTCTATCTCCCTCTCCCTTCTCAATTTCTCTCTGTCTCTGCCCAATAATAAATAAATAAAACTATAATCTTAAAAGTCACACTCTTTAAAATAATAACAACAGCAACGCTTCAGGCTCCATTCCCAGTGGCTCAATGGGGGAGAGTTTCTTATGGACACTGGGAGAAAGACCTGCCACAAGGTATCTCTCTCTAGCTGCAATTCTACTTGGCATTTGGAAGGGCTCCTATAAGCAGCCAGTCTCTGTCATAAGTTGCAGGTGGTCTGAAGCTTAACTCTCCTGCAGGAGGCAAGGGTAGAGATGGCTAAATGAAGAGGGCTAAGTGGAGTTTCTAGGTCCTAGACAAGAGGAGAGCCTTGAGTTAGATGGGATCAGAGACTGGAGGTGTTTGCTGCCTGGTCCCTCCCCAGACAGATCTGGATAAAAAATAAAAAAATAAAAAAAAAAGAATCCAGTCTCCCAGTAGGCAGCCCCAAACCACAATACTCTTAGAGAGAAGTCAGCCTGCCAGCCAGCCACAGGCAAAACAATCTCCCCAGGCAAGAGAAAAGGACGAACGTCAGAACAAAAAAACGCATCTGAGATTGTCCCAGGAAAATAGGACGTCTTGCCAAGAAAAGTGCTCTTCCCTGGCACTGTCCTGTAAGACACACCTAAGAGACTGTCCAAAGAAAGGAGGGCTAGTGTCTTTTAGTGACTTCGCGACTCCCCCCTGCCCCCTCCCCCCCCCCAAGTCTCCAGTGCTGGGATGTGGGGCTGCTACGCCCCCACCTCTCCCTGTCAACCCCCCCACCCCACCCCTTCCCAACACACACACACACTCACACACACACACTCACACACACTCACACACTCACACTCACACTCACACACACTCACACACACACTCACACACACACACACACACTCACACACACTCACACACTCACACTCACACACACACTCACATACACTCACTCACACACAGACACTCACACACACACACTCACACACACACTCACACTCACACACACACACTGACACACTCACACTCACACTCACACACACTCACACACACACTCACACACACACTCACACACACACTCACACACACACACACTCACACACACACACTCACACACACACTCACACACACACTCACACACACTCACACACACACACTCACATACACTCACACACACACTCTCACACACACACTCACACACACACACTCACACACACTCACACACACTCACACTCACACTCACATACACTCACTCACACACAGACACTCACACACACACACTCACACACACACACACTCACACTCACTCACACACTCACACTCACACACACACACTGACACACTCACACTCACACTCACACACACTCACACACACACACTCACACACACACTCACACACTCACACACACTCACACACACACACACACACACTCACACACACTCACACACACACTCACACACACACACACACTCACACACACACACACTCACACACTCTCACACACACACACTCACACACACACACTCACACACACTCACACACACACACTCACACACACACTCACTCACACACACTCACACACACACACACACACACACACACACACACACACACACACACACGACACATCAGCCTGTACCTCCAGGTATCAAGGTGATGCGATTTCCAAGATGCTGTGGATGCTGGGAGCGTCTCCGCAGTCCCCTCCGGCTTCAGAAATCAGCACCTTTTCCATCAGTTTGTTGTTTGTTGCTTTTGGTTTTTCGTTTTCCCCAGAGCAGCAGGGTGCGAGTCCGAGGTGCTGTTAGGAGAAGGGCACAGGAAGGTGACTGGGGCGACCGCGCCGGGGCGCTGATGGGGGCGGGGTGCGCGCTCTGTGTCGGGGTCCCAGGACCCCGGCGTGGGGGTGGGGGTGCAGGGGGTGGGCTGGGCGGTCGCCACCCACTAGACGTGGTTCTGCCGGGAGTCGCTGCGCAGCTGCCCCCGGCGCAGCCCCCCCCCCGGAGGTCGCCGCGCTCCCCTTGAGAAATGGCGCTGCAGAAGGGGGGCACCCGGGGTGGGGGGCTTCCTCACTCCTGCTCGCCGGCTCCCGGATGGATGGCAGGGTCCCGGCTAGCGGTCCCCAGGCTGGGCGCGCCCGGCAGGCTCGGGGATTGGGCGGCCCGCCCCCCGGCCCCCGCCCGCTTCCCATTTGCAGAGGCGGCGGCTGCAAATCGCTGCGCAGCGCCCACCCGCCTCCCGCCACTGCGCGCACCGCCTGCGGGGGCACCTGCCGAGACGCGCCTCCCGGACCCCGGACCCCAGACCCCAGACTCCAGACCCCCGGCCGGCGAGGCCTCGGCCCGCTTCCACCCCACCCCACCCCTACCTCTCCCCCCACCCCAGGCGCTGCGGGGTCGCGGGCGGCCGGTCACCCCATCCGCTGTCTGCAGTCCCGGCGGGGTCTGCGCTCCAGCTTCCACCAAGCGAGAATTGTTGGGGGGCGCGGCCCCGGAGGGCTGGGCAGGGTCTCCCGCCAGGCCCCTGCAGCCTTTGGCCCCCGGCGCTGCAGTCTGTCTTGGGGGGACGCGGGGGGCGCGGCTGCCAGGGCCTGGGCGGGGTACCCCGGGGTCCTGCTCCCCGCAGCCGCCGAAGTTTCCCACGTGCAGCCGCGCGCACGGACCCGGGACGCGCAGTCCAGGCGATGTCGGGCCCCTAGCCGGTGGCTCCGGGGTCCTGGTCTTTCTCCCGCGCCTCGTGGTGGCTGGAGTAGCTGAAGCCGGTAGGTGCCACTCTGTCCCCGCTCCCTGCTCCACGCAGAGAGCGGGGGGGGGGGGGGGGGGGGGGGGCTGGAGCTTAGGCTGGGGAATGACTGGCCGGCTGGGGGGGGGATAGTGGCTGGCCCAAAAGTCATCCACCCAGGACCAAACTTTGTTTATTATTTCATAGAGACAGAGAAAAATTGAGACAGGAGGAGGAGATAGAAAGGGGGAGAGGGAGAGGGGGAGAGACAGAGAGACGCCTGCAGCCCTGCTTCACCACCCGTGAAGCTTTCCCCCTGCAGGTGGGGACCAGGGGCTTGAACCTGGATCCTTCAGCACTGTAATATGTGCGCTCAACCAGGAGCACCAACACCTGGGCTCCAGGACCAAACTTTCTTCTTGGAAGCTCGGCTTTATGTCCCCACAGGTCCCCCCAGAACTCCCTACCGTCAGCTTTGCCACCATAGGACCATCAGCTTTGGCCCAGGTGACTTGTCTCAGCACTGGTGATAGAGGGTCTCTGGAAGGCTCCCTCCTATTCCCCCCGCCCCCCAGTTGGCAGGGACTCCAAAGAGCATCCATGAGTTGTACTTGTTTCAGTGCTAAACACAAGGGCGTCACATAGAATATATTCTGTTTTCTGACTTATTTTACTAGCCCTTTATATTTAAGAGATGTTTTAGGATCTGTAATTCATTCATCCTTTTGCTGTATAGTGTTCCGTTGTGTGAATGTATTTCAATGTATTTATTCTCACATTTGGGGCACTGAAAAAACGGTGATGGTTAACTTTGCACTGTACGTCTCCATAGACACATTGCTGTTGGGTACAGGCCTACAAGTGGGATTGCGAGTCATGAAACAGGTGTCTGTTGAGCTTCTGTAAAAGCTGGCGCACCTGGTTAAGCACACGTGGCACAAAGTCACCTGGTTACGCGCACGTGGCACAAAGTGCAAGGACCCACCTAAGGATCCCAGTTGGAGCCCCCAGCTGCCCACCTGCAGGGGGAGTCGCTTCACAAGCGGTGAAACAGGTCTGCAGGTGTCTCTTTTTCTCTCTCCCTCTTTGCTCCCCCTCCTCTCTCAATTTCTCTGTTCTAACCACAAAAAGGAAAAAAAAAAAAAAAAGGTCTCCAGAAGCAGTGATAACCATGAGGCAAAACAACAACAAAAACAAACACCACCACCACCAAAAGCTAAAGTGTTCTCATACATTCACCCCTGTTATTAATGTCTATTTCTCAGCAGTAGTTTTTATTGTTGGTTGTAACAAATTGCCACAAATTTAGTGACAAGATAGATATACAATACAAAACTTACTCTATTCCAGGCCTGGGGGTTAGAAATCAAAATCAGGTTTTACATGACTAAATGCACAGTATTGATGCCTGAGCCACTTCTGTGTCACTATGGAGAACAAATTTCCTTCCCTTTCCCAGTTCCCAGAGGTTGCATGTAGACTTTGGCAAAAGGTGGCCCCATTATCTTCAAATCTCTCTTTCTCGTTCCTCCACTTCTTGTGTGATGAGTCTTTTCCTCTTCCATCTTCCCCTCTGACCCTCCTGTTTCACCCTTTAGAAGGACTTTTTTTTTTTTTTTTTTGCCTCCAGGGTTATTGATGGGTCTCTGTGCCTGCACTACAAATCCACGGCTCCTGGAGGCCACCTTCTTCCTATTCTGTTGCCCTTGTTGTTGCCATTGGTGTTGTTGGATAGGACAGAGAGAAATGGAGAGAGGAGGGGAAACAGAGAGGGGGAGAGGAAGACAGACACCTGCAGACCTGCTTCACTGCTTGTGAAGTGACCTCCCCTGCAGGTGGGGAGCCGGGAGCTCGAACCTGGATCTTTATGCCAACCTTGCACTTTGAGCCCCATGCGCTTAACCCGCTGTGCTGCCACCTGACCCCCAGAAGGATCTTTGTGACTATGCTGAATTCATTATAATTTGGAACAGTCTCCCATCTCAAGACCCTTTGTTTAGTCATATCTGTAAACTTCTGTTTGTCATGTAACATATTCATGATCTGAATCTTTGGAGAAAACGGTCCACTGTTTATCCTACCAACAGGATATTGGGATGTGTAGCTTGAATGGAGAAAGGCTAGACTGAGCCTGCAGAACCAGCATGGTTTAGCTGAGTGGGAACAGCCCCTCTGACCATTGCTATCCAACCATGTCACCCGTGTGTCTGAATCCAAGTCAGTCAGTGTTTGGACATCCTTCCGCATGGAAAGCTAGCAAAGGTGCTTGTTCCTTGGTGGCAGGTGCTAGCTGCTCCTGTTTTGCGCTGGAGGCAAGACTCTTTGGTACACGTCACTACTCCGTGCCATGTCCCTGTTCATCTTCGCGGCTCTGGGACCTGAGCTACTTCAGGGCTGATGTTAGAATTGCGGGACTGGCCTCCCACAGAAGGTGAGGTTCAGGAAGTGTGGGGTGGAGTGGCACAGCCCCCCAGTGCGTCAGATTCACTGAGCTCCAAAGCCATGGAGCTAAGGAGGCCTGATCGCAGAAGCCGTGCAAGCTGTTTCCTCCCTCCCTCCCTCCCTTTCTTCCTTCCTTCCTTTTTTTTTCTCTTATAATTAAAAAAAATTTGCATTATCTTTATTGATTTATTTATTGGATAGAGGCAGCCAGAAATAGAGAGGGAAAGGGGTGACAGAGAGGGAGAGAGACAGAGAGATACCTGCAGCACTGCTTCACCACTTGCAAAGCTTTCCCCCTGCAGGTGGGGAATAGGGGCTCAAACCTGGGTCCTTGAGCCCTGTAACATGTGCCCTCAATCAGGTTTGCCACCACCCAGCCCCCTCCCTTCCTTTTAAATTATTTATTCATTTATTATTGGATAGAGACTGAGAAGAGAGGGAGAGATAGAGATGGAAAGAGACAGAGAGACACCTGCAGCTCTACTTCACCACTCATGAAGCTTTCCCCCTGCAGGCGGGGACCAGGGGCTTGAACCCAGGTCCTTGCATACTGTAATGTGTGTACTTAACCAGGTGTACCACCTCCTGGCCCCGTTTTTCCTTTCTTGATCAGCTACCCACCCACCCCTTGCTCCCCCCTGCCCCCAACTTTTTCTCTTCCCTTCTGTTCCCTCCCCCCATTTATTTATTTTACCTTGCTCACTTGAAGTGTTCCAAATTTCCAAGGATAATATCAGACCTTTGGAATCTGCCTTGACCTCCCTCTTGAAATTAGCTCCCTAGAATATTGCTCTGCGGTCATCCTGGGGCCTATGGTAGAAGGTGATTCTTCTGAAATTGTTGTATGCTTTACATTGGTTTGTTCTAGCTCTCCCCCTGCCAAGAAAATTGGTTCAGTCCTGCTAGTTTCGCGGGCCGCTTGTCCCCGCCCCAAGGAACCCCAAGAGAGTTCCAGAGTTCCAGAGTTCGAGAGTTCTTGGCGCCACCATGTGAGAAGGAGGCAGGAGAGTTTTGTTTGGTGATTAGTTTGGGTTAGTTTATGAGTCGTTGTTCCTGAATAAAGAAATATAGCTTCCCTGCCCAGCAGTGTGTCCATGAGTCTCTGTCTACCGCCGCGACGCTAGCCTGGCCTGCTGGAGCCCCTGAATTTTAACAACATGAAATGACCTCATTTTATACTTCCCACCTCTTTCTCTGTTTACTGGTGCATGTCTTCAGAAACTCAACTGAGAGAATGTGTAGAAAGTGGACCTTTTCATCCTCACATAACTGGATGTCTTTTGTTCTTCACTAACAATATTTAAACACTTTTGTAAAATTATCTTTATTTACTGGAGACAGGCAGAAATCAAGAGGGAAGAGGGTGATAGAGAGGGGGAGAGACAGAGAGAGACACCTGCAGCACTGCTTCACCACTCACAAAGCTTTCCCCCTGCAGGTGGGGACCGGGGGCTTGAACCTGGGTCCTTGTGCCTTGTAACATGTGCACTCAACTAAGTGCATCACCACCTGGCCCCTTCACTAATAATTTGCAATCATTTTTCTGGGCATAGCCTTTTCAAAGTCTTTTTGTGGAGCCAGACAGAGACCTCACTGGGTAAGGCATGTGAACTGCTGTTTGTACAGCCTTGCTTCAAGCCCTGGCACCAAGGTGGAAAATGCCATGGTACTTGCAGAAGCTACAGTGCTGCGGTGTCTCTCCGTCTGAATGAAAAAAAAAAAAAGCAGCTATAGAGTGGTGAAATTGTGCATGTATAAAGCCCAGCTTCACCAATAAACAAACAAATAAGCAGACATGTATTTCATAAGAGAGTGAAAGCCTGGTGCTGGGTAGTGGCACACTAGAGTGAGCACACCTGCTCCGATGCACAAGGACCAGAGTTTAAGCCCCCGGCCCCCACCTGCAAGAGGGGAAGCTCCAGAGCAGTGATGCAGGGCTCCCTCTCTTTCTCTTTCTCTCTTTCTTTTTCTCCTCTTTCTCTTTCTCTGTCTCTCTTTCACTTTCTCTATCCTCCCATAACCTTTCAATTTCTCTTTCTCTAGCCAGTAAATAATAAATAATAATAAACTATTTAAAAAGAAGACTATCAAGAGAGATAGAGAGAGAGAGAGACTGACCAAGATGAGACCATGGCTCCATTCAGTGCAATGCCAGTGCTGTGGATCGACCTGGGGTCCCACACATTTAAGTCCTGTTTTCAACCTGCTGAGCCACCACCTCCCTGGCTGCTTGGGAATAAAATTCTACTGAAAATAATTATGTTTGGGACCAGGCGGTGGCACACCTGGTTAAGTGCACACATTACAGTGCTCGAGAACCCAGGTTCAAGCCCCTGGTCCCCACCTGCAGGGGGAAAGCTTCAGAAGTGGTGAAGCAGGCCTCCAAGTCTCTCTCTGTCTCTCTCCCTTCTCCTTTCCTCTCAATTTTTGTCTGTCCCTATCCAGTAGTAAATAAAAATATAATATTAAAAAAACTGATTGGCCTTCAGAAACCTGTAGGCATTTCTCCTCCATCTTTTGGTCCACTTAGCTACTGAGAGAAAATGCCAAAAAAATCAGATGTCTGTTTTTTTTATTTGCCGTATTTGCTTATTACTCTGCAAGCATGTGTTTGTAGCACCAAGTCTTCAAATCCATGAAGAGCATCTAAGACTACCATGTATTATGAGGAGAAAGGTGGACTTCACTCGGGGTAGGGTGGACACTGTGGCCCGTAGCTGCCAGGCTAGCCTGAGGGTGCTTCTTCCTGAGCATGTGCTCTCTGGGTTGGAGAGAACTCCACCAGAGCCAACCTAGGCTGCTGCACAGGAAAGAGATCAGGAACTAGCGTTGTGTGAGAGAGACTCTGGGACTCGAAGAGTGGAAACACACAATACCCTGCTGCATTTATTGATCTGCCTTTAAATATCTTCTGACACAGAAGTGGTTGGGTGGAAAAAGGAAGTATGTAGGATGGGCACGAACCAGTGGGGATTAAACGGTGGAAAACAGGAAGTGACTAGGAGAGGGGGCGGAGTGGAAAAAGAGTGTGAACCAGTGGGGACTAAACCAATGTGGGTCTCAAACAAAACAATGGTTATGTAAATAGACCACAGCGTCAAGCAATGCAGAGGAACCTGGTGTGACATGGTTAGAAACGGAAGCAGAACTAGCCAAAGGAGAAATGTTGACCAACACGTAGCCGAAGGGAGGAGTGTTGGACTCGGAAGAGGGCACAGCCCTAAGAAGAGAGGCTAATCGTGGTTCACATTGTAACCAAATGGGACTCTGTTTTTGTGGTTTACTGTCTCCTATGACCAAGACATCCAGGGCTGGTGCAGCCAGCTCCATGTCATTCTTGGTTGTCATCACATGGTGGTAAAGTGGTTGCCACACTTCCAGGTGTCATATCCACCATCCAGACCAGAAGAAGGGCAAGGGTCAAAGGGCAAAAGACATATACTACATGTATCTCTCTCTCTCTCTTCCTCAGTAAGATGATGATCACTGTTGGTACCTGATCTGAACTGGCATGCATGGATACCTCTGTCTGCAAGAGGACAGCATTTAAAATGAAATTGAAACGGAAATTAAAATAAACCCAGGGTTTTGTTGGGGGATAAAAAGCAAACTGACCTAACTTTTCACCTGTGACCCTGGACAATGGCTTAATAGCTTCCTCATCTGTAACCTGGGCAGTGGGACATAGCTAAGCTTCGTTCTAAAGGTTATTATGGAGATTAACTGAGTTAATTCTTATAGAACATAGCAGTGTCAAAGTCTTTGCTTAGTACACTAATAAAGGGGGAGATAGTCACTGGTTGGGCAATTAGGAGGCCCTCCCACTAAGCTTGGCTGTTGTGCAGAGCATTTCTCTTCTGATGTAGCGTTTATTGAACATTCCGACTAGATTTTATCTGTACTTTAGGGGATTAAGAGAGGGAGAGCCACCCTCACCAGGAGGGACCCTTGGCAGCAGCCTGGAAGAACATTGTAAAGTGATTTTTTTTTTTTAGAGGTCTGAGTGTTTAGCCCCTTAGATTAACAAGGGATTAATTACTCCTGGGAGAGAGAGCAGAAATGTTACAGTATTGTTTCCAGATACCTCTGCAGTTAGCTGGGCCATGTGACTAAATTTTCACCAAGGTTAGAAGAAATGAAATGTGCATAAAAGACACTCCATGCTTTTGCCCTCTGCTCCGTCCCTGTGCCTAGCTACCTAGGGGCCGGAATGGTAACTGCCAGAGGTCCTTGTGGAGTTAGGACCCCTGGATGATTGATTGCAGGAGGAAGAACCAGCCAGTGGCCTGGAATGCCTACCTTGGACACCAGAACAAAAGAACTTTCAGTCAGGGGTGGAGCTCAGTGGTAGAGTGTATATTTCACATACATGCGGAGTGGGCTTGATCCCTGGCATAACAGGGAAAAAAGAAGGGAGGGAGGACAAGGGAGGGAGGGGAGGCAGTTTTTGTGTGAGCCACTGCATTTTGGGATTTATTTGTTCTAGTCTTTTCCTTGAACTCATCATTTTCCCATAACTTAAAACTTTGGGGGCCGGAGAGGTGACTCAGCAGAAGAATGCATGCCTTGCATGTTCAGGGCCCTGAGTTCGATCCCCAGCATTGCTTTAAAATGATGGAGTGGTGCTTTGGTCTCTTTCTTTTGCAATGTAGTTTATTTTATAAAATTATTGCTTACAATAAGCACAACTCTTTCTAGAAGGATTTTTAATGGCATCATAATACTAGAGAGGTTTAGAGAGGGACCGAGAGGCTGAGGTATAGTGGTGAGAGGGTGCTTTGATTTTTAAAAAAAGTTTTATTGTATCCATTTATTGGATAAAGACAAACAGAAATTGAGAGGGAAGGGGGTGATAGAGAGGGAGAGAGACAGAGAGACACTTACAGCCCTGTGTCACCACTCGGAAAGCTTTCCCCCTGCAGGTGGGGAGGGGGGGCTTAAACCTGGGTCCTTGGGCATTGTAACATCTGCACTCAACCAGGTGCACCAACACTGGGCCCATGAGGGTATACTTTTATTTGGTATCTATAAGTGTTGGCATTGGAATATATATATATGGAATGCTTATTTAATTTTTTAAAAATATTTATTTTATTTTTCCTTTTTGTTGCCCTTGTTTTATTGTTGTAGTTATTATTGTTGTCCTTGATGTCATCGTTGTTGGATAGGACAGAGAGATATAGAGAGAAGAGGGGAAGACAGAGAGGGGGAGAGAAAGACAGACACCTGCAGACCTGCTTCACGGCTTGTGAAGCGACTCCCGTGCAGGTGGGGAGCCGGGGGCTTGAACCGGGATCCTTACACCGATCCTTGCGCTTTGCGCCACGTGCGCTTAACCCGCTGCGCTACCACCTGACTGCCAGAATGCTTATTTAAAAGAAAAATACAATCATGAAAATCCATTAGAAATGACTGTCTCACCCCTGTAGCTTATGCAAATTCATTACTGATGGACAGTTGTCCTGCACTTGAGGCCCTTATCCGCTCCTCCCATAACCGAGGAAAGGAGAAAGGTGGTGGCTACAGCTGGCTGAAGAAGCAGCTGGGTGAGTCTGTGAGTAACAGAGCTCCAGCAACTCTGCCTGACCCTCCGCACATGGCGGCGCATCAGGGAGCCAGGAGATTCCTCACCTCCTGTCAGCTCTTTCATCAGTGTGAAGGAGCAGCTCTCCGCATGGAGATGAATGTCTTCTATTTTTTCTATTTCCAGAGCCTCCTATGCCTCAAGATGGTATCTTTTAATAGGAGGGATTCCAGGAGACTTCTCCACAGTCTTTGGTTGCACAAGGAGAGTGGCATTGAATGACCTACTGCAGTAGAATGCAGTGCCCATCTTTGGAACTGGACTTGATTTTTCACCCCTGCCCCTCCCTGTACTTTAGGTTAGTCTGAAAGAATGCTTTATTACTTTCCCATTCACAAGTTTCAACGGGACTCCTATTTGAAAGCCAAAAGGGCACAGTATCTAATATTGAGTGATTTTTTTTTTCTCCAAGGACAAAACGGAGACACTCTTGTTACTCTGGAGCAAGGGAAAGCATTGTGTAACAGATAGTTCCAAATTTTCCCGACGCCTAATAACGATAGAAGATGATGGTTTAGTTTTTCTTTTACCATCGAGTGGCTCTTTTGATAAGTCCTAACCCCCTGGGAATACACTACCCTCTGTGTTTGAGCATACAGGTAGCCTTTCCCCACCCTAGGTTTTCTGGAACCCTATGTATTTCTCCCAGGAAAGGTTTATCAGGTGAAAGATTTGGTAAATTAGTAATAGAGAAAGAATTTAGTGATCTCCAGAAACCACTTTTCTTTTTTCCTTAACCAGAGCTCAGCTCTGACTATAGTGGTGCTGGGGATTGAACTGGGGACCTTTGGTGCCTCAGGCATGAAAAGTCTTTTTTGCATAACCATTACGCTGTGTCCTCAGCCCGCAGAAACCACTTATTATTGGTTTGAAAATTATAGTATTAAGAAATCTGGGGGGAGTCGGGAGGTTAAGTGCACGTGGCGCACAGCGCAAGGACCCACATAAGGATCCCGGTTCAGGCGCTTGGCTCCCCACCTGCAGGGGGTTCACTTCACAGGCGGTGAAGCAGGTCTGCAGGTGTCTGTCTTTCTCTCTTCCTCTCTGTCTCCCCTCCTCTCTGTTTCTCTCTGTCATATAATATATATGTGTATATATATATATATATATATATATATATATATATATATATATATATATATAAACTGGAAGAAATGGCCTCTAGGAGCAGTGGATTCATGGTGCAGACACCAAGCCCATTGATAACCCTGGAAGCAAAAAAAAAAAAAAGCGCCTTCTTAGGCAGCACTTGCATGCACTCGGCTTTACTGCTACAAGACTGACAGTCGGGGTCTCCTGACAGCTTGGTGTGCTTCAGGAGGATGCATCTCTGCTGTGTGCTATTGCCACTGAGAGCTATTTTTTTTTATTATTTGATTTGTGTCCCCAAATAGATCTTCTTACTGTTTTTTCGAATACCATTGCTGGAGGAACAAAGGATCACAGAGACAAGAAAACTGTGTGTAAACCAGGCCAGTGGCTATGTAGGAAGTGATGATGTCCTGGGACAGAAAAAACCTGTGAGGGGGCCAGGCAGTAGTGCAATGGGTTAAGCACACATAGTGAGAAGCGCAAGGATCTGCACAAGGATCCCGGTTCAAGGCCCCCCCTTCCCACCTGCAGGGAGTTGCTTCATAGGCGGTGAAGCAGGTCTGCAGGTGTCTGTCTTTCCTCCTCTCTGTCTTCTCCTCCTCTCTCTGTTTCTCTCTGTCCTATTGAGAGAGAGAGAGAGAGAGAAAAGACTTATGAATCCAGGAGGAACTGTTAGAGAGGTCATTCTGACCTGAATGTGTATCAAAACAAAATGTATGATTTTCAAAGCGTGTCCCTTTCATGACAGGTGTTGTGGCGAAAAGGGGTTGACTGGTACACTGTGGGTGGGAATGTGAATAGGGCAGCCCCTGGGAAGACTGTATGGGCAGTCCTTAGACAAATAAAAATGGAAGCACCTTATGATCCAGCAATACCACTTTTTTAAAACATTTGTTTGATTATCTTTATTTATTTATCGGATAGAGAGAGCCAGGAATCGAAAGGGAAGGGGGTGATAAAGAGGGACAGAGACAGAGAGACACCTGCAGCCGTGCTTCACCACTCATGAAACTTTCCCCCTGCAGGTGGGGACTGGGGGCTCAAACCCAGGTCCTTGTGCACAGTGACATGTGCACTCAAAAGAGTGTGCCACCACTCAGCCCCCTTTAGCATTTTTTAAAGATTTTCATTTATTTAATTTTGATATCAGAGAGAGATAACAGAGAGAGTGATAAGAGAGCAAAACCAGAGCACTGCTCAACTCTCTTTGAACCTACCTGGCAGGAGAGGTGTTTTTTTCCTCCAGATACAGAAAAATTGAGAAGTAAGATGGAGATAGTCTTTTGGATACATGCCGAAGACTGGTATTGCTGGGGCCAGGTGGTGGTACACCTGGTTGAGTGCACATGTTACAATGCTCGAGAACCTAGGTTTGTCTCTCCCCCCCATCCCCACCTGCAGGGGGAATACATAAATAAATAAATAAATAAATAAATAAAATAATTTAAAAAGTAAAGAAAAATGTTAAATTCTAAGATATTTGAGATCCAGTTTTATGACTCCAATTTCTGAATTCCTGACAGTACTCAGGGACACAGGTGTGGGGACCCAGGTGTGACTGACGGGCAGCTCCACTCATCAGGATGTCTCCTTTTCAGCCTTCGGAGAGAACACAGCAGCCTGCAGAGCAGAGAACCACGTACAGATAGCTGCATTCAGATTCAGCCAGAGGCTCACAGTGGGCCTTCTCCGATAGCCCCAGAATGTGACAATATTCTCTTCCGCAGCTCAAGTTCTGTAACTTGCCACAAAGACAAGTGGCCCTGATGAAATGAGCTCCTAGAAGACAAAAGGAAATGTGCGACTTCTCAGATGGCGGCCAACATAGATAGCATAATGATTATACGAAGAGACTCTGAACGCCTGAGGCTCAGAAGTCCCAGGTTCAATCCGATGCACCACCATAAACCCAAGTTGATCAGTGCTCTGGTTAAAATTAATTAATTAATTAAATGTTCAAACTTAAAAAAAAATCACTCAGAAATCTTTATTATTATTATTTGATATATTGTTTATTTATTTATTAATTATTGGATAGAGACAGAGAGAAATGGACTGGGGAGGAGGAGATAGAGAAGGAAAGAGAAACAGAGACACCTACAGCCCTGCTTCACCACTTGTGAAGCTTTCTCCCTGCAGGTGGGGACCAGGGGCTTGAACCCGGGTCCTTGCACACTGTAATGTGTGTGCTTAATCAAGTGCGCCACTGTTTGGTCCTCACTCAGAAAGCTTCTTAGAAGAATTTTTTAAACATCAGGAAAAATTCTAGGTATCTGAGTACAGAATATATCTTTGGTGCCCTGTGTCATATCCCCTCAAACATCCCTACCTTCAGCCAGGCCCAAGCAACCTAAGAGTCACTTTTCCTGATTTCCTGTTCTGGGTCCATATTTCCTGTGTGCTTGGATCACAGTCCAAGGAAATTTCCTGTTGCCAGGCTAAAAATATTTATTAGTGATTTAATAATGATTAACCAAATTGTAAGATAACAAGGGTACAATTCCATACTATTCCCACCACCAGAGTTCTGTATCCCATCCCCTCCATTGGAAGCTTCCGTCCTAGTCTTTAACCCTCTGGGAGTATGGACCGAAGATCTTTATGGGATGCAGAAGGTGGGAGGTCTGGCTTCTGTAATTGCTTCTCCACTGAACATGGGTGTTGGCAGGTGGATCCATATCCCCAAGATTGTTTCTAAAAGATGTTATTTATTAATTAATGATAAAGATGGGAGGAGAGGGAGAAAGAAGCAGACATCACTCTGGTATGTATGCTGCTGGAGATTGAACTCAGGACCTCATGCTCGAGAGTCCAATGTTTTATCCACTACACCAACTCCTGGATCACAACAGTACTATTTTTTTATAGCCCAAACTTGGAAGTAACCCAGATGCCCAATGACAGATGAATGGCTAAGAAAGTTGTGGTCTATATAACCAATGGAATAATATGCAGCTGTTAAAAATGGCATCTCCTTTGCTCTGTCCTGGAGAGAACTCACAGGTATCATGTGGAGTGAGGTAAGCCGGAAAGAGGAGGACCGATACCGAATGATCTCGCTCGTGGGTGGACATTAAGAAAGGAGAACAACAAAGGAAAAGGCGAGGTGCAACTTGGACTGGGTATGGCGTGTTGCACCGAAGTAAAGGACTCTGGGGAAGGAGGGACAGGGTGGGGTGGAGGGTAGTTGAGGTCCTGGTATATGACAAGGCTGGGAGACCGGGGCTGGGGGAGCAGACGTCTTCCAGACACCTAGACCCCTCTCCTGGGGAGACGAGGCATTGGGCCTAAGTTCCAACAACTACACTAAGCCACTGACCCCCCCACACACACACACACACACAAAGTATTTTAAAAAGACCTACGTAGGGGCTGGGGGCAGAGCAGCTGGTAGAGACTAGCACTCAACCATACTTGATAATCCAGTTTTATTGTCATTTTTTAAACCCTCTTTATTTATTTATTGGATAGGGGCAGCCAGAAACCGAGAGGGAAGGGAGAGATGGAGAGACAGAGAGACACCTGCAGCCCTGCTTCACTACTCATGAAGCTTTCCCCCTGCAGGTGGGGACTGGGGGCTCGAACCTGGGTCCTTGTGCATTATGACGTGCGCTCAACCAGGTGCGCCACCACCCAGCCCTAGTGATCCAGGGTTAAGCTCCTCAGTACTCACCTACAGTGGGGAAGCTTCATGACCGATGGAGCAGTGCTATAAGTTTCTCTCCTGTTCTCTGCATCTATCTGTATCTCTTTGTTACTCTCTCTATCTCTCTCTGTCTCTCTCATCCTCTATGAAGAAGAAAACGGGGGGAAATAGCTGCCCAGAGCGGTGGAGTTCTTGCACGTGCACTAACCCAGGGCTATAACCCTAGTGGGGAAATGAAAAATCTACCCATAGAGATGTGACTCTTTTTTTTTTTTTTCTGCTTTAGCTTCTTTTAATTGGTGATTTACAAAATTAAATATCTATTTTATATGGCATCCTTGGACATAAATTTTTTTGGAATATAAGAAAATGTAAATAGGTCGAGCACATGTGTTGCAGTGCACAAGAACCCGGGTCCCAATCCCTGGTCCCCACCTGCAGGGGGAAAGCTTCACAAGTGGTGAAGCAGGGCCGCAGGTGTCCCTCTGTCTCTCTCCCTCTGTCTCCCCTCCTACCTACCCTCTTGATTTCTGGCTGTCTCTGTCCAATAAATAAAGATAATAATAATGAAGAGAAAATGTAAATAAAAGCCAGATAAAGGCAGATCTATAATAAGCAATACAGATTCGAGTTCATTTAACAGAGGTTTTTTTAAATTTTATTTTGGCAATAATTCTTCTAGTTTCCATGGCTCTAACTAGAAGGCTTTGGTTCTTTCAGAATAATTTCTTTTGATATTTCATTAATCTCATATTTCACCAAAGCATTCTGTTCTCTGCTAAGTATGAAGACGTGGGGCTGAGTACATTTTGTATCATATCCTTAGTGATCTGTAATTATATCCTGTCATTCAAATGCTATTCTATTCAACTTGACAAAGCTTAAACATCCCTTAACATTTTACTTCTGATATTAAATGGAACACATAGGTCTTTGCAGAATAGTTCTGGAACATGTCATGAGAGTTAATAAAATGAATGAACGTTTTTATTTTGTGCTTCTTTAAAAAGAAAAAAAAAGGAATGTAACTGAATTCTCTAATTCGAAAACTAACATGACAATATTGGGGAAAAATGAATAAAATGTCAATATAAACATGCTATCAACACATTTTATATTTAAACATTTAAAATGGAAGTGCTTCATATACACAGTTGTCAGTGAAATTCAGTAGTAAAGTGAAAGGTGGTTTTTCTGTTAGCCTGTTGAATGCAGTGCATTGCTAGGAATACTTGCTACACCAAAGTAAAAGATTCTGGGCGGATGAGGCCAGGGGGATTTTCAGGTCCACTGTAGGGGGTGGGGGTGAGGACAGACCTTTGGTAGTAAAAGCAGTATGAAACTGTACGCGTGGTAACTCCTAACCTTACAAATCACTATTAATTCAATATTTCAGGGTAAAAATAGACTGAATATTTCAAGTTCTTTAACTGTCTAGATTTTAGTTCTGAATATATATTCCTCGACTCTAAGCATTTAATGTTTCAATTTTGTAAGCTGAATTCTGATATTGGGCTTAAATTTCTAAAATAACTTTTAAAAAAAGCATTTCTAAAAATAACTTTTAAAAAATACTAATCCCTATAGCCTTAGACTGGATAGATCAGAATTATTTTCTCCTGCCAATATCTAAGATACTGTTACTAGTAGTCATCACTAGATGGTATGAAGCATGGTGAGGTCAAATATAGCACAGTACATCCTAACCATGGGATTTTCAACGAAAAAACAAGCTCCAAACTAGCTTGGTTATGATAATTACCTATTGCTTTTTAAAACTCTTAAGACCACAAGGAACCTTCCCCCCATTCTCTTTAAGACCCTTATTTCTCCCAGTCCTGGAACCTCTGGGACTTTGCTTGTTTTATTTATTTATTTATTTATTTATTTATTTATTTATTTATTTTAATTGCCACCAGGGCTATTGCTGGGACTCAGTGCTGGCACTATGAATCCATCACCCCCTTTTTTTTTTTTTTTACTTTTTAAATTTTCTTGGATCGGACAGAGAGAATTTTTTTTTTTTTTTTTTTGCCTCCAGAGTTATCACTGGGGTTTGGTGCCTGCACTATGAATCCACTGCTCCTGGAGGCCATTTTTCCCATTTTCTTGCCCCTGTTGTTGTTATTGATGTCGTCGTTGTTGAACAGGACACAGAGAAATCGAGAGAGGAGGGGAGACAGAGAGGGGGAGAGAAAGACAGACACCTGCAGACCTGCTTCACTGCCTGGTAAGCGACTCCCCTGCAGGTGGGGAGCTGGGGGCTCGAAGCGGGATCCTTATGCCGGTCCTTGTGCTTTGCACCATGTGCGCTTAACCCGCTGAGCCCAGTCTCCAGACAGAAGGAATCTGAGGGAGGAGGGGAGATAGAGAGGGAGAGAGGCAGAGAGACACCTGCAGACCTGTTTCACCACTTGTGAAGCTGCCCCCTGTAGGTATGGAGTGGGGGCTCAAACCTGGGTCCCTGTGCATGGTAATAAGTGCCCTTAGCCAGGTGCGCGACCACCCGCCCCATTTGTATTTCTTGGTGTCTCTCCTCTCCATCCTTTACCCTGTTATACCTTCTCTGCTAACCTCGACTTCTTCTTCTTCTTCTAGCGTTTGCCCTTCTTCCGTAGCCAGTCAACAGCGTCAGGTTGAGCCTGATGTAAAGTTCCGAGACCTCCTTTGAATCTGGAGAGGTGGCAGTCGTTGACTATGTGGGTCATAGTCTGTCTGGAGCCGCAGGGGCAGTTCGGGTCGTCTCTGGCTCCCCAGCGATGGAACATAGCAGCGCACTGGCCATGGCCTGTTCGATAGCGATTGAGGAGGGCCCAATCATAAAGTGCTAGGTCAAAGCCGGGTTGACGCTTGCAGGGGTCTGTGATGAGGTGTTTGTTCTTTACCTCAGCTGACTGCCAACTCTGTTTCCAAGAGACTGGAACAGAGAAGTTCAGTGTAGGCGTAGGGGACCAGATTGGGTGACGAGACGTCAAGCGTTGGACAGGGTGGGCGAAGATATCCGCGTATATTGGCAGGTCCGGTCGAGCGCAGACGTGGGAAATGAACTTAGATGATGCCACATCCCGACGAATATCTGGTGGGGCGATGTTGCTGAGAACTGGCAGCCATGGAACCGGACCTGAACCCCCGAACACCCCCCCAACACACAGACACACACACACACACACACACACATATATACACAAAGTACATTACTTTGGTGCAATACATGAAACACAGTCCAAGTTCTACTTTGTGTTTCTATTTCTATTTTTATTTCTCAACTTCTGTCTATAAGTGATATCATCCCATATTCATCTTTCTCTTCTTAACTGATCTCACCATTATTCCTTGACGAGGTAGATTCACTATTTTTAATAGCTGAATAGTATCCCACTGTGTATACAGACCACAACTTTCTTAGCCACTCATCTATTGTTGACTCCAGGTTTTGGCTGTTACAAATTGTGCTGCTATGAACACAGATATACACAGATTGTTTTGCATGGGTGTGTTTGGTTCCTTAGGATATATCCTCAGGAGAGGAATTGCAGGGTCATCAGGTAGGTCAATTTCTAGTCTTCTGAGAGTTCTCCAGACTGCTCTCCACAGGGGTTGGACCCATTGACATTCCCACCAGCAGTGCAGGAGGGTTCCTTTGTCTCCAGCAGTTGTTGTTGTTATTCTTTCTAATTTTGGGTATATCACTGTCTCTATTTGCTTTTTTCTGACAACCAGTGACTTGGAGTATTTTTTTTTCATATGTCTGTTGGCTTTTCAGATCTCTTCTATGGCGAATAGTCTGTTCATATCCTCTTCCTATTTTTGGATGAGGTCATTTTGAGTTTGGTGAGCTCTTCATATATTCTGGTTATTTAGCCTTTTGTCTAATGTATGGCATGTAAAAATCTCCCATTCTCTAAGGAATCTATTTGGGTGGTGGTTTCTTTTGCTGTGCAGAGCTTTTTTAAATTTTATGTAGTCCTGTGGGTTTATTTATTTCATTAAACTTTTAAAAAATATTTATTTCCTTTTGGGGCCCTTGTTTTATAATAATTACATTATAGTTATTATTATAGTTATATTTTGTTGCCCTTGTTTTATAATAATTATTGTTATAGTTATAATAATTATAGTCATTATTGTTGTTCTTATTGATGTCATCGTTGTTGGATAGGACAGAGAGAAATGGAGAGAGGAGGGGAAAGACAGAGAGGAGAGAAAGACAGACACCTGCAGACCTGCTTCACCTCCTGCGAAGCGACTCCCCTGCAGCTGGGGAGCCGGGGGCTCGAACCGGGATCCTTACGCCGGTCCCTGCGCTTTGTGCTATGTGCACTTAACCGCTTAAGCCCCACTCCCCATAGGTTTATTTTTGTTTCAGTCTTCCTTGAAATTGGATTTGTATCATTGAAGATAGTTTTAAAATTTAGATGGAAAATATTTCTGCCAATATTTTCCTCTAATTATCTGATAGTTTCTGGTCTAATATTCAAGCTCTTGATCCATTTGGAATTTACTTTTATGTGTGGTGAATGTAGTGGTTCGGTTTCATTCTTCTGCACGTTTCAACCCAATTTTTTCAATGCCATTTGTTGAAAAAAGGCTCTTTTTTCTCTATTTACTAGTTTAGGCCCCCTTGTCAAAAATTCGATGTTCATAAATGTGGGGACGTTGCCAGCTTTTACTGCTGTACATCTGGTTATACTCATTATAATAGTGCTTTGTCTTTTTTTCTTTTTGTAAACTATTTATTTTGTCTGATAGAACAGGAAAAATCAGAAATTGAAGTGGGAGAGATAGAGGAGAGAAAGGCAGAGAGACACCTGCAGCCCTGCTTCACCACTTGTGAAGCTTTCCCCCTGCAGGTGGGGACCAGGGGCTTGAACCTGGGTCCTTATACATGGTAGTACACCCAGCCTTTTAGTGCTTTGTCTTTTCATATCGAGTTGTCAGGAAAGCCATGATGTATTTTTTTCTGTTTTTCTATGCAAAAATTTGTCATGACTTTTCTGACAACTCAATGTATAAACTTCCTCCTTTCCAGGTCAACTTCTTTCTCATCTTCAGAAACTCCTTCATTTTTTTCTTTTTTAATTTATTTATACGAAGGAAACACTGACAAAACCATAGGATAAGAGGGGTACAACTCCACACAATTCCCACCACCAGAGCTCCGTATCCCATCCCCTCCCCTGATAGTTTTCCTATTCTTTATCCCTCTGGGACCCAGGGTCATTGTGGGATGCAGAAGGTGGAAGGTCTGGCTTCTGTAATTGCTTCCCCGCTGAACATGGGCGTTGGCAGCTCGATCCATACTCCCAGCCTGTCTCTCTCTCTCTCTCCCTAGTGGGGCGGGGTTCTGGGGTTCACTAGGCCTATATAATTTGGTCTAATAGGGACAGCCCGGACTGTCGAATACCATCATTTCATACTTTGAAATTTATTCAGATGCATTTCTGAGCAGGATCTGACAATGTGTAAAGCTCATGTATTCACTCAGTATGTACTGAGTCTCTCTGCTACAGTGATCATTAAACCCTATTATAGATACTAGAACCAGCAGGGAAACGTGGATCCTCACGTCCAGACAAAAACAGGACTCACTGGGGTTAGGAGGAGGGCAGGAAGTGTGAAGAGCAGCAGGAACCAAGCAGCATGTTTGCTGAGCTCTCCGAGTGATTCTGATGTGCAGGGTGCAGAGAACCTTACAAGGTCACCAGGTGACAGAACCTCTTTCAGTGCACAGGGCCAGTGCTTGTGGGGTTCCTTGGCTTAAGGTCTTCAGAATGAATTTGAGGCACACGTCTGTTCACTTTTTGTATTTCTTATCAAGTCACGTCAGACAAGTAACTTAGGTATGTGTGGAGGGGGGGAAGCGTTAAGTGCTCATTTTACCGTGCACAAGGACCCGGGTTCAAACCCCTGCTCTCCTAACTGCAGAGGGGAAAAGCTTCACGAGTGGTGAAGCAGGGCTGCAGGTGTCTCTCTATCTCTCTCCCTATCTCTCCTCCTTCCCTCTCTATCTCTCCTCCTCCCCTCTCAATTTCTCTTTGTCTCTATTCAATAATAAATAAATAATTTAAAAATAAAGGAGGAAAAGGAGAAGGGAAAAAAGAAAAAAAAAAAGCCAATGGATTTGTTGCGAAGGTGCCAAGCCCCAGTAATACCTTGGCGGCAACAGATCAAATCGTTCAATCGGTCAATTCATTAATGAAAACAAAAGTAACTTGGGACAAATCAGCTATTTGACTATGAGTAATTTTTGAAGTTTCTGGAGGAGGGGAAAGGCAATTCTATAAATTCTGGGTTAAAAAAACAACTGGCTTTTATGTAATGTTTTTAGTTGTTCGGTAACTGCAGGAGCAAAGCGTCTGAGTTTACTTAACTGACCTCTACTGCCCCCAGAGTAGCACTCTGTAAGGATGGGAAGTTTCGAAGGTCTTTTGAAATTATTTTCAACCAAACAGTCGTGTCTTTTGTGACTGTGAGTTAGAGGCCATCTGTGTAGCTGTTGAGGTTTAGCCTTCATTTAGGCTGACATTTCTCTTGTAATGTGGCAAGAGAGAAAAAAATCTGAAACATTTACAGAAGAAAGGTTAAGGCTAGACTTTCTCAGTGTAATGTTTACAGAGCGTCAATATACACAGAGAGGAGCTGGTTCCTTATTTATGTCTGACTACAGGACCTATTGTGTGTTTTAAATAACATATTAAATGAAGTCTATTCACCAAAGAATGAAGGGACAGGAGAGAGGTTGGGAGGAAGGGAGGGAATAATTTAGTGAATCTTTGTGGGAGCCTCCTTTGAGTTATCTCCTGAGACTTCCTGACTTTTAACACGTTTCTCCAATTTTCATATTGAGTGTTTTCAAACAGGTGGGAGAGTTGAAAGACTACTGCAATGCCAACTGCATGGTTCTGTGTCGTTTCAAAGTTCTGAAAATCAGAAAGCTGAGGATGCAGTTCTCATTCAAAGGCTGATTAACTTGAGATCCAGGGAGAACAGAAAATTCAGTTTGATTCTGAAGGCACAAAAAGGCTGATGTCCTAGTTCAAAGGCAGTAGGAACGATCTCTCTCTCTCTCTCTCTCTCTCTCTCTCTTTTTTTTTTTTGCCTCCAGGGTTATTGCTGGGGCTTTGTGCCTGCACTACGAATCCACTGCTCCTGGAGGCCATTTTTTTCCATTTTGTTTATCATTGTTGTGGTTATTACTGTTGTTGTTATTGTCATTGTTGGATAGGACAGAGAGAAATTGAGAGAGGAAGGGAAGACAGAGAAGGGAAGAGAAAGATACACTTGCAGACCTGCTTCACCGTTGGTGAAGCTACCCCTCTGCAGGTGGGGTGCCGGGGGCTCGAACCAGGATCCCTACGCCGGTCCTTGCGCTTTGTGCCATGTGCGCTTAACCCAGTGTGCTGCCTCCCGGCCCCTGCATAAAGTGTAAGCCACATCTGTGGTCTCATCTGATTCCTGATTTGAAGGATTCACTCTCAAACTCACTCAGCTTTTTTGGCTGATTTTTAAAAAGATTATATTTATTTATTAAGGAGAAACAAAAATAATAAAAATAAATATTTACTTATTGGCTAGACTGCTAGAAATTGAGAGGAAGGGGTACATAGAGAGGGAGAGAGGCAGAGAGACACCTGCAGACCTGCTTCACCACTTGTGAAACTTTCCCCCGGCAGGTGGGGACTGGGAGCTTGAACCCAGGTCCTTGTACACTGTAATGTGAGTGTTTAACCAGGTGCACCACCATCTGGCCTCTGGAACTTTCTCTTGGGGGAAAAGTCAGTCTTTTTTATTCTACTCCGGTTTTGCAGTGACTGGAGGAAGTCCAGCCACTTTAGGGAGAATAATGTACTTTATTTAGTCTGTTTAAATGTCAAGTTCACCAAAGAGTATCCTTGCAGGAACATCTAAAATGATATTTGGTACCCCCATGACCCAGTCAAGTTGACTTATAAAACAATCACATCTAATACTTGTTTTCTGTTGCTGCAGAAAAATATCATCATGGGGTGAAGTAGATAGCATTGTGGTTATACAACAGACTCTCTTGCCTGAGGCTACAAGGTCCCAGGTTCAATCCACTCCACCACCATAAGCCAAAGCTGAGCACTTGTTTCCCTTCACAAGGACCTGAGTTCAAGCCCTGGTCCCCCCCCACCCTGCAGTGGGGAATCCTCAATAGGTAAAGGGTGCAACAGGTCTCTCCCTCTCCCTTCCCCCCTCCCTCTCCCTCCCATTTCATCTCAGTTTCTCTCTGTCTATCCAATGAGCGAATAAGTAAATAAAATATTTTTAAAAAGAAAATGCTACAGCTACAGGGAACACACACACACACTGGGCAGTGGTGACCAAATTTTTCAGCAGAAATAGGGTAAATAGGAAGTTATTTAATTAATTACTGAAATGAATTCACTACTCTGAATTCTTTCCTGAGTCCCAGTGGGATGTAGGGTAAAATTTGAACTACTTCGTAAGACAGTCGGGGTTTCCTGAGATCATTTGGTTTATATTAATTTTCTAGTTTATTATTATTCATTGTTTTGCTTCTTAAACTTTGTATTTCAGCAATCCTAGAATTTTCTAGTTCTTGCAATCCCCCAACACTCTACAACATCTGTGCTTTGCATGTGATTTTCACTGCTTGGAGTGCTCAGTCTTTAGGACCACACTCCCATTCCACTGCTCTAAGTTTTATTTATTTATTTATTTTGCCTCCAGGGTTATTGCTGGGGCTCAGTGCCTGCACCATGAATCCACTGCTCCTGGAGGCCATTTTTTCCCCCTTTTGGTGCCCTTGTTGTTGTAGTCTTGTTGGGGTTATTATTGTTATTGTTGATGTCGTTCGCTGTTGGATAGGACAGAGAGAAATGGAGAGAGGAGGGGAAGACAGAGAGGGGGAGAGAAAGACAGACACCTGCAGACCTGCTTCACCGCCTGTGAAGCGATGCCCCTGCAGGTGGGGAGCCGGGGACTCGAACCAGGATCCTTTCACTGGTCCTTGTGCTTTGCGCCACGTGCGCTTAACCCACTGCGTTACCGCCCGACCCCTGCTCTAACTTTTTTTAAAAACAAAATATTTTATTTATTGGATAGAGACAGAGAGAAACCGAGGGGGTTGGGGGAAAATAGAGAGGGAGAGCGACAGGAAGACACTTGCAGCACTGCTCCACCCGTCGCAGAGCTTTCCCGCTGCAGGTGGGGACTGGGGGCTTGAACCTCGGTCCCTGTGCTTTGTAACATGTGCGCTTAACCAGGTGCGCCACCACCCAGCCCCCCCCTCCACTGTTTGAATACCTAAGGAGCCCTTTCTTATTGGTTACATCTCGGCGGAGCCGTCACTCCTCCCTTTGACTCTTCACCAAGTTTCCCTGTTCCCTGCCTTGTACTCTCCCTGCTAATTTGTCCTTTTAAAGCACCATCATTGTCCGCCTGCATGATGAGCCCTCCAATAAGCCAAGAACTCTTGGAGATGCGAATTGATCTCTGGATCTCTGGTGCTGTTGTGATTTGCAAGCAAACCGCAAGCGTGCTTTGAAGAATGAACTGTATGTAAACGCTGAGTCTACATGGCTGGCTACCGCGGCTGTGCTTTCACGGATAAAAATCTCACCTGCTCCTGGACTGTCAGCTCCTTGAGGGCCAGCCCTGCATGAGTTCTGTTCACTGCTGTAAGCCCCTTACTAAGCACAATGGCTGGGAAGTGCTCAGTATAGAGCGCTCTGTATAGAGGTGCGTCTGAGATATTCCAGTGCACGAGTGGTAACACCGAGGTCTGCGGCAGGGGCCACCGCCAGTCTGGGAGAGGTTCAATAAGCTCATTCTTAGTGATTTTTTTGGAGCTTTGGGACAAGTTAAGATTCAGAATGCTTGACATGATATATATATATATATATATATATATATATATATTATAATATATTATATAATATATTATAATATATTATATAATATTATAATATATTATATAATATAATAATATTATAATATATTTTATAATATATTATATTATAAATATATATATATATATTTCAAAGATTTAAAAAAATAATTTATGAGAGAAAAACAGAAGGAGGAAGAAGAAGAGGAGAGGGAAGAGAAGGAGGAGGAGAAGTAGGGGAGGAGGAGGAATAGAAGGAGGAAGAGGAGGAGGAAGAGGAGGAGGAAGAGGAGGAGGATCAGAGGGGCATAGGCAGATGTGGTTTGTCAGAGCTCAAACTCAGGGCCTCATGCTTTCAAGTCCTATGTTCTACCACTGTGCCACTTCCCAAGCAGGGCTCCACTCCTTTTAAAAAAGTTTCTCTGGATCTGATAATTGATTGGCTAGTGGAACCTGATGCTCCTGATCCCATAATCAGTCAATATTTCTTGGCCTATGTTATAATCTGACATTAAAAAAAAATACTCTTTTTCAGTCACCAGGTTCCAGATGCAGCCATGATGCCAGTCTGGCTTCCCTGGGCAGGGACTCTGCGGGTGTTGTCTTGGGGCCCGGCCTCCCCAGATCCCTGCCACACTGGGGGAAAACAGGGACAGGCTGAGAGTATGGATTGGCCTGCAGGCGCCCATGGTCGGGGGAAGCAGTTTCAGAGGCCAGACCTTCCACCTTCTGCATCCCATAATGACCCTGGGTCCATGATCCCAGAGGGATGAAGAATGGGAGGGCTTTCAAAGGAGGGGAAGAGGACTTCTGGTGGTGGGAATTGTATAGAATTGTACCCGTCCTGTCCTATGGTCTTGTCAATATTTCCATTTTATAAATAAAAATAAAAAAATACAAAAGCAACTACCAGATGATTTTACTCAGATGTGAAATATAGGGAGTTGAATCACATGAACTTGAAAAACAAAGAAACAAACAAACAAAAATGATCAGGTTGTCTTTTCTTTCCTTTATTTATTTATTTTTTAAGTTTTGTTAACAGTTTATTTTATTTTTTAAAATTTCTTTATTGGGGAATTAATGTTTTACATTTGACAGTAAATACAATAGTTTGTACATGCATAACATTTCCCAGTATGTTTGTATTTATTAGTATTTTTCATCTTCTTCGATGTCTGACTGACTATCCAACAGATAAATAAAGACAACAACGAGATATCACTTCACTCCTGTGAGAATGTCATACATCAGAGAAGGTAACAGCAGCAAATGCTGGAGAGGATGTGGGTTCAAAGGAACCCTCCTACATTGCTAGTGGGAATGTAAATTGGTCCAACCTCTGTGGAGAACAGTCTGGATTACTCTCAGAAGGCTAGAAATGGACCTACCCTATGATCCTGCAATTCCTCTCCTGGGGATAGATCCTAAGGAACCCAACACATCCATCCAAAAAGATCTGTGTATACATATGTTCTTGGCAGCACAATTTGTAATGGCCAAAACCTGGAAGCAACCCAGGTGTCCAACAACAGATGAGTGGCTGAGCAAGTTGTGGTCTATATACACAATGGAATACTACTCAGCTGTTAAAAACGGTGACTTCACCGTTTTCAGCCGATCTTGGATGGACCTTGAAAAACTCATGTTGAGCAAAATAAGTCAGAAACAGAAGAATGAATATGGGATGATCTCACTCTCAGGCAGAAGTTGAAAAACAAGATCAGAAAAGAAAACAGAAGTAGAACCTGAAATGGAATTGGCATATCACACCAAAGTAAAAGACTCTGGGGTGGGTGGGTGGGGAGAATACAGATCCAAGAAGGTTGACAGAGGACCTAGTGGGGGTTGTACTGTTATATGAGAATCTGGGGAATGTGATGCATGTACAAACTATTGTACTGTTGAATGTAAAACATTAATTCCCTAATAAATAAATAAGATAACAACAACAAAAAAAGAAATGGTGCATATTACATGTATTTTAATGACAGTGAAAAAGGCTGTAATTGTGAGTCTGAGTAGGAGGAGTCAGCCAGTGAGGCAAACCAAATCCCGTTTCCATTTAAGCTAGACCAATAGGAGAGTCCCCACTAGGCCCAGGATGGAGTGCTTGTTTGGACAAGGCATCTGCCCTGTCTGTTCTCTTAGCACCTCAAATCACCAGGAGTTTTTACTGCCCCTGTCCACCTGGGGTTCAAAGAGACAGGGAGGTCATCTGACTCTGGGACCTGTCTGCCCTGTAAGTCCGTTTTTAGTTTATATTTACTCACTTATTATTGAATAGAGACAGAGAAATTGAGGGATGGGGGAGAGAGAGAGACAGAGAGACACCTGCAGCCCTGCTTCACCACTTGGGAAGCTTTCCCCCTGCAGGTGGGGACCAGGGGCTTGAACCTGGGTCCTTGCACACTATAGTGTGAGTGCTTCGCCAGCTGCGCCACCGCCTGGCTCCTGCCCTGTAAGTCTTAAGACTGAGGAGCACAAAGAATGCCAGGCTCCAGGTCTCTCTTTTTTTTTTTTTTTTTTCCTCCAGGGTTATTGCTGGGCTCGGGCGCCTGCACCATGAATCCACCGCTCCTGGAGGCCATTTTTTCCCCCTTTTGTTGCCCTTGTTGTTGTAGCCTCGTTGTGGTTATTATTATTGCCATTGTTGACGTTGTTCATTGCTGGATAGGACAGAGAGAAATGGAGAGAGGAGGGGAAGACAGAGAGGGAGAGAGACAGACAGACACCTGGGGTCTCGAACCGGGATCCTTACGCCGGTCCCTGCGCTTTGCACCACATGCGCTTAACCCACTGCGCCACCGCCCGACCCCCAGGCTCCTGGTTTCTAGCCACATGTGGCCTTTTGCCAGAAAAGCTCACGAATATATGCCTGGTACAGACCATTCTTTCAAGCTGAGCTGTTCCTGCTGGTCTCTAACAAGACAACTAGCCAGTTCCACTTAACAGAGAGACTCAAGGACGGATCTGAGGGCTGGCTTCTGTGGAAGCCTGGTTGTTTGCCTGCCCTCTTCATCAGCTTTAAAGTCTGTGTTGAAAAGTCGAAATAGAAATGCAGATGTTCCCTCCAAGCCCCGCACCTGCGACTACGGGGGGGCCAGCAGATTCTTTGTTGCTCCTGGCCAGGACTTCAGCTGCCCTTCAGGACTGATGGGAAGGTTCACCACTCAGGTCAAGACAATGGCAGCCTGGAGGGGTTTGCTCACTCCCTCATCTCTCTGGAAAAAAAAAAAAATCCTTGGCTTGATGATTATCTACCTGGGGGTCTCTTTTTACAACGTGCTAAAAAGAGCTTATCTTATAATCAGCATTTCCCAGAAATCACAAGCCACAGGCTATGAAAAGAAACAGTTTTTTTTTTTTTTTTTTTTTTTACAATCTGCACTCAGTGTACATGACTGTCAAATGTTTGCAAAGCTGAAGGCCAGCCCTTTGAATATCTTTCAGATTTCACTTTGCAAAGGAATGCTTTTTGAAGCTGCAAGTGCTAGGAGAAACCTTTTTTAAAAAAGCAACAACAGTGAAATGTCCTGCTTGAGTTAGATTCTCAGGCACAGAGTGGAAATCATGTTAGAAGTTCAAGTTCACTTTTTATTTTTAGCTTGAAACATTCATCAAATTATGGAGAATGAAGTGCCAATTAAGACCTAACCACCCTAACAACAACACAGCAATAACAACAACAACAAACCTGCAGCGTGGGGGCTGGTCAAATACTGGACAGCTCATTTGGAAAGGTGACCTTTGTGTCTTGTGGGAACCCAGGTTCTAGCCTACACCCCAAACACCCACCCCATGCCAGGGGAGGCTTGGGTGCTGCCTCTGTCTTCCTCTTCCTATGAGAAAAACTCTGTCCATCGCAGTGAGTCCCCCAAGAAGGAAAGAAGAAAAAAAAAAAAAAAAGACAGACAAAAAGAACCTTCGGTGTGCTTGATACTTTGTTTAGACTGTGTCATAAAATCTTTAAGAAAAAGTACCCTATGGGCCAGGCAGTGTACAAGGACATGCGTTCAAGCCCCTGGTCCCCCCACCTGCTGGGCGGAAGCTTCATAAGTGGTGAAGCAGGGCTACAGGTGTCTCTGTCTTTCTTTTTAAATATTTGTTTATTCCCTTTTTGTTGCCCTTGTTGTTTTATTGTTGTAGTTATTATTGTTGTTGTTATTGATGTTGACATTGTTGGATAGGACAGAGAGAAAGGAGGGGAAGACAGAGTCGGGGAGAGAAAGACAGACACCTGCAGACCTGCTTCACTGCTTGTGAAGCGACTCCCCTGCAGGTGGGAAGCCGGGGCTCGAACCAGGATCCTTAATGCTAGTCCTTGCGCTTGGTGCCATGTGCGCTTAACCCACTGCTACCGCCTAACTCCCACTCTGTCTCTTTCTTTGTCTGTTTTCCTGCCCCCTCTTCCTCTCTGTCTCAAAAAATAAATAATAAAATAAATATTTAAAAGAAAGAAATATATTTTTTTTGCCTCCAGGGTTACTGCTGCGGCTCGGTGCCTGCATCATGAATCTGCTGCTCCTGGGGGCTGTTTTCCCCCCTTTTGTTGCTCTTGTTTTATCGTTCTTCTGGTTATTATTATTGTTGTTGTTGTCATTGATGTCATTGCTGGATAGGACAGAGAAATGGAGAGAGGAGGAGAAGACAGAGAGAGGGAGAGAAAGATAGACACCTGCAGACCTGCTTCACCGCCTGTGAAGCGACTTCCCTGCAGGTGGGGAGCCGGGGACTTGAACCACGTGCGCTTATCCCTCTGCACCACCATGTGAACCCCCAGTATCTCTCTTTCTTTCTCCTTTCTCTTCCCTCTCTAATAAAGTTAGAAAATAAAGGGGCTGGGTCACAACACAGAAGGACTTGGGTTCAAGCCCTGCATTCCCACCTGTAGGGGAAAGTTTTACAAGTGGTGAAGCAGTGATGCAGGTGGCTCTCTGTCTCCCCCCCCCCCATATTCCCTACCCTTTATATTTCTGGCTGTCTATATTCAATTAATAAGGATAACTAAAACAATGTTTAGAAAAACATGAAAAAAAATTTTTTAAAAAGAAAGGAAAAAGCCAGGTGACGCAAAGCACAAGGACCGGTGTAAGGATCCCGGTTCGAGCCCCTGGCTCCCCACCTGCAGGGGAGTCGCTTCACAGGCGGTGAAGCAGGTCTGCAGGTGTCTGTCTTTCTCTCCCCCTCTCTGTCTTCCCCTCCTCTCTCCATTTCTCTCTGTCCTATCTAACAACAATGGCATCAATAACAACAATAGTAATAACTACAAATAACAAGGGTAACAAAAGGGAATAATAAATAAATATAAAAAAGAAATAAATCTTTTTTAAAAAAGAAAAAGCACAATGACAGATAAATGTGGTGTTAGTTGTTAGAGTACTGAATTTTCCCTAAAACCTTTCTGGTACAGACATGGAGTAGTGCAATGCTAAGGAATACATACAGGACAATTACTCTTTTTTTTTTTTAATTTCTTTATTGGGGAATTAATGTTTTACATTCGACAGTAAACCCAGTACCTGCAGCACTACTTCACCACTCGTGAAGCTTTCCCCCTGCAGGTGGGAACCAGGGGCTTGAACCCAGGTCTTTGTGCACTGTCACGTGTGCGCTTAACCAGGTGCGCCACCACCTGCCCCCACTTTTCTTTATTTTAATTACTATTATATTTTTATTGGTGGGGTTAATGGTTTACTGTTGATAATAAAATACAGTAGCTTATACATGTGTAACATTTCTCAGTTTTCCACATAACACTGTAACCCCCCACCTACGTCCTCCTCTGCCTTCATTTTCCAGGACCTGACCCCTCCCCCCACCCCACCCCAGAGCCTTTTCCTTTGGTGCAGTACACCAGCTCCAGTCCAAGTTCTGCTGAGTGTTTTCTCTTCTGATCTTGTTTTTCAGCTTCTGCCTATGAGTGAGTCATCCCATATTCATCCTCTTTCTGGCTGATCTCACTTCATATGATTCTTTCAGGCTCCATCCAAGATGAGATGAAGAAGGTGAAATTACCATTTTTAATAGCTGAGTAGTATTCCATTGTGTATAGAGACCACAACTTGCTCAGCCGCTCATCTGTTGTTGGACACCTGGGTTGCTTCCAGGTTTTGGCTAACAGCACAAATTGTGCTGCTATGAACATATGTGTACACAGATCTTTTTGGATGGGTGTGTTGGGTTCCTTAGGATATACTCCCAGAAGAACTGCAGGATCATAGGGCAGGTCCAGTTCACTTCTAGCCTTCTGAGAGTTCTCCAGACTGTTCTCCACAGGGGTTGGACCAATTTACATTCCACCAGCAGTGCAGGAGGGTTCCTTTGTCCCCACACCCTCTCCAGCATTTGTTGCTGTTACCTTTTCTGATGTCTGATATTCTCACAGGAGTGAAGTGATATCTCATTGTTGTCTTTATTTGCATTTCTCTGACAATCAGTAACTTGGAGCATTTTCTCATATGTCTGTTGGCCTTTTTTATTTTTTCTCTTTTTTCTTTTCTTTTCTTTTCTTTTCTTTTATTTTTGTTTTATTTTTTATTTTTTATTTAAGAAAGGATTAATTAACAAAACCATAGGGTAGGAGGGTACAACTCCACATAATTCCCACCTCCCAATCTCCATATCCCACCCCCTACCCCGATAGCTTTCCCATTCTCTAGCCCTCTGGGAGCATGGACCCAGGGTCATTGTGGGATGCAGAAGGTAGAAGGTCTGGCTTCTGTAATTGCTTCCCCACTGAACATGGGCGTTGACTGGTCGGTCCATACTCCCAGTCTGCCTCTCTCTTTCCCTAGTAGGGTGGGTCTCTGGGGAAGCTGAGCTCCAGGACATATTGGTGGGGTCTTCAATCCAGGGAAGTCTGGCCGGCATCCTGATGACACCTGGAACCTGGTGATGCAAACTCTAGTGTACTTCTGTTTTCTTACTTTGGTTCCATACTCCAAACTCAGTCAATTTCTGCTTTGCGTTTCTACTTTTTTTTTTTTTTTTTACATGCATAACATTCCCCAGATTCCCATTTAAAAATACAACCCCCACTATTTCATTCATCACTTTTCATGGACCTGTATTCTCCCCACCCACCCACCCCAGAGTCTTTTACTTTGGTGTAATACTCCAATTCCATTTCAGGTTCGACTTGTGTTTTCTTTTCTAATCTTGTTTTTCAACTTCGGCCTGAGAGTGAGATCATCCCGTATTCATCCTTCTGTTTCTGACTTATTTCACTCAACATGATTTTTTCAAGGTCCATCCAAGATCGGCTGAAAACGGTGAAGTCACCATTTTTTACAGCTGAGTAGTATTCCATTGTGTATATAGACCACAACTTGCTCAGCCACTCCTCTGTTGTTGGACACCTGGGTTGCTTCCAGGTTTTGGCTATTACAAATTGTGCTGCCAAGAACATATGTGTACACAGATCTTTTTGGATGGATGTGTTGGGTTCCTTAGGATCTATCCCCAGGAGGGGAATTGCAGGATCATAGGGTAGGTCCATTTCTAGCCTTCTGAGAGTTCTCCAGACTGTTCTCCACAGAGGTTGGACCAATTGACATTCCCACCAGCAGTGCAGGAGGGTTCCTTTGACCCCACACCCTCTCCAGCATTTGCTGCTGTTACCTTTTCTGATGTATGACATTCTCACAGGAGTGAAGTGATATCTCATTGTTGTCTTTATTTGCATTTCTCTGACAATCAGAGACTTGGAGCATTTTTTCATGTGTTTCTCGGCCTTTTGGATCTCTTCTGTGGTGAATATTCTGTCCATGTCCTCTCCCCATTTTTTGGATGGGGTCATTTTTTCCCCTTGTTTCTGAGTTTGCTGAGTATTTAAGTTAGATAGGGTTAGGTAATGGGTAAGTGCATGTTTAATGTGTGATTTTTTCAGTGTGTGTTTGAAGCAGCGCATAGTAAGACCCTGGGGTGGAGGCAGGGTGAGGGTCTCAACATAGAGTTTTGGCAGTGAGAAAAACTAAAGGGAAATTTAGGCTCATGCTAGGGGGCTCGGACACAGGACTGAAGAAGGGGCAGTCTCATTCTGGTTGCCTTTAGAAGCTGGTAAGAAGTCTCTTCTTGGGCTGGCAAAACAGCTTATTTGATTAGTGCATTGCTTTGTCACGTGACTGACCCGGGTTCGAGCCTGGCCAATATCACATGGAAGAAAACTTAAGTGCTGTGGTGTCATTCACTCTGTCTCAAAAAAAAAAAAAAAAAGTGAGAAAAATCTCTCCTCTCTCCACATTTTCCTGGGCTCTAGCACTATCCCATCTTCTTCCTTCTTGCAGACAAGACCCCTTTCCTTCACAATTCTTCTTCTTCTTCTTTCTTTCTTTCTTTCTTTCTTTCTTTCTTTCTTTCTTTCTTTTTTTTTTTTGCCTCCAGGGTTATTGCTGGGGCTCAGTGCCACTATGAATCCACTGCTTCTGGCGGCCAATTTTTCCGTTTTATTGGAGAGGACAGAGAGAAATTGAGAGAGGAGAGGGGGAGGCAGAGAAGGAGAGAGAAAGATAGATACGTGCAGACCTGCTTCACTGGGGCTCGAACCCAGTTCCTTGCATAGGTTGTTGAGCTTAGTACTAAGTGTGCTTAACGGGGTGCACCACTAGCCGCCCCCCCCCCCCCGGATTAATTTTATGTGTGTCCTAAGACCCAGGAGTCACAAAGCAGAGATCATCTAAAATTTATCTTCTAATGAAAACATTCCAGTGCACTGTGATGTGTGCACTTAACTAGGTGCACCACCACCCGGCCCCGTTACATAATTTCAGTCTCACAGAACCATAAAACGTTCCAACATGAATAGTGCGTATGTTTTGTTATTAACATTATTGTCTGAAATTATCACTTTCCATTGCTGTTTCTTAAATATGGGAAAGGAAAAGTGAGATATGATTCCTTGTCTCAAAAAAAAAAAAAAAAAAAAGGAACAAGTCAGGAGGCTCATGAGAAAGCCTGATGGTTTTCTAGTAATTGGTCTTTGGAATTTTGCCTAATTCTGTGGTTTTCTTTGTATATTTGTATGTGAAGTTTTTTAAAAAAATACTAAGAGGTGAGCGCTTATGATGTCAGCTTAGGAAGTTTTTTTTCAGTAGAGATATTCATGAAAATGATCAAATCAAATGTTTCCAAAAATACCCTCCTATATTTCTCCCCAACCTTGATTATTCTTTTTAGAAGCAATAATTTTCTTATTTTCCTCCTCCTCCTCCTTCTTCTATCAGAGCACTGCTCAGCTCTGGTTTATGGTGGTACATGGGGATTGAACCTGGGACTTTGGTGCCTCAGGCAAGAGAGTCTCTTTGCATAACCATTATGCCCACCCAAAAGAAGAATTTTCCATTCTCTTTCCTTTTCCATCTGATAGTTACTTCTGTGCTTTTTGTTGATTAACTTTTGTTTTTTAGTTTTTAAATACATGCACGTAATAACACACACACATCTATATGCACACACATGACTCTTCCCACCATTGTTTACTTTTTAATTTATCTCTTAGTGCTGGCTTGATATTCTAGCAACTGCCCAACTTGACCAGTTAAGGTCACTGTTTATTGCTTACTGTGGAAACATGTATCTCATGCCAACACATCCTGTCAATCAACAGTCCCTCAACAGAATGATAATGAACTCGGAGAAAAAAAAATGTGTTGCTTTTGATTGCACTGAAATTATTCTTTTTGAATTGTACATTTTGATTGTGATTCAATTTTTACAACATTATATAAACATGTAGAGTGAAAACATAGGGTCTTTTATTTAATTTTTTAGATTTACTTATGAGAGAGAAAAAAATGAGAGAAGCAGAGATTACTCTCTGGCATATGTGATACTAGGAATTAAGTCTGGAATCTCATGTTTGACATCCAACACTTATCTTTATTTATTTATTAGATAGAGAAAGAGAGGAACTGAGAAGGGAGAGGGCTATAGAGAGGGAGAGAGAGAGACACCTGCAGCCCTGCTTCACCACTCGTGAAGCTTTCCCCCTGCAGGAGACTAGGGACTTGAACCTGGGTCCTTGCGCACTGTAATGTGTTTGCTTAGCCAGGTGTGCCACTGCCTGGTCCTTTAAACACTATTTACTGTGCTGCCTTCTGAACCTTGATCAATACCTGACTCTTTTTTTTTTAAAGCTTTTTTTTCTTTCTTATTTTTCTTCCTTATTTTTATTTTATTTTTGAGAGAGATTCAGAGAGAGAGAGAGAGAGAGAGAGAGAGAGAGACACCAGAGCACTGCTCAGCTCTGGCTTATGGTGGTGTGGGGGATTGAACCTGGGATTTAGGAGCCTCAGGCATGAGAGTCTGTTTGCATAACCGTTATGCTATCTCCCCCACCCAGTTTAACTCCTACTAGTTTCCTGGCTCACCCAGCCCTCCTAAAGCAATGACTTAACTTTTTCAGCAGTTCCCAAATCAGAGTTAGGAATATCTTAGTCCATTTCAGTTTCTATAAAACCACAGCTTATAAACACCAAACCTTTATTTAATTAATTTATTTTAAAAAATTATAATGGGGCCGGGTGGTGGTGCACCTGGTTGAGCGCACGTTACAGTGCGCAAGGACCCAGGTTCAAGTCCCCAGTCTCCACCTGCAGAGGGGAAAAGCTTCACGAGAGGTGAGGCAGTGCTGCAGGTGTCTCTCTCTCTCTTCCTCTCTATCCCCTCTCCCCTCTTAACTTCTGGCTGTCTCTATCCAATAAATGAAGAGATAATTAAGTTTTTTTTTAAAGAATAAAAAAATTCATTTTATTACTTTACTGGATAGAGATAGCCAGAAATCGAGAGAGAAGGGGGGATAGAGAGGAGGAGAGACAGAGAGAGACACCCACAGCCCTGCTTCACCACTTGTGAAGGGGACTGGAGGCTCAAACCCAGGTCCTAGCGCACTGTAACATGTGCGCTCAACCAGGTGCGCCACCACCCGGCCCCCACCTTCATTCTTTTTATAATTCTGGAAGCTAAGAAGTTCAAGGTCATGGTGATAGCGTTCAGTGTCTGGTGAGAAGCTTCTTCCACACTGATCCTTCCTGTAACCTTGCTTTTTTTTTTTTTATACTGGGGGCTAATGGTTTATAGTACAGATGCTGACACAGGACACAGTTAGTCATGTCACCATAATAGATGTCGGTAAAACACTGCCTACCTGGGTTCGTTTCCAGCATCATGCACAAGGATCCAACCCTCCCTCCTTCCACAAAAACCCCCTTCCTCCCCTCCATTTTCTCTAGTATTTACCAAGAAAGGGTGCATGAAGGTACCATTTGAGTCTTTTTCTTTTTACTTTATTTTTTTATTTATTCCTTTTTGTTGCCCTTGTTGTTTTATTGTTGTAGTTATTATTGTTGTCGTTGTTATTGGATAGGACAGAGAGAAATGGAGAGAGGAGGGGAAGACAGAGAAGGGGAGAGAAAGACAGACACCTGCAGACCTGCTTCACCGCCTGTGAGGCGACTCCCTGCAGGTGGCGAGCCGGGGGGTCGAACCGGGATCCTTACGCGGGTCCCTGCGCTTTGCGCCATGTGCGCTTAACTCGCTGCGCTACCGCCCGACTCCCTTGAGTCTTCTTCTTTTGGCATCAGTTACTGCTGGGGCTTGGTGCCTGCATGACACATCCACCACTCCCGGTGGCCATTTTCCCCTTTGTTTATTTGATAGGATAGATAGAAATTGAGCAAGGAGGGGGGATGGAGAGACATTTGCAGACCTGCTTCACCACTCATGAAGTTTTCCTCCTGCAGGTGGGGAGCAGGAGCTTGAACCCGGCCGGGTCTTGGTCTTTGCTCACCAGCTGAGCCTTCATCTAAAAATGTCTGCATCCCTGATAACTTGACTGAGTATAGATTTATCAGTTAAATACATCTTTCTCCTCAGAAATTTCTTTCTCCCCACTTTATTGGAGGGTTAATAGTTTATTTATTCCCTTTTGTTGCCCTTTTTTTTTTATTGTTGTAGTTATTGTTGTTACTGATGTTGTCCTTGTTGGATAGGACAGAGAGAAATGGAGAGAGGGGAAGACAGGGGGAGAGAAAGACAGACACCTGCAGACCTGCTTCACCGCCTGTGAAGCGACTCCCCTGTAGGTGGGGAGCCGGGGGCTCGAACTGGCATCCTTATGCGGGTCCTTGTGCTTGGCGCTATGTGCACTTAACCTGTTGTGCTACTGCCCGACTCCCTAAGGGTGGGGGGTTAATAGTTTACAGTACGGTTGACACAGGCGTGACACAGGCATAACCTCTTATCTCCCCCATGATAGGTGTCTGCAAGATACTTGCTCTCCCAGCCAAAGTCCCTTTCCATCATCATGCTTGAGGACCCCAGCCCCCTCTGCCTTATCCCAATCCCACCTTTCTCAGAGTCCTTTGCTTTGGGCCACTATACCGTATTCTGTCCCGGTCCCATGTTATGCTTCCCTTACTGTCCTTGTTTTTTAATTTCCACTTACACGAGTGAGATGATTCAGTATTTGTCCTTTCCCTGGCTTATGTTGTTCAATATGACTCCCCCCCATCCATTACCAGAGACTGCTCAGCTCTGGTTTGTGGTGGTGGTGGGGATTGAATCTGGTATTTTGCAACCTCAGGTATGAGAGTCTCTTTGCCGCTATGTTCCATCGCTGGGGAGCCAGAGACGACCCGAACTGCCCCTGCGGCTCCAGACAGACTATGACCCACATAGTCAATGACTGCCACCTCTCCAGATTCAAAGGAGGTCTCGAAACTTGACATCAGGCTCAACCTGATGCTGTTGACTGGCTATGGAAGAAGGGCAAACGCTAGAAGAAGAACCATTATGATATCTTCCCCTGCTCAACATGACACTTTTTTTCCCTTTT